>NC_090450.1:422752510-423075844 GCF_031143425.1 Pleurodeles waltl | reverse complement strand
CACCTACGCATACAGGGATGACACAGGATGATCCTGATACATGCGACTTATCTGATGCACCAGTATCAGACAACAGTCCAGATTGTTTCCCAACAAGGCCATCACCTCCAGAGGACAGTACTGCATATATGCAGGTACTATCAAGGGCAGCTACGTTCCACAATGTAGCAATGCATTCAGAGCCAATAGAGGATGATTTCCTGTTCAACACCTTGGCATCCACCCACACTTCCTACCAGAGTCTGCCAATGCTCCCGGGTATGCTCAAACATGCAAAACATATTCCAGGAGCCAGTTAAAGGAAGAGCTATCACACCTAGGGTGGAGAAGAAGTACAAGCCTCCCCCAATGGATCCTGTGTTTATAACATAGCAACTTATACCAGACTCAGTGGTTGTAGGAGCAGCAAGAAAGAGGGCAACCTCTCAATCGTCAGGAGACGCTCCATTGTCTAACAAAGAGAGTAGGAAGTTTGACGCAGCGGGCAAACGAGTGGCAGCACAGGCAGCCAATCAATGGCGGATCGCTAATTCACAAGCCCTACTTGCTCGCTACAATAGGGCACACTGGGACGGGATGCAACACATTATACAACACTTGCCCAAAGAACACCAGAAACGTGCCCAGCAGGTTGTGGAAGAAGGACAAGCAATATTCAACAACCAAATAAGGTCCGCATTAGACTCTGCAGACACGGCAGCACAAACGGTCAACACTGCGGTAACCATTCGCAGGCATGCATGGTTAAGAAGCTCTGGATTCAAGCCAGAAATCCAACAAGCAGTGTTGAACATGCCTTTTAACCAAGAACAATTGTTTGGGCCGGAAATGGACACAGCAATTGAAAAATTAAAGAAAGACACGGACACGGCCAAAGCCATGGGCGCGCTCTACTCCCCACAGGGCAGAGGCACATTTAGAAAGCCACAATTTAGAGGGTGGTTTTGAATGCAAACACCAGAGCCTTCTACCTCGCAAACCAGACCCACCTATCAGGCACAATACCAGAGGGGAGGGTTTCGTGGCTCATATAGAGGAGGACAATTCCCAAGAGGAAGGGGGAAAGTTCCAGACACCAAAGACAAGACAAACCAAACAGTGACTCCAATGTCACAAAACCCCAACACTTAACACCAGTGGGGGGGGGAGACTTACCACATACTATCAGAACTGGACACACATTACCACGGACGCATGGGTCCTAGCCATTATCCAACATGGTTATTGCATAGAATTCACAAATTTCCCACCAGATGTGCCCCCAAGGGCACACAATATGTCCAAACAACACTTAGACCTATTACAAATAGAGGTCCAAGCACTGTTACAAAACCAAGCAATAGAGTTAGTACCCAACCATCAGAAAGGAACAGGCGTCTACTCACTATATTTCCTAATTCCAAAGAAGGACAAAACGTTAAGACCTATCTTAGACCTCAGAACACTGAATCTATTCATCAAGTCAGACCACTTCCACATGTTAACACTTCAAGACGTGGTTCCCTTACTAAAAAAGGAGGACTACATGTCAGCATTAGATCTCAAGGATGCGTACTTTTACATACCCATCCGTCCTTCCCACAGAAAATACTTAAGGTTTGTGATACACGGCGTACACTATCAATTCAAAGTGTTACCATTCGGGATAACAACAGCCCCAAGGGTATTCACAAAATGCCTTGCAGTAGTAGCCGCTCACATAAGGAGACAGCACATGCACGTATTCCCATACTTAGACGACTGGCTAATAAAAACCAACACTCAACAACAGTGTCTTATTCACACGCAATACGCTATAGAAACTCTACACAAACTAGGGTTCTCTATAAATTAGCAGAAATCACATCTGCAGCCATCCCAAATACAACAATACTTGGGAGCAACACTCAACACACAAAAAGCAGTTGCCACTCCAAGTCCACAAAGGGTCCAGGCGTTCCAAAATATAACATCAAGCAAACAGTCAAACCAACACTACCCAGTAAGGTTTTTAATCAAACTTCTAGGCATGATATCTTCATGCATAACCATTGTCCCAAACGCAAGATTACACATGCGGCCCTTACAACAGTGCCTAGCAAAACAATGGACACAAGCACAGGGCCAACTTCAAGATCTGATGTTGATAGACCGCCAGACACACTTCTCGCTTCAATGGTGGAACCCTATAAATTTAAAACAAGGGTGGCCATTCCAAGACCCAGTGCCTCAAGATGTGATCACAACAGATGCTTCCATGATGGGGTGGGGAGCACACCTCAACAAGCACAGCATACAGGGTCAATGGGACAATCAACAAAAACAACTTCACATAAATGATTTTGAACTGCTGGCAGTGTTTCTAGCATTAAAAGCATTTCAACCACTAGTAGCCCACAAACGCATTCTTGTCAAAACCGACAACATGACATCAATGTGTTATCTCAACAAACAAGGAGGGACACACTCGTCACAACTGTGCCTCTTAGCACAAAAAAGTTGGCATTGGGCAATTCACAATCACATTCGCCTAATAGCACAATATATCCCAGGCATTCAGAACAAGTTAGCCGACAATCTCAGTCGAGATCACCAGCAAACACACGAATGGGAAATTCATCCCTAGATCCTACAGGATCACTTCCTACGCTAGGGAACACCAAAAATAGACCTATTCGCAACGAAAGAAAACACAAAATGCCAAAACTTCGCGCCAAGGTACCCACATGCTCAATCCAAGGGCAATACGTTATGGATCAGTTGGTCAGGGATATTTTCTTACGCTTTTCCCCCTCTCCCACTCATTCCTTATCTGGTAAACAAAGTCAAAACAGACTCAAACTAATACTCATAGCACCAACCTGGGCTTGCCAACCGTGGTACACAACATTGCTGGACTTATCAGTAGTACCTCACATCAAATTACCAAACAGGCCAGATCTGTTAACACAACACAAACAACAGATCAGACATCCGAATTTAGCATCACTCAATCTAGCAAGCTGGCTCCTGAAGTCTTAGAATTTGGACACTTAAACCTTACACAAGAATGTATGGAGGTCATTAAACAAGCTAGAAAACCTACTACAAGACATCGTTACACAAACAAATGGAAAAGATTTGTTTACTACTGCCACACTAATCAGATTCAACCACTGCATGCTTCCATAAAGGACATTGTAAGCTACTTATTACACTTACAAAAGTCTAAGCTAGCGTTCTCTTCCATTAAAATACATCTCACAGCAATATCTGCCTATCTGCAGATTACACATACAACAACGCTTTTTAGAATTCCAGTCATCAAAGCATTTATGGAGGGACTAAAAAGAATCATACCCCCAAGGACACCACCAGTACCTTCGTGGAACCTTAATATTGTATTAACCCGACTCATCGGACCACCATTCGAACCCATGCACTCTTGTGAAATACAATACTTAACTTGGAAAGTAGCCTTTCTAATAGCTATCACATCACTTAGAAGAGTAAGTGAGATACAAGCATTTACTATACAATAACCCTTTATACAAATACATAAACATAAAGTGGTTCTCCGTACAAATCCCAAATTCCTACCAAAAGTAATATCGCCATTCCACCTAACCCAAACAGTGGAACTCCCAGTCTTCTTTCCACAACCCGACTCAGTAGCCAAAAGAGCCTTACATACATTAGACATAAAGAGAGCACTAATGTATTACACTGACAGAACAAAACAATTTCGTAAAGCAAAACAATTTTTCGTAGCCTTCCAAAAACCTCATGCAGGTAATCCTATATCCAAACAAGGCATTGCCAGATGAATAGTTAAATGTATTCAAACTTGCTATATTAAAGCAAAAAGAGATCTACCTATTACACCAAGAGCGCATTCCACTAGGAAAAAAGGCGCCACAATGGCTTTTCTGGGGAATATACCTATGACAGAAATTTGTAAGGCAGCCACCTAGTCTACGCCTCATACATTCACTAAGCATTACTGGGTAGATGTGTTAGCAACACAACAAGCCACAGTAGGACAGGCTGTATTAAGAACATTATTTCAGACAACTTCAACTCCTACAGGCTAAGCCACCGCTTTTTGGGGAGATTACTGCTTATTAGTCTATGCACAGCATGTGTATCTGCAGCTACACATGCCACCGAACGGAAAATGTCACTTACCCAGTGTACATCTGTTCGTGGCATGAGACGCTGCAGATTCACATGCGCCCTCCCACCTCCCCGGGAGCCTGTAGCCGTTATTAGTTGAATGAAAATTGTAAATTTGTAAATAAATATTATTTTAATACACATTATGTACATACATACCTACTCCATTGCACTGGCACATCTAGTATATTCACAACTCCTACCTCACCCACTGCGGGAAAAACGATCTAAGATGGAGTCGACGCCCATGCGCAGTGGAGCCGAAAGGGAGGAGTCCCTCGGTCTCGTGACTCGAAAAGACTTCTTCGAAGAAAAACAACTTGTAACACTCCGAGCCCAACACTAGATGGCAGGATAATGCACAGCATGTGAATCTGCAGCGTCTCATGCCACGAACAGATGTATACTGGGTAAGTAACATTTTCCATATATATAGCCTGCAGCCTACCCTATTCAAAAGCATCAGGAACCCAATGCTTAGTTTGCACCCAGCCGCCCCGTGCTGCTGAAGGTTTGTGTTTCCTCCTGACTCCCACCCCAGTGCTCTACGAAACCCCCCAGGTCTGCTCTTCGAAGACGCGGGTACTTACCTGCTGGAAGATCCAATTCAGAATGCCCCCAGTATCCTTAGACCCCATTTTAAACCTTGTATAAACTTTGACCTCTGCACCTGGCTGGCCCCTTGTTGCTGGAGGTGGGTGTTTGGTGTTAATTTCAACCCCTGCCTGTGAACATCCTAATTTCCCAGAGACTGGAACTGTAAGTGTTGTACTTACCTCAAAACTGTACTAACTTTTCTTCCCCCCAGAACTGTTGCAGTGTCATCTTTTAAAACAGATTATTGTTATTTACTTGAAAACTGTTTAACTTGTCAAATTGAAACAAAGTGGTGTTGATACGTATGCTTTGCTACTTACCTACAAATGTCCTTACCTGCAATCAGAATCTTGTGGTTCTAGAAATAAAGTAACAAACTATATTTTTGCTATATAAAAACAATTGGCCTGGGTGGCCGGCAAGCCAAGATGGCGGGCGCGATCTAGACAAACTCTTCAGCTAAGCCCGGATTATCCATACAAAATACGTCAATGGGGGGGGGGCTGATGACCAGTGGCTGACCGGCGCACCATCAAGCGGAACTCACCGAGAGAGAGTTGTGCCTCTTGAGGTGATTGGGGGTGCATCGAGGACCCTGCTGGGACTGCTGACCTGCGATACACGCTGCTGGGTGCGGCCTACGTAGCAGGACCCAAATCAACAGGCCGTGCAATGGCGGAAATTTATGGGCGCACCTGGATGGGTAGAACGAGCGGCACCAGCTGAGCAGTGACTGCAATGTTCAAACGCTGAGTCAAGTGGGAGGTAATGACTCACCTCCACTCATCACTTGTCGATTGAGCCCCTGTCTCCTGCGGCAGACGGCGGTCCGGACACTGGGCATAGCGGCATGTGGGGCCCTGGGGGAGAGTAGCGACACCCTCTGGTTTGACTGACCCCCCTCAGGGCAACCAGTAGGTGCTGGAACGGTCGGGCGCTGTGGCTGTTTGCCCCTGGAGTGGCCACCAAGAGACTCACCTGTGGCTGGACTGTTGCACGGGGGAGGCAGCTTGTGCTGCTGCGCTCTACCTCTGACGTGCATGCAAGCTGGCCTGTCCCGTTTCTGCTCTTGTCGTTCAGACCTGAACCCAACTACAGCTAACAGCTGAAATTACTGCTGAGGGGCCCCTTCTCTGAGCCTGTGTTTGCGCTCTGAGGTTTAAGCGCCCAAGGGGAAGTTAAGTAACTCTCCTCTATCCAATTGCCCGCTCCTGGGGCATTCCCAAATGTGCTGATCCACTCGGCCACCCCAGCCATCTACTACAGGAACGCTTACAATCCATCCTTCTTGGCGGTATTGGGGCAACGGAGGAGGGGGCTGCTCGTGCTGCTGCGCCGCCTTCTCTGAATCCTGGCTTCATGAACTGGTGCCTGAGGGTTCACTGATTCTTTTCTTTTCTATGGAACAAGCTCACAGAGTCCCTACCATGGCGAGACCACCGGTAGCCAGCCCACATCCCTTTCTACTCCGCCTACTACATTATGCAGACAGAGACATTATCCTCCGGGTGGTCAGATTACTACTGGTGGTCCGAGTGGATAATGCCCAGATCATGCTGTTCCCAGATTATACAACTGCTGTACAGAGGGAACGTGCCTCATTTCGGCCTTTAAAACGCAAACTCCGCACTCTTAACCTATCATACTCCCTCCTCTTTCCAGCCAGACTTCGAATAGCAACCGAGGGCAAGACACACACTTTTTTTTTTTTACTACACAAGGGGCAGCCTGGGTGTGACTGGAGTCCACGAACCACATCAGCAGGTGGGACACAGAAACAGAATCACCACCAATGCAAGGTCCTAACTCCCGCAAAAGAAGAGGTTGCAGAAATTGAGCGTCTGCCCCAAGAGAGGTGAAGCAGATTGCAGCGATGATGGAGAGGACAACTCTATGCAACAGATTATTCTTCCTATGCCAGAGGAGCCTTTATTTGGATCAGACTGGGCACCCCTTTTGTGGCAGAAGAACAAATTGACGCGTAGGGACACTATGCCCTGGTGCAGGGACGACTTGCGGGCCAAGCTCTGGGGATGGGATCCATATATACACAGATCAGACCTCCTTCCTCCACTCGTTATCTAATCAGCTTTCACGTTGGAGTGAGCTCCCCTGGTTATTAGGAGGTGACTTTAATAGTGTATTGGATCCTTATCTGGACCAATCCTTCCCCCCCCCCCCCCCCCCCCCCAAGTGCCTTCTGCACCTACTGTGGTTGCTGCACATGCACTGAGCAGCTGGATCCAGAATTGGCACATTTTAGACACTTGGCACCACCGTAATACTAACGCAAGAGTCTATTAATATTACTCTGCTCCACACCAACTGCATGTTCATCTTGATAGAATGCTGTGTACAACTAATCTATATCCTGCAGTGCTAGAAACTGACTACTTGGGGCGTACTCACTCAGAAAACAACCCACAACTTCTGCGCTTGGTATGGGACATCTCTCCCTCGTGTGTTCCTACCTGGAGGTTGTGACCTGAGCTGTTGGAGGATGAGCATTTAGGACATCACTGGACGGAGCAATTCCTGAATATTTTGAACATAACACTATCATGGCATCCTC
Source organism: Pleurodeles waltl (assembly GCF_031143425.1). Taxonomy (NCBI): domain Eukaryota; kingdom Metazoa; phylum Chordata; class Amphibia; order Caudata; family Salamandridae; genus Pleurodeles; species Pleurodeles waltl. The sequence goes on along the minus strand of NC_090450.1, from coordinate 423,068,541 downwards.
CGGCGTGATCGAATAGGAAGCATTTAAAGTCTTTATTATGGGTATGCAATGGAATTTGCGTAACAGTATTGAGAGCAATCTCACAAGGTTTGAAAGAGCTCAGATGCAACACGAACAGTATGCTACTCAGCAACCAACAGAAACGGCACGTTTATCATCCGGCCGGGCAGAACATTTATCCCTTTTAGAGAGACTATGTGGCCTAAATTATGCAGCCCACTCAGCACGCACACATGCTTCTGCTGATAAATCGGGAAAACTGTTGGCCTGGCTGATCCGTCAAGAACAAGACCATAGCCCTATCACAGAACTCCGCTCAACGACTGGGACTGTGCTTCATAGTACTTTGAAAATCCACTCTGAGTTTACGAGACACTCTACAGCTCTACTGGAATGGTAGACCAACCGAACGATGGCTATTTTTTTTCCTCTATTGCCCTGCCTGACTGACGACCAGCGGGAAGAACTGGAAGAACCCCAGACACTCTGAGGTCCAGGACAGTATCCATGCCTTGTCTGCGGTTAGGACCCTGGGACCAAATAGCTTGCCGACTGACTTTTACAAAGGGGGCATTCCTGTCGGCATCGTGAAGGGAGGCACTGCTGGTGTCGCTTCCCAACCTGTCGGGGACCCATCGGAGCTCGGCTCTTACAGACTGCTGACGATGCTTAATACTGATTACAAAATCCTTGCCAAAGTCCTAGGAACAGGGTTGGCACCCCTGGTTCCACAGCTGGTTCACCCTGACCAGAACAGATTCATAACCCGCACAAGACACCTCTCATAACATCAGACGTCTATTTCAGATCATGAGATATTCAACGCGGGACTGGCCTCGAGCGGGGTGCCTGGTGCTTGATTTGGAGAAGGCCTTTGACTCCTTGGAATGGCCTTACTTATTTGAATCTTTGCAACGCTTTGGTCTTTGCCCCTATTTTCTACGGATGGTGAAACTAATATCCACCCGTCCTCGGATTCGGGTCAAAGTGAGTAGGAAAATATCTGACCCAGTTGAAATGGGCAGGGGCACACGACAGGGCTGACCTCTCTCTCGATTTCTGTTCTCTTTATCGATGGAACCGCTGGCTGCAGAGCTTCGCGGAAGAGGTGAGGCCTTGAGCATCGTAATAGGAGATGGCCCACACATCATATCACTGTATGCTGACGACCTCTTGTCGTATTTCAGAGACATTGATAACGTCCCTTCCGTGGTTGGGACTATTCTACAAAAATTACACAAAGCAGTACGGGGTTCACTAATAAATCAAAGAGCGAAAGTCAGGGGTACAACTTGTGCCCCCGACTAATCGAAGTCCTTATTAGGAGAATGAGGTCAGTATGATGCTGTGGAGTATTGGAAGGACACAGGGGAATTCCCTTACGGACTAGGTGGTCTCACACACTATATAGTGTCACGCTTCATCATTTGACCACCTAGTCCCACCCAGGTAGGACAGTGCCACCTAGGTGTACTCAACCTTACTGTTAAAAGAACAGGAGGGAGTGCGTGAATTAATTCTTGGTCTGGAAAGATTTGGGATCCAGATAATCTAGGGAAAATAAAAACACCTAACCAGTCACCTGTGCGAAGTTACAGTTTAATAATGGTGCCGTTTGGTGTGGTTAAAAACATAAAGTGGCACACCTCCGTGAGAACAAGGACTCACCTATCTAAAAATCGGTAGCCAACATGTTTCTGCCCTTAATAGTGAGCCAAGGAAGGTCTTGGGCATTCATCAGGGCCTCGGATCCCTAAGACTCAAATTAGAGTGAAATAAACTATTCCAAATTAACGGAGAGTGAAAGAGTTAAGATGAAAGGCCTACCTTACCCAAGGAAATACCTTGAGGTGGCCCTATCCCTAGAGGCTAATGGCCTCTGGTATCCAGGAGGGGGAGTGTCCGCTTATTGTCAAACATGCTTCAAAGGGGGCACTCGCTGTGCGCCTATGCCGTCCTCTTCTTTGACCGCTTGATGACTATTCTACAGCAATTCACCACCCTTTCGGGTCTCCAAGTCAACTGGTCAAAATCATGCCTTTTCCCCTTCAACCCGGCACTACCGAACCCAGACCTGTGCCTCTCAGGAGTTAGTGTCCCTTGGCAACCAAGGACGTTCCGATATCTTGGTATACAAACATATCACAGAAGTGAAGATCTACAAGACAGGAATCTTAGAAGAACAAGAGTTATTTACACATATTGTAAGCAGCATAGGTAAAAATGAGTATTTTATTTATATTTAGTTTTGGGATTATTGGGATATTGATTACTCCTTTTTTTTCTTCTATTGTTAATCACAAGCACCTTTTCTTTACACTGGTTTGTCTTTCCGCTTTTGAATTTGGGATGGGTTGTTCCTACTGAACGATTATATAAATAGGAATTTAATGTTTATATGTGAATGAATAAAAGATTTCTTTTTACTTACTTTTACCTATGCTGCTTGCAATATGTGTAAATAACTCTTGTTCTCCTTTGGGGGCATTGTAGTCTTTGATACTCAGTTTCTACCCAGACCCTTTGGGTTTAAGGGTTACCCTCTGTGGTCTATAAGTAGGGAATCCTAGAAGGGCAGTGACATCCATTCATTCCCAAATGACCTTCTGGCAATCACTGCCAATCTCAGTATCAGGAAGAATCGCCCTTTCGAAGATGTTAGTGCTCCCACGCTTACTGTGCTACTTTACCAACCCAACCATTTTTTTTTTTTTTTTTAGAGAGCTAGAACTTAGAATAAGGGAACTTATCTGGAACAAAGGCCGATGCAAAGTGGCACTGGAAAACCTTTATTTGCCTTTAGCTCAAGGCGGCCTCTCGGCGCCAAAACTGGAACATTACTATTTGGCCTCGCAACTTCAGTGGATGGCCCGATGGCTGGCGGAACTTCAACTTTTCAGTACAGCGACCACTTCCAAGCCCTCGACACTTGCGCAACTAGCACATCTTTTCCATCCACTCACAACTTCGGCACCACCTGAAGTACTTTTTCTAAAAGTGGCTTATTGCTGTTACTGTAGATGCTTAAATCTTACGAAGGGAATCATCCCCTTTGCTCCGGCATTAGCAAAACTAGGTACACCATGCGGCCCGGGAGTCACATCTGCTACCGAACATAGGCCTTGGCATGCTGTGGACTTATATACGCTGGGCGATCTCTATAGCGATAACAAACTGACCCCATTTAATGAACTGGTGGCTGAGACAGTCCTCCCAGCAGGACAATTCCTGCTACACAATTCATTGACGAGGGCATTATCAACTCATTTACTAATACAATATATGCAGGTCATGGGACAGGGCAGGCATCTGATTCGATGGTTCACAGACGCACTCAGAACACATACACTGCATGCTCACACTGCTCTGCGCACCGATTGGGAAGGCGATTCCAATGATCCTTTTACAGATGCAATGTGGGAATTAGCCCTGTCAAGCCACACCACTATCCCTCGCAATTCTAGATTTCGCCTCCTTCAATTTTATATTATCCATAGAGCATACCTCACTCCGGCCCGCATTAATAAATATTTTCACCGTGTTGATGTGGCCTGCCCCCGCTGTAAACAAGTAGACACGAACATTCTCGGCTGTTGTGGTCCTGTCCCTCCTTACGTACCTACTGGAGCACAATCACATTGTGTCCATCGACATACTCATCACGTCCGCTGCTACGTAAGTGGGCATCCTGTATCCTTGGCCTGTTTCCCAGAAACAAAAATTACAAAGCTTCCACAAGATTCCTGGACCTTGGACTTTTAACAGCCAAACGTTTGATCACCCGGAGATGGAAAGCTACTGAACCACCATCCAGGCTGGCTTGGAAGCACTCTTCTGACATGGGCAAAGGCTGAGGGGGTAGCGTTGAGACGTGAGGATACACTGGGCATACGCAAATATCCCCTATCAGTCAGCTGGGATGAGATGCTGGCACTCTTAATGTGGTTCAGACACAGCTCTAACATAACAGGTCAACAAATTACAGACGCACAACAGGAATAGGCAATTAACATGTTGGAAATGACATTGGTATTCTTACTATCTGATATGCTCCCATACACTGTTTCTGGTCAATACGTCGTTGGCAACTTATATTTATGCACAAGTTAGATCTTAAACATTGTCATTTGTGTAGTTATAATGGGGAGCTCCCTACACTCGGGGGGTTGGGGAGCGACTGATTCGGGCTCCATGTTTTGTTGTATTACCTTTTCTTCATATTACATTGTTCTGTTTATTATTAACCTTGAATCCACAATTATAAATGATTCCACAGACATACCATTTATACCACAACTAAGAAATGTTAGATATATGCTGTGCAATGAAATGTCCTTGAGCGTAAGTAGACGGCCACTCATCACATCTGTTCCCAATGACTATCATCCACTCAGGCACTTCCAGTTCTGATAAGGGGCTCGTTATTATTACTAACCTTCTTTTACTAAAGGCAATGTTTTGCGGCTTACGGGAGCGAGTTCCAGAAGCTATGCAAAGTACTCGGAAAGTGTATGAGTGTGTCATTTTAAACAACACAATTGTATTGTAATGCTTAGTTGCTGATAAAAAATACAATTTTAACAATAAAGAGACTCAAGAAAAAAAATAAACACAATTGGCCTGGAGTTAGTCTTTGAGTGTGTGCTTCATCTTTTGCCTGTGTGTGTTCAACAAATGCTTTGCTCTACCCTCTGATAAGCCTAACTGCTCAACCACACTAGTACAGAAGAGAGCATTAGTATTATCTACTTTAGCCTCTGTTCAGCCTCTTGGGGAACCCCTGGAATCTGTGCACACTATCTCATTTTGATATAGTATATAGAGAGCCAGCTTCCTACAACAACTGTTTGATGACAGCTGTGAGGAAATGAAGTATATTATATGATGTGGTTGTGTAACTGCAGAGTAATACATTTACCAACCCTTTTAGGACCCTTAGACTTAACTTCTCAAACCTTTAGCTCGACCTTTGGTAGCACTGGCTTTGAGCAGTAAGGCTTACACAAAAGAACAAATATAAAGAATTTAAACAGAACCACAACAATAAAAGAAGTCATCAATAAGACACTAAAGAAAGCAGACGCTGATTTAAAATTATAGACTCTATTTTTAAGTAGTTTTAGATACTACTACGAAAGATCATCCTGAGGGCTCCGGAGATATAGATTTTACAAGTTATAGTAAATCAAAGCATTTCACTTAAACACTAATGAGGATTAGCAGAGTCAACGACTTTGGCACTTAGAAACGTTTTCACTAAAATGTTTAGGCTAGTTGTACTTGGATTCACATTAGGCAATCAACTCCAGTGAGGAGCCATTTGGGGACCAGCAAGGTCCTCAGAAGGCGCTACCTCAGCAGGTAAAGCAGCCTTCAACCTGTTCCAGCCACTTTTATCCTTTGCGGGGCTTTCCTATGAAAGTGGTCCTGATGCAAGTGATGGAGGATGCTGAAGATTCTGTGGATATGATGCGGTCGACAGGGGTCTTGCTGCGACTACTCTTTGGTCCATCAAGGGGGTGAGATGGTCCTGGTCACAGGGCCAACGTCCCTCAAGTCATCTCGATGCTGGCAGAAGTTCACTTGCCCATTGCACTACTAGTCACCCAGTATTGCTGTCACAGGCCAGCCTTCTTGAGTTGATAACTTGTCATCTGGAGGTCCCAGCTGTACGACAACAGGCCTGGGTTTAGCGACCTCAGGTGTAACGTTCTGCATTGGGTCTTGGTCCCTGGTGCTGCACGGTGGCGCGTTGAAGACTTTGGGCTACCAACTTGCCCCAGCAGGCTTCTTCAGCTGTTGTGTCCCTGTGCTGCGAAACAGGGCCGGCTCTAGGGCGGTGTGACTGGTGCCACCGCACTGTGTGCTGTCTTCTGGTGGAGGTGCTATATTTGCAGGTATATTGTGGTTTTAAAAGCACATGCTTCAGCTTGCCTTGCCTCCAGCAATTTTCAGGCAACAATAAATATGTCCGGGTAACACCAGTGATTAATGTTCTGCCTGCCTGCCTGCCTTTCTCTAGTGGAATTTGTAAGACACCACAGAGGGCTAATATGCCTGCTGCAAATAATGTGTGCAGATCACATAGTGCATATAATACAAATAGATCAGTGGGTTATTGCTTTCATCAGAAAGATCCTTTTGTTACTTGCAGTTTATAAGTTATAACCATAATACAGAACAGTAAGCTATTAACTGTCATCAAATAACTACATGCATACTGCAAGGTATAGATTAGAGTGTTATGATTGTTTTTCCCCAGTCTTTCATTATCCTAATGTTGCAAAAAGGGTAAATCTGGGTAGAAATCAAATTCTTATTAGTAAAGAGAACCCCCAACCATGGCATTGTATTTTAAATTCTGAGGGCCTAATTTACAAGCCCTTTACACCAACGCTGCATCATTTATTTATTTTTTTGATGCAGAAGTGGCTCTGGCAATGCACCACACTGCTCCATATTTATGAACTGAAGCATTGGGATCCATGTGTCCATTTGTAAAGTCCTGCGTTATATTTTACCTACGCCAGGTATAATGTATGCAGGGTAGACATTCCCACGTCAAAAGCCACGTAAGACTGATGGAGTGAAATTTCCAACTTTTCACTGCATCAGTCTATGACTTCGCTGCATCTACATTTTAGCTGCCTGCTCAGAGCAGCCGTAAAATTGACACAGGGTTTTTTCCTATGGGACGCTCCTCACATTACTGAAGTTTCGTCAGTTTAACAACGCAACTGCAGCAATGCATCAGTTTAGCGCCAACAGATGCATCAGAAAAATTCTGATACATCTGTGAAAATGTGCACCATGGAGCTCTGTATTGTAAATATAGCGTATCAATGGCGGCGTTAAGAGATGCGAGGTAAGCACAAGAAATCTGACTCATCAATGAGGATCTGTCAGATTCTTGTAAATGAGGCCTTGAGTTTGTGCTCCTCCAGACCAAGCACTCTTAAATTATACAGCCTATCAGTATGGATGACGTGACTCCTACATATTGTAGTCTTCTGTCTTATGTAACGTTTGCTAGCCACTGATTTATACACCTTTGATTGTCTGTGTGTAATGTGTGTGCAATGTAAAGTGCTCTTTACACTGGTATGAGTGGTGCTATAAAACTAATTAAATGCATCTGAGAGAGAGTGATTATGGAGACTTGAGGAGCACTGTTAGAGTGTTAGTGAGGGAATCCGTGACGCAGGTCGTCAGTGGGGGGCACCAACAAACATTGTCGCACAGGGTGCCACCAGCGCAAAGGCTGACCCTGCTGCGAACAGGAGGCCAGTCAGCTGGCTCTTGGAGTGTCTTGGCTTGGGCTGGGCTCTGAAGAAGACTTCTGCTTGAGGAAGACATGACAGGCACACTCTCTTTCCTTTGCTAGCTGCCAGGTGCAGTCCACAACGGCGCAGCCTCTCTTTGCTGGCTCCATGGTGCAGCTGGGTAGTCCTTTCAGTCCTGTCGAAAGGTTCCCTTTCACTTGATCACCACTTCCTGCAATAGTGTGGCATCTGGACATACCAGGATGCACCTTGCTGCCTATTTCCAACAAGAAAGGAAACCCTCTCCTGGTGTGTGGAGCTCCATAACCCAACCCAGATGTGTAGATACCAAGGGGGCTACATGGCCCTGGAAAACCGGTTTGGCAACTGGTTTCCTCTCCTGTCCGTAGTCCCAGGTTGTCTGCCTGAACAATGGAGCAGCCCCTCTACGAAGTGTTACTCTAGGTGCTGGAACAATTTTCAGAGTTGGGGTGGGGGCACTTGAATCAGTGTTATGTTACTGAAGATATAGGGATTGTGAGAAATCGCAGCCATACATTAGACCTCTGTTTTAGAAGGCACAGTAAATGTGACAAGATAAAATCGAAATGTAAATGCATCTGTATTGCTTATATGCCAGTATGATTAATTTGGGGGTGCTACAGCACCCCCAGTATCCCTACTATCAGCGTTTGTGAGTGCTAGCCATTTGCCCTTCGCAGGCAGCATCTCCTTTGAAGCTCACTTTTTTGGCCAAAACCTGTGTGGTTTTCTGCAGGAGGGTGGTGACACCTCCATGCAGAGCAAGCCCCAATTGTATCCTTTCCCAGGTATTGTCAGTGTGTATCCCCCGGAGGGCAGAAAGGTGCCTTGGCGACAGGACCCTATGTGAAACCGGTTTGGGCACAGGGGACTAAAGGCAACAAAGTAGCAACTTTGCAAAATTTGGCCACTGCATCTTGATACATTAAATTCGACCTGAGAATTAAGTCAAGCTTGATGTAATTAGTTGCTTGATACTTTGGATAACTGACTTTGGTTGCACTGTTCAAAAGTTAGTGCATATAAGGGGTCAGCATGTAACTCTGTACTCGCCAATTGGGCGACCAAGCTGTTCCACACTGAAAACAATAGTTTCTAGTTTTTACTATTAGAATACGTAAAGTGACATGTTCTGCCCATGAGATGTGTGGCACCCTGCTTTACAACTCAAAAGGCCTGCCATAGTGGTGACTTACACACATGCAATAGGGAAGTATAGTTTTGCTATTACTTCAAATGGCAAAGTCAGACTAGCAGTTTAAAATGCTCTTCCAGCCTGCAAATGGGGGACTGGGAGTCTTGTTTGACTCATGTAACACCCAAGATGGCACAACCAGTGCTGCAATCTCTGGTGGAACCCACCAGTTTACATGCCCTGTGTACTCCTGGTACCATTTACTAGGAACTTAGAGGTATTTTAGCTTGTCAAGTTGGGTATGAGCCAATTCAGCATAATTAAGGGTAGGTGCATAGGCACTAAGGTCTGGTTAGCAGTCCTCGTTGTGCTCTTGGAGTCGAAAAACCAGCAGCATCAGTCCAAAAACTTGGGGTTGACCATATAAAAAGTGGCATTTCCTTACAATAACATTTTCCTGGACTTACAGGAGGCCACTGGTCATGATACATCACCAGACAGTAGACTCAGTTCTCCTACTCCTGGTTCTCCTACTCCTGGTCCTCCCACTCCTGGTCCTCCCACTGAGGAATTTCTTTTTCTGCATGGTGATGTGGAGAGATGCTGAACTGTAAGATCTTCACCTTCCATCTATCAAAGTCTAAACAGATAGGCAAGTAGATGTACTACAACCAGGGCAGACCTCCCAAGCGCCTCCTACCTATTAACTAGGCACTGACAAGCACACTAATGGCCAGCCTCCAGTGAACAGGCAAATAGCCAGAAAGCATAGGTCATCCTCAGGAGGAACATATTTGCTCCTGCAGTGCCAAGCATCTGAAAGCTTAGTAGTCCAGGCCTCCACCAGCAATCTGAACCTTAACACGTTTCGAACCCCCCCACCCCCCACCAGAAGGCAATTGAACCTGATATAAGCATTTGGCAAACTCCTGTCCGCTAGCCTTGCTTTGATGTCTGTCAATTCTAATAGCATCCTGGAATGTTATTCGGATGCATTATGGGGGCATTGTGGCCAATGGTCCATGACGACCTTCAGGCTAACCGTCAACAAATTATCCAGGATTGCCGTGGTGCAGCAAAATATGTATCTGATAGAATTTTAGCTGCAAATTCTTTCCCTTTGAACTTCCCAGGCGTCAGACTGGATCCAGAAGATTTTTGCGTGAGCAGCACCCCTGTGCACCGTTAGGAGGCTTCATTTGGTTCCGTGCATTGGCGTCATTTGCGCTGGAGGTGATGTTGCAATCACCTATTTAGGTGCAACCCAGGTGCGTGGACGAAGAGCTAACCTTCTGTCTCTTTTTGACAGTTTAAAAAAAAAATGTTGATTCTTTTTCGAAGTCTTGCATAGGAATGTCATCCAGGAAGGTTGGGTTTAATCCGTTTGGCGCCTGTCACGTCGGTAATGGACCCGCACCTGGTGTACTTATGGTGTCTAGAGCGTGACCACAACTCACTCATGCTCGGACTGTCAGGCCGTGGTGCCGAAAGGAAAGGGAGTAGTCCCTAAAGCTGCTTGCAGCCTGGCATTCAACGCCATTTAAGGTGACTCCTGGGCGGTCTCTGTCCCAGTTGAGAAGGTTGTTGTGGGACTGTTCCAGGTGCCCCAAGTCCTCGTCCTCTCACTCAGTCCTCAGGGAAATTGAGGAAAGAGACACAAAAATGGAAAGAAGTTGAAGAGGTCTTTGACTTCTTGTTATCTGTCGGCCACTGCAGCGAGTTCAGAACATTGGGGTTCCAGGCACGGATCAGCAGAGCCTTTGTCAGGTACAACTCCAAGCCTCCCACCATTCCCAGGAGCCGAAGCAACCCCTGCTCAGTTGAAGGAGGTCTACAATGCCATGCGCCTCATGTTTAAGCAGATCTTCCCCTCTGGAATGCCTTTGGACCCCTCGGGTCCGAGGAGGCCCCATCAGGTTCCTCGCCAATGGCTCCAGCCTCTGCTCCTTTGGGGACTTGTGGATCCGATCATGGATGCGGACCGGTGCCAGTCCTGCCAGTGCAATCTTCTCTGGCGCTGGTCATGATGCTGGTGGCACCAGACACATTCACATCCCAGATGACTTGGAGTCAGTGCAGCCCATTGGTCCTAGGTCGCTGCCTGAGCATTTTCAGGAGCAGCCAGGTACGGGGAAAGAGTGGGAGGGGTTACTGGACCCTTTAGAATACCAGTTGGACCCCCCAACATCCATGGGCTGGTATGAGAACTACGAGATGAGAATGGACTGGACACCTTGCCAGATCCTGGTTTGCTTTCTCTCCCCACCGTGGCCTCGGAGGAGGGAGCATTTTACTCAGTGGTGGTGAAGAGGGCAGCAGAGGTACTTGATCTCGCACTTGCCTCTGTGGCGGTCAAGACTAACCTCTTGACGGAAGTGCTTCATCCTGGAGCTTCCTCATCTGAACCCTGTTGCCCTTTAATGAAGCACTGAATGATGTCCTGCTGGGAACATAGTACAAGCCCAGCACGGACTCCTTTAAATAGGACAGTTACCTGCCATCTTCACCCTTCCCTAGGTGATCTTAGTTTCCTCACCCAGCACCCCACACCTGAGAGCTTGGTAGTCCAAGCCTCCACTTCCCATGGCACGTTCTCTGCCACCCCCTGTTCAGGGAATCCAAAAGGGTGGACACCTTAGGAAAGAAAAGGTTTTCTTCCACCAGCCTAGCATTGCAGTTGATGAATAGAGCATGCCTTTTGTGCCGTTATTCCCATACCCTGTGGGATACGGTTGCCCAAGTGCTACCGCAGATCCCCTAGGAGGCCCAGGCCTTCCTCTCCCAAGCAGTAAAAGACGGGAGAGGTGCAGCACAGCGCACCATCAGTTGTGAATTGGACACAACTGACTCGCTGTGCAGAACAGTTTCATCTTGGCCTTGAGGCACCACTTCTGGCTGAGAACATCTGGCTTTTCAGGAGATGTTCAGGTCAATCTCGTGGACAATCTCTTCAGCGGAACTAGTCTCATTGGAGAGCAGGCAGACTTGGCACTGGAGCGCTTCAAGGACTTGCGTGGTACGGCAAAGTCCTTTGGGCCTCTCAGTGACACCTCGCCCGTAGTCTGCCTTTTGCCCCTTTCGTGGCTATGGAAGGGGCATGCCACTGCGCCAGCCCTCTGCCAGCCATTGTCCTGCGGAAGCAACCCAGGCATTCCGACCCTGTGGGTCTGCTAGCCAGAAGTCATCCGTTACCAACCCCCCAGCAGCTGCAGCCTCTAAACGCTCCTAGTTTGGTTCTGCAAGCCTATGGGTGCCCAGTTGGAGGGAGAATCCAACATCATCTCCTCGGCTGGCAGTCCATTACATCAGACAAATGGGTCTGGCAGATCATTCAGAGGGGCTACTCCCTCCCTTTCCAATCCCCCTATACTGCCAACTCAAGAATGTCTGACAGAGGATTATCTGTCTTTACTCCGAGAGGAAGTTACAGCTCTGTTGGCCAAGGGACCTGTAGAGAGGGCTCCGATATCAGAAGTACCCTGTGGTTATTATTCCTGCTACTTTCTGATATCCAAAAAGAACCAAGGGGCTTTGCCCTATTCTAGCCCTCCGAACTGTCACTCTCTTCCTCAAAAAGGAGAAATTCAGGACGCTCACTTCAGCTCAGGTCTTCTCTGCATTAGGCCAAAGAGACTGGCTGGTAACGTTACACTTGCAGGATGTGTATTTCCACATCCCCATCATGCCTGCCCACAGACGTTGCCTGCAGTTCAAGGTAGGCCACTAGCACTCTCAGTTCACCGTGCTGCCTTTTGGCCTCACCAGTGCCCCTCAGGTGTTCACCAAGGTGATGGCTGTGTTTGTAGCTCATCTGCGGAGATGAGGGATATCGGTCTACCCTTATTTTGAGGACTGGCTGTTGATGACAGCTCAGCCCAGCCTGTTGTCTCCCACCTTCAGACTATGGCGGATCTCCTGCATTGGCTGGGGTTCAACATAAAGTGCCAAAGTCACACCGGACTCCTTCTCGGACTCTCCCTTTCATCTGAGCTGTTCTGGACACAGTGCAGTTTCGGGCTTCGCCTACTGAGCAACATGCCCAGGATATTGAGGGTTTGATACCGATGTTTCAGCCTCGGTCCTGGACTTTGGTGAGAATGACATTGAGGCTGTTGGGCCTCATGGTCTCCTGCATTCTGTTGGTGGATCATGCCAGATGGTGTATGCGGGCTCAGCAGTGGTATCTGAAGTTTCAGTGGGCTCAGCATCAGGGGAATCTCTCTGAAATGGTCCAGAACTTGGAGGGAACTGCAGAAGGCCTGCAGTGGTGGTGGTCAAAGGCAGACTCCTCTCCCTTCCCCAACCAGTCCCGATAGTAGTGACAGATGTCACTCCTGGATTGGGGTGGCCATGTGGAAGAGGTGGAGATCAGAGGACTCTGGTCCCTTGCGGAATCTGGACTCCACATCAACTTGCTGGAGCTCCGTTCGATCCGGCTAGCACTGAAAGCATTTCTTCCCTCTGTCAAGGGGACGTTAGTGCAGGTGTTCATGGACAACACCACTGTCATGTGGTCCTGCAACAAATGGCAGGATGGGGCTGGGCAGTGAACCCTTTGTCAAGAGGCCCTGTATCTTGTACATGGCTGGATCAGCAAGACATTACCCTGGTCGTTCAAGACTTGGCAGGTTCTCTTAGTGCCAGGGTGGATAAACTCTGATATCGATGCCTTGCTGATCACAAGTGGCGTCATCTAGAGTAGCTGGCGCAAGGGCTCTGTATATACTATGTCAAAATGAAATATAGTGTGCAGAGAGTCCAGGGGTTTCCCAAGAGGCTTGACAGAGGAAGATAATACTAATGCTCTATTTGTGGTAGTGTGGTCGAGCAGTTAGGCTTATCAGAGGGTAGTGTTAAGCATTTGCTGGACACACACAAGCAAGTAAGTGAAAACACGCACTCAGTGATTTAAATCCAAGCCAATAGGTTTTTATATAGACAAATATTCTTTTGTTAATTTATTTTTAGAACCACAAGATTCATTTAGCAGGTAAGTACATCAAATGAAAGGTACTTTGCATAGTAATACTTAGGACTTTGAATAGAATCAATATTATACACAGTTTTCTTCAAAATGGCAAAAAGCTATTTTAAAAGTGGACATTGCAATTTTCAACAGTTCCTGGGGGAGATAAGTAAAGTACAGTTTCTGAGGTAAGTACCACACTTACGGGTTCAGTCTCCGGGGCATAGGTAGCCCACGTTTAGGGGTTCAAGGCAACCCCAAACACCCAACACAAGCAACACAGGGCCGGTAAAGTTCAGAGATCAACCAGGAGCCAAAATAACGAGGGCGCCTTATGGAGACAGGGGGTACTCCGGTTCCAGTCTGCTTGCAGGTAAGTAGGTATAATGGGGTGTAATAACAGGGGACTAATGGCGCTCAGGACACTGATTGGCCAAGTAAATGATTAAGGGGTGCCTACACAAGGGAAAACACCCATCCCTCGAAGGTTTACAATAAACCCAACAATCCAATACACAATGTGAGGCCCCCCTATCCCAAAGTTACCTACTCCACAAATCAAAGTGAGTCACAACTCTAGTGAGTACTGTTAAAGAGAACACATCCTATAGATTTAACGCCAACTGTTATACTGTCCAGTCCAATCCAGAAGGTTATTGAATCACATCTTCAAATTTTACAGCATCATCCATGAAAATACACTCCGAGCCAACACGTGTTTCGTCATGGGAAAGTCCTCTAATCCCCAACGACTTCTTCAGCGCTCTACATTGTAAGCAAATTATTTAAATTAGAAACCAAAATGCTCGAACTGCATTATTAAATAAAATATATAAGTCCCATTTATATCAATTTGAATCAGATCCCAATGTTAGGTGAGAGGAAAGAGAATCCATTCGTAGTGAAAACCCCAAGAAAATGTATTAGCACACCCAAATCACCAGTCAAGAAGTCACCACGTGAAATAAATAAAGGTACTTCCAGTCACTAAGTAAACTGCATTACACATGCAATCCCAAACTCGTGCGACAGTGTAATCATCTCCCTAATTCACAAGTAAACATGCTCTGTATCAAGTTCAAATTGCCCAATAAATATTGTCCAAGCACTAAATCCAGTGAAATGATAGTGAATAATTCACAATTAACCTCTATTGAATTATGTATACCTCCTAATCCTACCTTGTATACTCCAAATCCCAAATACTAATAAGTCCTTTCCAATAGTAGGTAATATTCCTAATATGTCTGCTCGGTGTAAATAAAACACGCCTATTTAAGCAAAGAAGAATAAAAAACTCCATTTAAGTATATGATGAATAGTCCCAAAACACTTAGTAGTTATATATCATTTCTAATTGCAAACATATGGCAAAAGAATAAGCTCAAACGAAGTACCTTACTTCAAACTCCTTGCTTATTGCGAGCTCGGTAGTTGAAAGCCGTTTCCATTTATAAACTACAACACAAATAGACATATAGAAACTATCCTCCATGTCTTTCTTAACGTTTGTCACAATCAATAATTTGAAATTTAAAAGCCACCACAGTCAGAAAACACCATGCTATAATCACTTACCTAATGTAGTAAAGCCGACCAAGATACGGCGTTCAACAGTTTTGGAACGCCATGTTGTGAGTACGCAAATCAGCGCGCCTGGAACCGGAAGTTAAATAAATTCCCGGAGCGCGATAGCAGTTTACATACTCAACATAGAAGACGGACAGTAGTCCGTTATTACAAAAGACGGGACTAAAAGGCCAGGCTGTGAGTACGTATATCAGCGTTCCTAAACACGGAAGTTGAATAAACTATCCGGGAGCGCGATAACAGCTTTCAAACTTAATATAGAAGACGGACTGTCGTCCGTTAATATAAAAAACTGGATTACAACTTGCCAGTGCGTTTAATGATAAGAGACATATTCTAACAGCTAACTATTCCTATCGTGTATATATAAGTGAAATACAATCATGTGATGCAAAGCAAATAACAGTTAAGAATAATTCAATGGACAATTATTTAGTAGTCGAAAAAGAATCATCTTATCTTGAAAGAAGAACTCCAACATGATCAATTAACCTTATTTAGTCCACTTCATTTAATAGAGATATAAATTAGACAGCAACTAAATAGATTAGATCATAAGATACTCCTGCTCATTCAAAAAAGAAAGAAGAAGCCACCTCATACCATATAGATACTACTCCAATTTCATTTGATAGAAATGTAAATTAAACAGCAACTAAATAAATTAAATCATATAATACTCCTGCTCATTCAAAAAAGAGGAAAGAAGAAGCCACCTCAAATCAGAGCGCCCATAATAAAAAGTCACTGATCAAGAGAATTCAACAAAATAGAAATAAAATTGTTCAGAACCAGTCAAATTGTGAAACCCTTACATCCCCATATGTTCTAAACTGTTATGACAGTTTTTTTTAGTTTGAGAATTTTGGTTCATAACTAAATTAATAGTAAACATAGATTAAAGTTGAAACCAATAACATAACATCATACCAATACAGTTTGAAGTAAATTCGACTGGTAAAATAAGTTGTCACATATATGTTTTTGTGTTATCTTCAATCACCCAAGAAGAATTCCAACTCTCTATCAGAGTTAAGGCCCGATTCCACAACCCTCAATCTCATTATCCATAATGCCTCTTTCCTACGTAAAAATAATTCTCTATTGCCCCCTCTTGGATCCCGGGGAACATGTTCTAATCCAAAAAATTCAAAATTTTTGTGAATTGATTGTGAGTTACAAGCTGTAATATGAGCAACTAGTGGATATCTTACATCACCATTTTTAAGCATCCGAATATGTTCTCCAATTCTAGCCTTAAGTGGGCGTATAGTACACATCCATTAGCACCTCGGCTACCAGTGATAGTGAGGTGGAAGGTGGTCCAAGTACTTCTGCCCAGGGAAGTGACGTCTCGGACGGGAGTGCTTTTTTACAGGAGCTAATGAGAATGAAACGAGGCAAATTTGTTCAAAACAAAGGAACATCCCATACAAAAAAACTAGGAGGGGCAATAGAGGATCAGGTGGTCAAGGTAAAAGATCAAGATGGAGTCAAAACGAGATCTCGGGACAAGAAGAGTTAGGCGTGGATGAATTATCAACTATAAATGTGATAAATCTGTCTAAAATTGAACTAACATCGGGGTGAGAAGTCTTCTAGCTAAAGGTCTAAATTTCTGCCCTAAAACATTTGGAGATCCCTGCAGATCTAAGATTGATCTTTTCAGGTTTGTTCGTAAACTTAAACTAAAAAGGTATTTTCAGATGAATCGAATTGAGAGTGTAACCTCGGATGAGACGGTATCTTCACTAAGTACTTTGTCTATTGAGGAAGTGCAAGACACAGCACTTATACTTTCTATAGCAGAACGAGATGAGGATCCGGATATTCTCTCAAGAGTACTACATGATTTAGATGTGGATTCCAGTAGAAATATTTCCAGTGGTTTAAAAAGGAAATCATGTTGGACTCCGAGATCCTTGGGTATGAGTACATTTGATAGATTCTTTGACTTGGTATGTCAGGACTATGATAAGTATTTGGCGAAGAATAAATATAGACAATTCTCAAAAAACTTGAGTCCTGATGAATCAACTACATTGGAAATACTCAAACAGGATAAAGATATTATTATCAGACAAGCAGACAAAGGTGGGAATGTTGTCCTCATGAATAAGATAGACTATGACAGTGAGATTTTGTCACATCTAAATGATAGGGTATGCTATGAGGTTATTACTGGTAACCTCATCCCCAACCTGGTGGATTTGATCAACAAAAGATTATTTACTTGGCAACAACAAGGGCTACTCAATAGAGATGAATATCTATATTTAAAGGTCATTCATCCCAGATATCCATGTCTATATACACTACCCAAGGTTCATAAGGGTCTGCCTTTTCCACCGGGAAGACCGATTGTCTCTGGTTTACTAGGTTCAACTGAAAGACTTTCTGAATTTGTGGATTGCTTTTTACAACCAATGGTTTGTAATCTCCCGTCTTTTATAAAGGATACTACACATATTCTTAGTATTTTTAATGATGTGGAATGGGATAAGAATATGTTGTTAGTCACACTGGATGTAGTATCCTTGTATACTTGCACTGAACATGAGTTAGGACTGGAAGCTATTCGTTTTTTTCTAACTAAAAGATCAGCGAGTCTATGGCAACACACTGCAATGATAATTGAAATGATCAATTTGATTCTTACTAATAACTTCTTTTTGTTTAATAAAGACTGGTTTAGACAAAAACGGGGTGTTGCAATGGGCTCCAAATTCTCTCCTTCCTATGCGAATCTTTTCATGGGCTGGTTTGAACATAAGTGGGTTTGGGGCCCGGAATCCATTCAGTGGCAAACCGATATTTTGTTTTGGGGCAGATTTATAGACGATTGTTTTCTGATTTGGACTGGTGGAGAACAAAAGCTGTTGGAATTTTGTACCTTTTTAAATTCCAACACCATGAATGTTAAATTTACATATCAATACAGTTCAGAGAAAATTGAATTTTTAGATGTAGAGTTCTTTATTGCAGACAATAAAATCCAAAGTAGACTCTTTCGTAAAGCCACAGCCTGTAACTCCATTCTGCATGCTGAAAGTGCACACCCGAGACATCAAATAGCTTCTATTCCCTTTGGCGAAATGGTGAGGGCACGACGAAATTGTAGCTTGGATGATGAATTCTTAAATCATGTAAATGATATGGGTAGAAGATTTAGAGCACGTGGTTACTCTAATAAGGTGGTCAAGAGGGCACAATCTAGAATTAAATGTGTGAACAGGATTGATACCTTGAGAACCAAAGATCGGCAAAACATGAGTGATGAATCTAAAAAGGTTCGACTCATAACAGATTTTAATGATGCCTCTTTGATTTTGGTAAAGTTTATGGCTAAACATTGGAATATATTATTACAAGACGAGTCAATTAAAAATCTAATACCAGAAAGAGTGCCTACAACATATCGGAAAGGAAGGACCTTGAGAAATATTTTGAGCCCTAGTTTTACTACTTTATCTCCCAACAAAACTTGGCTATCTACACAAACAATGGGTTTTTTCAAATGTGGTAATTGTGGAGCATGTCGTTGGGCATGCCACAAGATTAAAGAATTTTCTCTAGATGGGAAAGTTTAAAAAATATGTACAATGATCAACTGTAACACTACTCATGTTGTATATGTAATACGATGCAAATGTACTCGTATATATGTGGGGAGTACTATACGCCCACTTAAGGCCACAAATGAAAGCAAGTGGATTTTAAAAGGCAAGCCCACAAACCAGTGAAAATGACTGACGTGACATGGGCATGGTTAGAAACCCAAAGAGAGATTACAACATGGGACGGAGTGCTTTGCGCTCACCCATAAAAAAAATTGCATATAGTGAAGACCCTGGGGCGAGACTAAACCATATTCTAAGTAAGTGGAATGTAAAAGGCAGTCCCTCACCCAAGGAAGTGGGATCAGTAGAGGGGAGCTGGAGGAACTAGGAACCCCAAAATATAAGTACCAGGGTGCGCACCCCCCCCCCCCCCCCCCCAACCAGAAGAGGAGAGGTAAGTAGCTGATTTTCCCCCAAACCCACAGGAGAACTTTGGAAAAGGACTGTGGAAGACCCAGACAAGATTGGAAGAAACCAAAGGTGGATCTTGACAGAAGAGGACCTGCAAAAGAAGGGAGCCAAGTTCAGTTCAAGTTAGTGTTCGACTGTGGTAGGAGCCACTACCCACCCTTCTGTGGATGCAGGACCAGGTCAACTGTGGATGAAGAAAGTCAGCAGTGCAGCACAGGAGCAGAATAGGAGTTCCAGAAGTGATGCAAGTGATGCCCCATGTCGGCGGTCGTGATGCAGTCCGTCAGTGGTGCTGGAAAACTACCAACAATCCTTGGCAAATGCAAGAGTCGGAGAAGGTTTTGCAAGGCTGAAGAGGACCATCAAGGCCCAGGGGACTCGACCCGAGGAGGGAAGTCTGAAGTGTCCCTAAGCAGCTGGGAGAGTCACATGAAGAAGAGGCAGCCCCCACAGGTGACCCTAAGGCGGCAGGCACAGGAGTCCCAGAAAGGCCCACTCAGCACACCTGAAGAGGAGTCCCACGTCGCTGAGCAGCAGGCAGCAGACTGTGCCTTGCAGGGAAGAGTGCTAAAGTCTGGTGGCTGCACGCAGCCTGAATATCCCTTGGAGGAGGAACAAACAAGCCGTGGTAGCTGCAAGAGTTATAGTGCTCAGGGGTACTGCCCTGCAAGGAGAGGCAAGGGCTTACCGCCTCCCAAGTTGGACAGCTGGTAGAGAGGACCAAGGGGGGCCACTCCAGACCACCACCTGTGATGCAGGATCCCTGCAGTTCTGGAGGAGAGGGGATCCACGCAGCCAGTCGTCGTTGCAGTTGGTGCCTGCGGATGTGGTGGAGTGACTCCTTTACTCCAAGGGAGATTCCTTCTTAATTGTTGTGCAGGCTGAAGACTTGTCGCCCTCAGAGGATGCACAGCCAGGGAACTGTTGAAGTTAGCCAGAGAAACAATGCTGCAGAGTGAAGTAGTCGCTGGAGTTGCATATTGTCTGTTCCTGGAGGGTCCAGTTGCAGTCCCGGTGGCCAGAAGATGAAGTAAACTATGCAGAGGAATCCTTCTGGAATCTTGCATGTCGAATCTGTGTACCCACCAGAGATGGAGACCCTAAATAGCCCACAAAGTGGGATTGGTCACCTAACAGGGTAGGGTGAAAGCCTATCAGGAGGGGCCCTGACATCACCTGCCTGACCTGGCCACTCTGATGCTTCCAGGGGCCTCTGCCCACGTTGGATTCAAGATGGCAGAATCAAGTGGCCACCTGGAGGAGCTCTGGGCACCCCCACTGGGGTGGTGATGGACAGGGGAGTGGTCACTCCTCTTTCCATTGTCCTGTTTTGCGCCAGGGTAGGGATCAGGGGACCCTTAACTGGTGCAAACTTGTTTATGCAAGGAGGGCACCAAATGTGCCCTTCAAAGAATACCGGTGACTTGGGGAGGCTACCCCCTTCCAAGCCATGTAACATCTATCTCCAAAGGGAAAGGGTGTTGCCTCCCTTTCCCAAAGGAAATAATTTGTTTGGCCTTCCTCTGCTTTAGCTGGTCAAGCAACAGGAAGGCAGAAACCTGTCTGAGGGGTGGCAGCAGCGCCGGCTGCCTGGAAAACCTCAGAAGACTGGTAGGAGCAATGCTGGGGGTCCTCTAAGGGGCCCAGAGTGCATGGAATCATACAGCCAATACTGGCAACAGTATTTGGGTATGATTCAGACATGTTTGATACCAAACATGCCCAGGTTTGGAGTTACTGTTATGTAACTTGACACAGGCCAGTACATAGGTAATATGTCTTCCCCGCCCTTAAGAAATCCAGAGTAATCGAGCTGGCATTTGTAGGGACATCTCTGCTCATGCAGGGGTGCCCTCACACACAGGTACCTGCACCCTGCCCTCTGGGCTGGGAGGGCCTGCTATAGGTATGACTTACATTGACCTGGTGCAGTGACCAGTGGTGCAGGGGTGCATGTACCTTTTCACACAGGCTGCAATGGCAGGCCTGCAGACGCATTTTGTATGGGCTCCCATGGGTCGCACAATACATGCTGCAGCCCATGGGGAACCCCTGGTGCCCCAATGCCTTGGGTACCTAAGTACCATATACTAGGGACTTATATGGGGGCACCAGTATGCCAACTGTGGGGTGTGCCAAGTCTTAACCACTTTTAGAGTGAGAGAGCACAATCACTGGGGTCCTGCTTAGCAAGATCCCAGTGAACACAGTCAAAACACACTGACAGGCAAAAAGTGGGTGTAAACATGCCAAAAAAGAGGGTACCTTCCTGCACTTAACATCAAGACCGCCTTTCTGATGGCAATAACATCTGCCTGGAGGTTGAGGGAGCTGCAGGCTTTATCATCCAAGCCTCCTTATCTTACTGTGTTCCCAGACAAACTGGTTCTTTGCACGAAGGCTTCTTTCCTTCAGAAAGTAGTGACCCCGTTCGATTTGGGACAGTGTGTCACTCTGCCCACCTTTTACGCTCCTCCACATACTTCTAAAGAAGAGGAGCGGCTCCACTGTCTGTACCCAAAAAGAACGGCGTTGTTCTACCTTGACCACACAAAAGAGTTCCAGGTTGACGAACAACTCTTTGGGATATGTGGGAGCAAAGAAAGTCTGGCACTACAGAAACATACCATTGTGCACTGGGTTGTTCTGTGTATCAAGATATGCTATGCCCTGGCTAACAGGCAGCCTCCTGAGGGCTTACGGCCCATTCCACCAAATGGAAAAGCTGTGATCACAGCATTGGCTCCTGGAGTCCCAGTCCGCAACATCTGTCAGGCAGCAACGTGGGCTTTTTTGCAAATATTTGCATACCACTGCCTGGACAGTCAGTTCTGCAGGGATGGGCATTTCGCCTGTCCTGCAGGACTTTTTGGTATAGAAAATGTGTCTGCAGCAGGGCTACTACTCATGCAAAAATCTTCCGGATCTATTCGGAATCCTTGGGAAATTCAAAGGTAAGAAATCTGTAGTTAGGTATTGTCTCTACCAGACAATGCTACCAGGATTTTGTGGTATATTTACGGATAATGGCCGTCAAGAAATTGAGACAAAAGGATTATACAGACCTGAATTTCCGGAGCTGTCTGAGACATTGAAGCAGATAGAAGAGTTCAAGGAGGCCATACTCTGATTCTTCAGATCCCTTCTGACTCACTCTGGCATGCCTGCGGACCCAACAGAGCTGAGTGGCCCTCCATCAGGGATCCCGCAGGCAGGTTCCCTCTTGAAGCCATCATTGGGCCTCTCGGAGCTCCCACGTTGACTCCAGCTCCGTGGTCCAACCCAGTTCTTGGAGCATCAACGCAAATGCCGACTTCACTAATGCCAGGGGATGAAGTGCCCATTGTGCTTTCTAACTCAAAGTTGGCACCACTCCGACCTTTACTAATACAGAGACTGGTTTCCACAGAAACACAATGTTCTGCCTTTTATCTGCTTGCTGTCCTGCTTCTGCAAGGCAGATCCCATACCCTCATTAATTGTTTTGAGATGGATTTCGACAATGATTATGATGTCGGAGATAAAATTGGACATACCTACCACGAAAACAACTGATATGATGAATTTCTAGGGGCCTTGATACCTTTTCTGATGGTCATATGTCACCCTCCGGTCGTGCCACCGAAAAAGTGCATCTTTTGCAGTGTCAGTGTGGAGAGCAGCTGAAGTTCATAACCTCCAGCTCCCTATCTCAGAGGACTTCCGTCAAGTGAGCAATTGGCACTAGTGTCACCATCCCTGGCTGTGCTCAACTGATTTTTCAGGCGATGCTCAGACTTCCCTTGTGGACATGCTCTTTGATGGAGCTTGCCACTTGTGGAGACAAAGCAGATTGCCCTCTCGCGTACTTTAAAGAGAGCAGCCCATGCCAGCCACATTTCTTTCTTTCTGTGATCATGATCTCCTACTTACAGCCACTTCAGTCCCATCAACGTTCCTAACTCTTTCATTGCCATGGCTTTGGCACCCATTGATCCCGCCATGTTGGTAGGCCAACATGTAGGACAGGTGTGTCCTGCAAATTGTACAGAAGAGGTACACCCTACCTTTCCTGGCTCCTTCGCCGCACCTTCCTGCATCCCCCGAATGACTGACAGAGAGGCATCTGTCCATTTAATGGCAGGAAGTGCAAGTGCTGTTGAGTAAGGGGGCTATAGAGAGGGTGCATGCCTTGGGAGTGACCATAGTTGCTACTCCCGCTACTTCCTGGTACCAAAGGAAGGCAGAGGCCTTCATATTATTTTAGACATGCGCACTCTTAACGCCTTCCTCTGAAAGGACAAAATTGAGATGTGCACCATAGCTCTGTTCTTTTTTGCCTTTAACCCTAGGGACTGGATGGTAGCATTGGACCTGCCGGACCCTTATTTTGACATCCCTATCCTGCACGCCCACAGGCGATATCTGTGGTTAATGGTTGGACAGGCACATATGAATTTCGCTGTGCTCCTGTTTGATCTCACCAGCACCCCTTGAATGTTCATGAAAGTAATTGCAGTGGTTGCAGCTCAAATTCGAAGTTCCCGGAGTTCGTCTACCCCTTCCTCGCGGACTGGCTGATGAAGGCGGCCTCACCCCAGGCAGTTGTCATCCACCTGAAGCTGCAACACACCTCTGGACATCTTTGTGGTTCACTATCAGCGTGCCGAAGTAACTTTGGACTCCTTATCAGAAGCTCCCTTTCTGATAGATGCAGATTCTTTACCTAATATCCCTGGGCATCAGACTAGATCCGGAACCTTTTCAGCAGTACCTCTTTGTGCTCAAAGGTGACACCTTGTGGCTACATACTGATGCTGTTTCACACTGGAAATGGCATGTAGGGCCTATAAAGGCGCTATTCCTGTGCACTGATGACAGTTCCTTTTTTCCGCATCAGAAAACAAGGATCCAGAGCATCTTCTTGTCTCAAGGAAATTTGCCTTGTTCAATTTTATTTTTTTAACTAAATTTCTACAGTGTGCAAGTGATGTCCCCCCTAAAACTACAAGTCTTAAACCCTATAGGGACTATCTCAAACAAATGTCTGTGACAGACCTCCATCAGGTCTGCCTGTGGTCGAGCCATTAGCCCCACTGCGTCACATCAAAGGGTTTTATGCTGCAATGCTCCAGCTCTTTGGATATCTGCCAACACCCTTGGCATGCTTTCAGTGCCCAAAGAGTCGAGAGGCCTTTCACCTAAGATAGTGGCAGTGGTTTCGCCATTTGTGCTTGCCGAACCCTTCACTCTTACCTTTTCTCCAGCACTTGTTCCAACTCCAGTCCCAGGCATGTCAATGCCAATGCTGACTTCACCACCTAAAGAAGTGGCCAGATTGCTCTAGAACCTGCCCAAAGTGCTGCTTCCTCCTCTTGAAATGCAGGAGCCTAGCCAACATACTTGCCATTCCCTCTTTGGGGCTGACTCCAGTAACGATTGTGACTTGAGTAGTAAGTTCACTCAGTCTGACCAAGATGACAGTTTGCATGAGGACTTACATGATGCTAATGACTTTGATACCTCTTCTTTTTCTTTCCCCCACTGGTCCAGCCACATAGGAGTCGCCTCCTACTCCGTGAAAATTCATAGGGCGGCTGAAGTACTTCACCTCCAGCTCCCCAGCTTGGAGGTGAAAAGTAATGCTTTGAAAGAAGTCCTCCAAAAGGGGAAAAGGTCTTCTGAGCCCCTTCTTTCCATTACGTGGCACTGACGGATTCCTATTGGGGGCTTGGGCCAAACCTTGCTCTGGTCCCCAGTCAGTAGACAGACTGCTGGGCGCCATTGCCCTGCTTCTGGTGACCCAACTTTTCTTTGAAGCACTTCTTGTCAGAAAGCCCAGCAATGCAAGCTTTCACCAGCAGCTGTAATCATTTCTCTCCAGTCCCCCCAGATAGAAACTCTAAGCAAGTGGAAACACCCAGCAAACTTGTCTTTTTATTTCTACCTGCTTGGTCTATTAATCCAACCTGTTCAAACCTGCTGGTTGCTTGGACACTATTCACATGCCCTTTGGGTTTCAGTGGCTCAAGTCATCCTTGGTTTGCTCAAAGACCTTTGCCCTGTACACACTCAGCCAACTAAGAATGGTTGTGATGCTGCCTGGTTCACAATTAATTGAGGATTTGACACCACTGATTCCATTTGTCGAGCCATAGGCACTAGAGTTGCTATTTGCCTCCATGCAGGTCTCGATCATCTGGGTCTTTGAGTGACTGTCCAGTGCTCCTTGATGTGCATTCCTTTTTCATGGGACTCTAAGCTGATTCTGCTGTCAAGCTCTTTAAGAGCCTTTCTGCACAGCCTCATCAACCGCAAACAAATCCACTAACATTCATGGCTTTGGTCGAGACGTCCCTTAACATCCAACCCTTCCAGCCCACTCAGGTTACCCAGCAGTTTCTCAGGAGAGGCCTGGGTGCCCACCCTCTTACAGCATAGGTCAATGCGCCATGCATCCCCCACCCCCCTCCTCCCCTGCGGCCCCATCTTCCAAACCTTTTTAGCATGTCCTTGCAGGACACAGATCCTGGTGAGGGGAGGGGTGCTGGGGGACACAGAATCCACCAATTCTTACCGGGTTGGCAAGTGATCACATCATACAGGTGAGTCTGACAGATTGTTCACAATGGGTACACCTTATCCTTTCACTCTTCTCCAATGCATCTCCATGATCCCCTCAGCACCTGATTGAGGACTGTCCACTTTGTGACAGGAAGAGCAAGCCCTTTTGGCCAACGGGGATGTCAAAAGGGTGCTTGTGGCAGAAGAAGGATGTGAATGTTATTCAGGTACTTTCTGTTGCCCTAGAAGGACACAGCTCTTCGGCGTGTTCTAGATCTTTGACTTTTCAATACCTACCCATGGAAGCAGGAGTTCAGAATGCTCACCTTGGCCCAGATCTTATCTGCCCTCGACCCTGTAGACTGATGGCAGCAGTGGACTTGCAGGGCACCTCTTTTTGTATTCCTATCTTACTTGTCCGCAAGCACTACCTGTAGTTCGTGGAGGGGGGTGCATTTTCTGTTCGTTGTGCTCCGTTTTGGTCTCACCAGCAGATCATGAAAGTGATGATGGTGGTGGCAGCACACCTTTCTTAGTTAAGGGTGCAAGTATTCCCTGACCTTGATGACTTACAGTTGAAGACGGCGCAACCCAGGCAGCCTTCGACCACCTCCAGACTACAGCAAACATCTTGTCTTTTTTGGGGTTTACTATCAGCATGCCAGATTCACACTTGACTCCTTCTCAGTCATCAGAGCCGTTATGGCCACGGTTTGGTTTCATGGCTTTCCCTTTAGAAGAGTGCAGAAATTCAGACTTTTAGCCTCCATCCTGGATTTCAGTTTGAAGACTCTGAGGCTGCTCGGACTGATGACCTCCTGTGTCTTGCTGGATGACCATGCCTGGTGGCATATGCAGACTCTGACCTGGGATCTGAAGTCCCAATGGGCCCAGCATCTAGGAGATCACTCAGAGCGCATTCAGATTTCGGAGGAGACTACAAAAGATCGACAGTATTGGTTACTGAACCAAAGTTGGGTCAGTGGCCGATACCAGAGCTGACAGTGGTGACTGATGTGTTGCTCGACTGAGAATTTACCTTAAAAACAAAAGACAAGAGGCATCTGGCTAAACAGGTAACTGTAGGAAAGTGCCCTTTTTGACATGGTTAAACCCCCGATCCCGACCCCCTGCTAACCAGGCCCCCAGCACCAGTGTTCTTTCCTTAGAAATGTACCATTGCTTTCACGATTGGCACACCCCTGGAACACAGTTAAGTGCCTTGTAAAAGTCACCAAGGGCTCTGTGGCCGGGGAAGGCCCACAAGGGCTGCAGGATGCATTATGCCACCCTGGGGGACCCCTCACCAAGCGCAAGCATACTGCCATCGCAGCGTGTGTGTGCTGGTGAGGGAAAGATGGCAAAGTAGACATGGCACCCCTCTCAGGGTGCCATGCCCACAAACCACTGCCGGTAGCATTGGTAAGTCACCCCTCTAGCAGGCCTTACAGCCCTAAGGCAGGGTGCACTATACTACAGGTGAGGGCATAGTCGCATGAGCAATATGCCCCTACAGTGTCCAAGTCCATTCTTAGACATTGTGAGTGTACTGTGGCCATTCTGAGTTTATGGGCTGTCAGTTTGTCATTGCGAACTCCACAGCTCCATGATGGCTTCACTGAAGTCTGGGAAGTTTGGTATCAAACTTCCCAGCATTGTAAACCCACACTGATGCCAGTGTTGGATTTATTGAAAAATGCACCCAGAGGGCATCTTAGAGATGTCCCCTGTATTTTAGCCAAACATCTAGTGCAGGACTGACCGGTCTGTGCCAGCTTGCCACTTTCAGGCTAGTTTCTGACCACATGTGGTGAGAGCCTTTGTGCTCTCTGTGGCCAGAAATTAAAGCCTGCATCGGGTGTAGCTGCTTCACACCTCCTCTCTGCAGGAACTGTAACACCTGGTGGTAAGCCTCAAAGGCTCAGACCTCTTGTTACAGTGCCTAGGGCACTCCAGCTAGTGGAGGTGCCTGCGACCCGCAGACAAAGCCCCACTTTTGGTGGCAAGTCCAGCAGGAAAATTAGGGAAAACAAGGAGAGGGGTGACCACTTCAACTAGGACCACCCCTAAGGTGTCCAGAGCTGAAGTGACCCCCTTCTTGCAAACTCTTCATCTTGGTTTGGAGGACAGGGACCAATAGGGTTAGGTCTGTGTCCCCCTCCCCAGAGGGAGTGGACACCGGAAGGGTGTAGTCACCCTCAGGGGTAGTAGCTGTTGGCTACTGCCCTCTGACCCCTGTAACCTCCTTAAATCCAGCATTTAAGTGCGCCTGTGAACCTAGCTCGTCAGATTGCTGGCGACCTCAAGAAGGTGACAAGAATAAAGGAGGACTGCTAAGCTGACCCCCAGCAGAGAAGACTGAAGACATCAACTGACTTGGCCCCAGTCCTACAGGACCATCTCTAGCTTTCGAAGCCCTGCTATAAAAAGGCAACACATTCTGCAGGACCAGCGACCTCTTAGCCTCAAGAGGACTGCCTGCACCACAGAGGATGAAGAACGCCAGTGTACAGTGGCCCTGTCCAAGAAGAAACTACATCTAAGGACTCCAGAGCCTCCCTGGATCTGCAAGTCCTGACCACTCTGCACCTGACGCCAATGGCTGTTTCCAGGTGGCTTAACCGGCTAGAGAGGATCCTCAGGTGATTCCAAACAAGTTCACACCCTGGGTTGCCCTCTCCTGCCCCCTCTGACGACATCTGCAGTGTGAATCCAGAGGACCCCCTGACGGCGAAAGCTCTGAATGACGATATCTGACGCCTAAAGGTACACTCCACCCATAGCACCCAGGCCTTTGAGAAACTGACCTCCAGTGCAGAAACGTTCAGCAGGCAGCCCTCCTACTTGTCCAGCCTGTGTTATTTTCTGAACTAACCCCCTGGACCCAGCCTGCAGCCTCAAAGTGATCCCTGAGTTCCCCTCATAGGAAAGCTCTGGGAGCCCGATGCTCTGTTTGCACCCGGCAGCCCATGTGCCGCTGAGGGTGTAAGTTTGGTGCCTACTTATGGCCCCCCAGGTGATCCTCTAAACCCCCCAGGTCTGTCCTCCGAAGACTTGGGTACTTACCTGCCAGCAGATCTGAAACAGAGTGCTCCCAGTCTCCATAGCCCATGTTAAACTTGCCTCAACTTTGATCTCTGCACCCGGCCGGCCCCACGTTGCTGGTGGTGGTTATTTGGGGTTAACTTGAACCCCAACCAGTGGAATCCCTACCTCCCGGAGACAGTAAGGGTTGTACTTACCTGTAAAACATACTTTTCTTTCTCCCAGGAACTGTTCTGAAAATTGCACTGTCAACTTTTAGAACAGATTATTGACATGTATTCAAAAACTCTACAACTTACCAATTTCAGTCAAAGTGGTCTGGATATATTGGTGAAATACGTATTAATTTATGTACTTACCTGCAACTTGAATCTTGTGTTTCTAGAAATAAATTAACAAAAGAGATTTTTCCTATATAAAAACCAATGGTCTGGAGTTGTCCTAGAGTGTGTGCTTCTTCTTTTGTCTGTGCGTGTACAACAAATACTTTGCACTACCCTCTGATAAGCCTAACTGCTCGACCACACTTGCTCAAAAGAGAACATTAGTATTATCTACTTTAGCCTCTGTTTAGCCTCTGGGGAATTCCTGGACTCTGTGCACACTATAATCTCATTTTGATGTAGTATATACAAAGCCAGCTTCCTACACCTAGTATATGTTACTTAGGTTCCCGGGACATTTGTACACCCGGGGTCTCCCATCGGCTGCAGTATGTATTGTGCCACCCATGGGAGCCCATGCAAACTGTGTCTGCAGGCCAGCCATTGCAGCCTGCGTGAAGAGGTGCGTGCACCCTTTCACCCCTGATGTACACCGCGGTCACTGCACTTAAGCACTGTAAGTCACCCCTCAGGTAGGTCCTTCAGCCCGAGGTTAGAGTGTATGTCCCTAGGTGTGAGGGTACTCCTGAATGAGTAGACTGCCCCTACAAACCCCAGACTCCATTCTCTGGGCTTTGTAAGTGTGGAGAAGTCATTTTAAGACATGTAGTAGACACTGGTCAGTACAAGTAGTCCAGCTAGTTAATGGTTTCTCTGAACCTAGGCATGTTTGGTATAAAACATGTCGGAATCATGCAACACCACCAATTCCAGTGTTAGTGGCATGGTGCTGTGTACTCTGGGGTTTCCTTACAGGATCCCCCAGATCTGCCTGTACAACCTTCCAAGGTCTGCCTGGCAGCTCACATTGCTGCAGACCCCCAGACACTGTTCTGCCCTCCTGCAGCTCATTCAGCTCGAGCAAGAGGAAGGCAGAACTAAGGGATTCCTGTAGGAGGGAGGTATGACTTCCTCTCCTTTAGAACTAGGTGTCTCTGGGCTGGGGTGGGGTGGCCTCTCAGCGCGCTGACGTCACAGAAGGGCGTTTGGTGGCGAGGGAGACATGGAAGGCCTTCCATATCTCCCGAGGGTAGTTTAAATTACAAAAAATCCTCCGGTGCACCAGGGGATTTTTTAAACCCCTCACTGGTGTCAGCCACTTGTAGTGACCCTCAGCAGGCAGGGTGTGCGTGCGTCGGCCAATGGCCAACACACGCACTGATAGGGTTAAACAAATTTGACAAGGTAGCTTTTTCAGAAAAACCTGGGTATGTATCAGTGCAGTTACTTTACTCTGGCAGAGAACAAGTCAAGGGGACCAGTAAGGTCCTCAGAAATAGTCACCTCAGCGGGAGTGACAGATTTGAGTTGGTTCTAGGCATTATCCTCTTGCTATAGGTTTCCCTGGTAGTGTTCCTGGTGCAAGAGATACAGGATGCTGAAGATGCTCAAAGATGCTGTGGAGGCAATGAGGTCAACGAGGGTCCTTCCCGCGGTTACTCCTCGGTCCACAAACTCTGTGTAGAGGTCCTGGCCACCAGGATTGATATCTCTCTAAGTCCTATCTGTCCTCATTGAAGCCCAGTCGCACCGTATCGTAGTTACAGCAGAATCCTTCCCTGGCTGATAACTTGTCTTCTAGGCAGCCAAGCAGCACTCTGACGACTCTCCAATGTCCGGCAGACTGGGGTGCAGTCTTGAGCGTTGGGTCCTGGTCTCTGGTACTGCATTGCAGCATGTGGTGGTGATGCAAAGATCTGGGCTACCAACTTGCCCCAGCAGGCTTCTTCAGCTGTTGTGGCCCTGTGCTGCAAACAGGTCAGCCAACTGATCCTTGGGGTATCTTGCTTTGGCTCGGCTTGGAAACAACTTCTCCATGAGCAGGACACATCAGGTACAGTCCCTTTGCTAGCCACCAGGTACAGCTTGTGCAGTCCACATTGGGTCCTTTGTGCGGCCGGGTCCTTGGTGCAGCAGGGCAGTCCTCTTTCAGTCCTCTTCTCCAGTCTCTGTTTCAGTCCTCTTCTCCAGTCTCTGTTTCCTATTCTACCCACTGTCAGGATGGCAGAACCCCCTTCACTCTCTCTCTAGAGCTCAGTAGCCCATTCCTGGGGTATGGCTGCCTGTGCACTGACTACACACCCATGGAAAAAACGGTTTGGCAACTGGCTTCATGTGTGCCCTTTGTGCCAGTCTGTCTACCTATACAATAGAGCAGCCCCTCTCCCAAGTTAGTCATTTGCCCTTCAAAAGCGGCTTCCTCTTTATAGCTCACCTTTTGAGCCTACAACGTTTAGCTTCCTGTCTGGAGGCGGTAGGATCTTCAGTGGCAGGTCTCTATTTTTACCTTTCCTGGGAGTCCTGTACATATCTTCCCAGAAGAGCAGAAGGCTGTCTGTGAGGACAGTCCTTGTGTGCAACCATAAACTGGCACTGGGAAATCTGTGGCAACTTATAAAGGTCCTGCTTACCCACCAGAGACATTACATTTGATCCTAGCTCAGACTAATATTTTGGACACCTCAGATACAGCAGAAAATTAAGGCTTTTCTTGTCACCAGATCCTTATATATTGTAGCAAGTGACATAATCCAGACTTGAAACACTATGCTAACGCACTCAGATTGATGGAACTGTTGGTAAGAAAAGAGTTTTCATAGATGTTTTAAAGGTTATGTGAGAGGCATAAGGTTCCAGATTATCTGTGCCCAGTAATCCTCCCCAGCTGCAGAGTGCTCTTCATTTTGCCAATCCATATTCGAATCTCTCCTCATCCCAATAAAATGTCATCAACCTTTACCTTTAAAGTATCAAATTATTTTAAAGTTTTCCTTCTTTAAAGAACTTTACAAGAAACAAATATTTAAGATCTGTATAAAGGGAGAGAGGGAGTGATAATGCTAGCCTCTTTATCTTTAATACAATTGTGCTTCCCTATGCAGTTAAAACCTATGACAATCCACATTTTATGGCAAGACAGGTGGCTAGCATTATACATGTTCAAAGCCTTTTTAATGCACACATTGATAAATTCTCTATTGGCCTAGAATATAATTTCCTAAACACATCAGCATTCTACCAATCTGCTTCTTATAATATTTCATCCAATCTTTCCCGTCATAAAATTCTTACTTGCCTTAGTACCTTTGACAGAATGGGCAGTAAATTGAGATAAATGTACACCTGATTCTTTAATAACCAACTTCACCCCTCTTACAATGGTAGCAGGTGAAACACCGTGAAAAGATCCCACACAAGAAATTAACAACTGTTTCACACTAGCGTTTTCCTTCTCCACTACTCTTGCTTCATACTCCCTTTATATAGCTTATTACACACAATTTTGGACAGTTATCAAATCAGAAAACTGAGTCAGGCACAGTGTTTGTTCTTCTCCAAATCTCAAACAGAACTCCAGTTGGCTGATAGTCTACTACTAACTTCCAGTGCTCTAATATCTGATACCCTCCTAAACAAAAATAAACATAACAAAGTAGTAAATTTCCACAATAATTTCCTCACCCCTAAATATTTGTCCACCTTTCAAACAGCTTAAACATCAAATCCATATCCCAAATCGATTCATAATTTCTTTAGTGCTCTCTTTAATTGAATTCCTTTCATAACTCTACATATTAAGGACTTTTACCAGTTGGCAGCCACCTACCAAAGAATATCCAACGGCTTTAGCGGATATGTAACAATTGACTGTTCTGTAAGTCAAAAACGTTATTAAACAAATCTGCCAAAAAAATAGCAGCCATTACTTCATCAGCCTAAGTGGGATCTATATTCCTCGTCATACACCAATGTAAAGAGACACACTGCGCACTCCTATATCTTTTTCTAGTACCCAGAGCTGAAGCCTCATTGAGCAGCATTGAAGATGTTCCAGAAAGATCGGCAAATCTTCTCAATTCCCTGTAACCTTCCAAACTATCAGGTTGAGCAAATCTGAATCCAGTAAAGGTATGCTGTACTTCCTCCACTCCTCTTACCAATTTCCTTGCACGATCTGATTAAATATAGCCCCTCGTTCACGATTTCCATCGCCGTTGAAAACGAAACCTGAATTGTCCAAAACGGCGTTGACAACACTAATAGACAATTCTGTCTCCTCACCTGAATTAACACACTGTATCATTGAGAAAGGAGAAAACACTTAACCTCTCATCTCTCTCCAATCCTTAGTAAAAGCATCCACTGCTATAACTCTTGGAGCTGTTCTCCAACTGATGTAGTCTTTTAACTGAAAAGTCAATTGGGATGCCAAAAAACGGACTCCAAACGGCCTTAGCAAACTCTGAACTCAGGATCAACTCTTCCCTCAGGTTCCATTCAGTAAATTCTGTCATATTTCTTAAGTTCCAATCTGCCACTATATTGTTTATCCCAGTTAAATACAGGCCCTCTAGCCAATTTTGTGTTGTAAATAACATTTCCACATTCTTAATGCTAAATTGGACAATTTATTTGGTCTGCTTCCTCCCAATTTGTTTGTCACCCGCCCCTGTAACATTGTCCATCTTCAGCAACACTGAACTCCCTTGAATCTGAGAACTGAAATTGTGCAGGGCAAACAAAGCTGCTGTTTTCGCCAAACAATGTATGTGAACTTTCTTCAATGATAAGGAATGTGTGGCTAGAAGTCTATCAGATGCCTATTTTTAAGAAACCGGATATGAAATTGAGGGAGTTAGCGGTGAGATACCACTTTGTCTTCCTCAATCTAGGAAGTATTTCTGGGACTTTTACACCATAGACCCTTGCAAGGTTTGAAGTATTCAGGTCTTTCAAAAGGTCTGTGGTGTGGAGATAAGGTAGCAAGGTCTTTGGAAGCAAGAGAGGAGTTGAAATAGTGGATAGAAAATTTGGAAGCATGGAATGGTCAAGCATTTTTACAAACAAGGCAAGATTATATTTATATAGAAACCGATGCAAGCGATATAGGATGGGAAGCAATGTGTTCAGGACAAGAAACAAGAGACATCTGGAGTGTAGTGGTGAGAATATTCCTAAGGCATCGGACTAGATCAGGAAATCTTTTAACAGTCTCCCTGCGCACTGGTAGGTGGTATCGCTTGGTTCCATGTACACCATCTGTGCCGGAAGTGATGTTGCGGAGCTTACAGAGGTGCCACCCCAATGCACTAACCTCACTTCCTTCTTTGCCAGCCATCAGCGCAGATCTGGATCAAGCTCCTCTCAGTCACTTTTTGACTGACTTTTTCACCCATTTTGTTGACTTCCTTCGACCAGTGTGCCTTTCTTTGTTAAATACTTTTTGGAGAATGCCTCCAAAGAAACCGACTGATTGAAACCCTTGTGGTGCCTGTCAAAAGCAAATATCTGTGACAGACCACTTGGTGTGTTTGTGGTGCCTGGAGCAGGACCTCTACTCCAAGGCCTACCCGGATTGCAGGACCATGAATCTGAAGGCCATCCATGAATGGACCATAAAACTTATGCCTGCCCGTCACACATCTCTGCACAGCTTCCGGTCCCATTTGCAGACCTGGGACTGCACTTTGAGTCACTTGGGTTAGTGTTCATCACAATCTCTGGCTTCTTTAGGTAAGTCCCATAAGAATAAGGCTAAGAAGTTGAAGCATTCTTCCATTTCTCTGCTCAAGTCCCATTCATCGGACGTGGGAATGATGCCACATCTCCAAGTCTCACTCCCAGGTAGTCCCTGTGGAGTCCCCGCCTGAACCAGGGTCTGCTCACCGCTTCATGAAGTTTCACAAAGCCTAAGCAACCCCTTCAAATGCAAAGAATTTTATGAGGCCAGGAGCCTCATTATTGGGCAGTCGGACCCCTCTGGAACGCCTTTGGGCCTCATGCGATCAGAAGGGAGTCCGACTGGGTTTCTGCCGTCAGGTTCACTCTCTTTGCCAGTCAGACCCTCCGGATCCATTAGTGGATCCAGACCTGCCCTGACCGTGACTAAGCAACCTTCTCCTGGGACCATTCCATTGGCACTGAACCAATTGAGATTCCTGACTCCGATGCGGAGACTGACCAGCGTCGCACAACATTGGTCCCGGTACTGACCAGGCCCACGTAGCCTGAATTGGAGATGGAGCCCTATTTTTTGAGTGGCCTTCTGAGGAACATGAATGGAGGGTATCTGAGGATCCTTATTGTTATTCCAACCTCCTAGGAAGGTCCATGGCCAATGACAACTGGTATGAGGACCTGGCTGACACCATGAGTCTGGACAACTCACCAGACACTGGCCTCCTCCCCTCCCACAGTGGCTACAGAGGAAGAGTCGTACTTTGTGGTGGTGGTCCGGATGGCGGCTGAGGTCCTGGACCTGATGCTGCCTATGGTACAGGTGAAGGCCAACCTCTGGACAGAGTTGTTTCAACCTAGGGTGTCCCAATTCAGAACCCCTGCTCCACTTTAGTGAAGCCCTCACTGATATCCTGCTTGGAGCCAGAGCCAAGCCCTGCACAGGCATTCCTGTGCACATGACCATCACCCCCCTCCTGGGTAGCCAGCCTGAGAGCCAGGTAGTCCAGGCCTGCACCTCTAAAATCTGATAGGCTTCTAGTTGCAGATTCCTTACCTTAGAATTGCCCCCAGGCGTCAGACTGGATCTGGAGATTTTTCTTCGAGCAGTACCCTTACGTGCCGTCAGGTGGCATCGGTTGACTCCGCGTTCATCATTGTCGGCGTCGCCGTGATGATGTTGGGGTCGTACATAGGTGCTGCCTCAGCGGGGTGAGGTCAATTCTTCTCTTTCCACGCCACATGCTGATCTGGAGAGTGCTACTCTGGTTGTGTTTTTTGTATTTTTTTTTTATTATACCTATTTTGACACTTTTGTCGTGTTTTTGGTGACTTTGGTGCGTCGAGGATGCCCCCGCAGATCGGGCTCAAACCATGCGAGAACTGTCACCGCATGATGTCAGTGACAGAACTGCACAAGGTCTGTTGGTGGTGGTTGGACTGCGACCAAAGAGTGCCGGGCCATGCATCCGAAGGCTTTGAGGGAGCAGTCCCTTAAGCTCATGGCGGCCTGGCACTCAACTCCACATCGCTCCCAGTCTCACTTGAGAGGAAGGTCTCGAGACCCCTTGCGGAGTCATCACCACTCGTCGTCTTCCAAGTCTTCAGGTCACTCAGGTAAGAAGAAGAAGTTGAAGAAGGCTAGGCATTTGTCTGATGCGACGCGGGAGGAGCGTTGACGCTCCAGGCCTCTGTCCGAGGAGTCTACTTCTTGGTCCGCTCCGTGCCTTCCCTGCGATTTCGGGAGCCAGAGCGAGACCCTGCCCAACTAAAGGAGTTCTATGAGGCCATGTGCCTCATATTTGGGTAGTCCCAATCCCCCCACCCCTGCGGTCCATCTGGACCTGGGGGTTCGGCTAGGGGCCCATTTGGATTCCGCATGGCAGCTTTGGCCTCCGAGGGCCCCTCCGGATAAGCTGTTGGATCTGTGCTGACGCTGGTCATGTCATTGCGACCTTCCCTGGCACCAGCTAAGTCACTGACGCTCTCTACGTCGGTTGGATCCATGATCGACGTCCTCCCAATCCTAATTCCCAACGACCCTGAGCTGTAACAGTGTCGACCGACACAGCTTTTTGTTTCGATGGGGCCTAGTCACCCCAGGTGGGATTCAGACCCTTTTTCATATGGGTACAAATATGAGGAGGGATTGGAGGGGTCGCTGGACCCTTACGAATACCAGCTGGATGACCCTAACATTAACTGGACACAGAAATTGGGCGAGGCCAGTGGTCTGGATACTTTTACAGACACTGGCATGCTTTCTCCTCCTACCGTGGCTACCGTGGAAGCAGCCTCCTAGTCAGTGGTGGTCAGTAGGGTGGCTGATGACCTTGGCCTTGAACTACCCACTGTAGCGGTCAAGACTCACCTCCTGACGGAGCTGCTTCAGCCTGAGGCTTCCACTTCGGAGCCTCTACTCCCATTCAATCAGGCCCTCAATTATGTCATTCTGGGTACTTGGTCCAGACCCAGCACAGGGGCTCCAGTGAGCAGGACAGTCGCCCGCCACCATTGGCCTGCCCTGAAGGACCCTAAATTCCTGTCCCTTCACCCCACACCTGAAAGTCTTGTGAATCGGGCTTTCTCTGCTTCAGGCACATTCCCCTCCGTTCCCTCGGATAGGGAATCAGAGACTGGGCCAACTTGGTAAGAAGATGTTTTCTTCCTCCACTCTGACATTGTGGTCACTGAACACAGCATGCCTTTTAGGCCGCTATACCCACACATTATGGGATACGGTCATGCAAGTCTTGCTGCAGGTCCCGGAAGAGGCTCAGGCTATCATCTCTCAAGCTGTTGCTGGTGGGAGAGACGCAGTGAAGTTCACTATTCGCTGTGGGTTGGACAAGACCGACTCTCTGGATAGATCGGTTGCGTAGACAGTGGCCTTGAGGTGCCACGCCTTGTTGAGGACCTCTGTTTTTTTGGGGGGGGATGTCCAACAGCATGCGCTTTGATGGCACCCGTCGTTTCGGAGACTGGCAGACTCGGCGCTTCAGAGGTTCAAGGAGTCCCAGGCTAAGGCTTAGTCCCTTGGCCTTTCGACTGCCCCTCACCCAGATCAGCCTGCATTTTGCCCCTTTTGTGGCCACGGAAGGGGCTCCCTGTCGCATCCCTGTCCCACCCACCGTGACACCCACACTACTCAGCCCCTGCGCAGTTGGGGAGCAGAAACCCACGTGTTAATGGGACAGGGAACCAGAGGTCTGTTCAGTCCACCCCGCCCCTGCTGCAGCCTCCAAGCCTTCCTAGTCCGTTCCCCCATCTCACAACCAGTTGGTGGCAGGATTCGCCATCACCTGCCCCACCTGTTCTCACAACGGACAGGTGGGTTATGCAGATCGTCCAAAGGTGCTACTCCCTTCTCTTCGAGACTGCTTCTCTGGCCATGCCTTCATCCTGTGGCCGCTTACTGGAGGATCATCTGGCACTACTCCGCAAGGAAATCGCAGCTCTTGGTCAAGGGAGCCATAGAGAGGATCCCTGTGCTAGAAGTAGGTTGTGGTTGTTATTCCAGCTACTTTTTGGTGCACAAAAAGGACAAGGGCTTGCGTCCTATTCTACACTGTCGAGCCCTCAATCTCTTCCTCAAGATGGAGCAAATGCTCACTCTGGCTCAGGTCCGGCCTGCTTTGGACCCAGGGGACTGGATGGTGGCATTGGTCTTGCAGGATGCTTACTTACATACACCCTCTTGCCTGCCCACAGACGCTACTTGTGATTTGTGGTAGGTCACAAGCATTTTTAATTTACTGTGCTCCCCTTCGGCCTTACCAACGCCCCTCGGGTGTTCACGAAAGTAATGGCAGTGGTTGCAGCTTATCTGCTCAAGTTAGGGGTTTCAGTCTTCTGCTACCTCTAGGCCTGGCTGTTGAAGGCGGACACGCCCCAAAGAGTCGTCTCCCACCTTCAGACTGCAGCAAACCTTCTGCACATGCTGGTGTTCACTATAAACATGCCAAAGTCACACCTGACTCCCTCTCAGATGCTCCTCTTCATTGGAGTGGTTCTGGCTACAGTGCGGTTTTGGGCCTATCCTCCTGAAAAGCGAGTCCAGGATATTCAGGCTATGATACCGATGTTTCAGTCTATATCCTGGGTTTTGGTGAGAGTAACTCAGAGGCTGCTGAGCCTTATGGCCTTCTGTATCCTGCTGGTGACACATGCCAGATGGCATATGTGGGCTCTGCAGTGGGACTTGAAGTTCTAGTGGACACAGCATCAGGGGATTCTTTCCGATATGGTCCAGATCTCGGAGGGGACTGCGAAAGATCTGCAGAGGTGGCTTTTGAATCAGGATTGAGTCAATGGCAGATCTCTTTTCCTTCCCCAGCCAGATATTACAGTAGTGACAGATACATAACTCCTGGGATTGGGTGGCCACATTGGAGAGGAGGAGCTCAGAGGTGTTTGATGTAGAGACCAGTCTCCGCCGGAGACCAATTTTCTGGAGCTCCGGGAGATCAGGCTTGCATTGAAAGCATTCCTTCCCTCTCTCAAAGGAAAAGTGATGCTGGTGTTCAGACAACACTCCTGCCATGTGGTACTGCAACAAATAGGGCGGAGTGGGGTTGTGGACCCTTTGTCAAGAGGCTCTGCGCCTCTAGACGTGACTGGCACATCAGGGCATTACCCTGGTGGTTCAACATCTGGCGGGGTCTCTGAACGCCAGAGCAGACATACTCAGCCATTGATAATAGTCGATCACAAATGGTATCTCCATCCAGAGGTGGCACAAGGTCTCTTTCAGCATTTCAGCAGTGGGGAGAGCATTGGTTAGATCTGTTCGCCTCTGCAGAGAATGTGCATTGTCAGCTCTTTTGCTCATTGGAGTTTCCAAGGCTGCTCTCGCTCGGCGACGCTCTTCATCTCGAGTGTAACTCAGGTCTCTTTTACGCCTTCCCACCTATACCATTTCTGTCCAGAGTTCTGAAGATGATCAAGGACGACCGGACCCAAGTAATCCTGGTGGCTCCAGACTCGGCACGGAGAGTATGGTATCCAGAGCTACAGAGTATGGCCACAGATCCTCGTCAGATTGCCCATTCAGGAGGATCTTCTGTCACAGCAACAGGGGATGGTCCCCCACCGAAAACTGTCCAATCTTTGCCTTCATGCGTGTAGATTATGCAGCAGCAGATGACCTTCCTCCAGTGTGTAACGTTATCATGGCAGCCAGGCAACCCTCTACCAAAATGGTATACGCCTGTCGTTGACATAAATTTGTGGCATGGTGTACCAAAAAGTCTGTTGATTCCCCCTCTCTCAAGTTCTTTTGTTCATCCTTTCTTTAGCCCTGCAGCGCTCTGCTTTGGGCACCCTTAAGGGTTACTTATCGGCTATCTCAGCCTTTCCTAGATTGCCAGACCAACTTTCCCTTTTCAAATCTCCTATTGTTGGTGGATTCATTAAGGGACTCACCCATTTGTTTCCTCCCCCTCAGTTTATTATGCCTCAGTGGGACCTCACTTTGGTCCTCACTTACTTGATGTGTGCCCCTTTTGAACCATTACACATTTGCCCCTTGCTGCTCCTTACTCTCAAAACTGCATTTCTTGTTGCAGTCACCTCTGCTCGCAGAGTGAATGAGCTTCAAGCTCTTTCTCCTAAACTCCCATTTTTGTCTGTTCATCCTGACAAAGTGGTGCTTCATATCAGGGCCTCCTTCCTTTCCAAGATTGTTACGCCTTTTCATGTAAGCCAGTCCATCACTTTGCCTACTTTTTACACACACCCACATCCTTCTCATGAGGAGGAGCAACTCCACCCTCTGGATCCAAAAAGAGAGTTAGCGTTCCACCTTAATCGTACTAAAGATTTCCATGTGAACGTTTTTGTTGGGTATGTGTGTACGCAGAAAGGGAAGGTGGTGCAGAACCGTACAATCTCGCGATGGGTACTACTTTGCATCAGACTGTGTATAGGAAAGTACCCTCTTTCTTGGCATGGTTACCCCCATTTTCTGCCTGTTGTCAGTGTGTTTGTGTTCACTGGGATCCTGCTAACCAGCACCCCAGAGATTATGATCTCTCTATTCTAATTTGGTTACTTGTACCATTTTCACCCCACATTTGGCATACAGGTGCCCCCATGTAAGACCCTAGTATATGGTACCCAGGTATCCAGGGCATTGGGGTACCAGGGGATCCCATGCGCTGCAGCAAGTATTATGCCACCCATGTGGAGCCCAGGCAAAGTCTAACTGCAGGCCTGCAATTGCAGCCTGGGTGAAAGGGTGCACACACCCTTTTCACTACAGTTAACTGCACCAGGTCACTGCAAGTCACCCCAATGGCAGGCCCTCCTACCCAGAGGGCAGCTTACAAGTATCTGTGTGGGAGCACCCCTGCACTAGCACTGTTGCCAGTATTGGAAGTATGTTTCCATGCAATCTGGGGGTTCCTTAGAGGACCCCCAGCATTGCTCCTACCAGCCTTTTGGAGTTTTCCGGGCAGCGCAAGCTGCTGTCACCCCTCAGGCAGGTTTCTGCCCTCCTGATGCTTGAACATCTGAAGACCCTGAAGGGAGAACAAAGTATTTCCATTGGTAGAGGGGGTAACACTCTCTCCCTTTGGAAATAGGTGTTAAATGGCTTGGGAGGGGTAGCCTCCCAAAGCCACTGGTATGCTTTGAAGGACACATTTGGGGCCTGATTCTAACTTTGGAGGACGGTGTTAAACCGTCCCAAAAGTGGCGGATATACCACCTACCGTATTACGAGTCCATTATATCCTATGGAACTCGTAATACGGTAGGTGGTATATCCGCCACTTTTGGGACGGTTTAACACCGTCCTCCAAAGTTAGAATCAGGCCCCAGGTGCCCTCCGTGCATAAACCAGTCCACACCGGTTCAGGGACCCCCAGTCCCTGCTTTGGCGCAAAACTGGACAATGAAAAGGGGGGTGACCACTCCCCTGTCCATCACCACCCCAGGGGCAGTGCTCAGAGCTCCTCCAGAGGGTCCCTGGGTTCTGCCATCTTGTTTCCATCTGAGTGGCCAGGCAGGTGACGTCAGAGCCTCCTCTTGATAGGTGCTTACCTGGCTAGGTGACCAATACCCCTTTCAGGGCTATTAGAGTCGGCTTGCAAGATTCTAGCAGGACTCCTCTGCAACCTCCACTTTGACTTCTGGTCTCCGGAACTGCGACTGGAACCTCCAGGAATCGACACTCCGCTTCCAAGAAGAACTCTTCTGCAACATTGAATCCAGGGCTCCTGCCAGCAACTGCAACATTTCCACCAGCTGTGCATCCACTTAGGGTGGCGGGTCTTCAGTCTGCACTAGAAGAAAGGAGGAGTCTCCCTTGGAGTGAAGGAGACACTCCGCTGCTTCGGCAGGCACCTGCTGCAACAACCAGCTGCATGGATCTCCTCTCATCCGGAGCTGCATGGATCCTGCATCATGAGTTGTGGTCAGGAGTAGTCCTCTTTGTCCTTTCTGCCATCTGCCAAACTTTGGTGGAGGTAAGCCCTTGCCTTCTTAAGCAGGAAGGACAGTACCCCGTGCTCCGCGTCTCTTGCAGCTGCCAAGGCTTGTTTGCATACCCTCCAGCGTATCCTTAGGCGACGTATTGCTCCAGTCCTCAGCACTCCTTCCTACAAAGCACAGCCCTCTACCTGGTTCTCCTGTGGCTTGGGATCCCTTTCTGTAGTGCTGTGTGGGCTCCTTCTGCGACTTTTCGGTCCCCCGTCCTGTGGGACTCCTGTGGATACTGCCTCTGCTCCTATGGGCGCTCTGTCGCCGTAGACCCCTCTGACTCCCACTCCTGGGTTTAGTCCTCCGAGGCCTTGCTGGTCCCCTGCAGCTCCACTTTTCCACTAACTGTGAATTTGCCTTTGCCAAGGCGGTTGGTGGAATTCCTCCACCGACACCCGTCTGCAATCTTCAATCCAGTGTGGGACGACATCTGCATCCATCAGGAACTCTTCTCCAACTCCAGTTCTGACCTGTTCTTCCTCACAGTGGACCAGCTTCTGCAAGTACAACTGGGTGGGTAGTAGCTCCTACTCCTCCTGGACTCCACTGACACTTTTAGACTTAGCCCCCTCTCTCCACAGGTCTACTTCACCAGGAATCCACCGCTTGTTTCTTGCAGTGTTGTCTGGGTGTCTTCTTTTCCTTCATTTTGGGTGGTTTGAGGAAATTCCAGTGATTTACTCATGCTTTCCTGGTCGCTGGGGGTATTGTACCTTTGGTGTTTTCTGATACCCCCCCCCAGCTCTCCTCTACACGTTCCACTTTCCTAAGTGGGGGTCCTGTGTTTGCATTCCGTTTTTTTAGTATATGGTTTGGGTTCCCCCTAGGGTCACTATTGCTTATTGCTATTTGCACTGTTTTCTAACCTTTTCTGTGCCTATTACTGTTTACAACTGTATATAATTAGTGTATTACTTACCTTCTATTGGAGGGTTGCCCTTCTAGTACTTTGTGGTATTATGTTTAAAAAATAAAGTACCTTTATTTTTGTACAACTGAGTGTTTTCTTTCATGTGTGTAAGTGCTGTGTGACTGCAGTGGTTTTGCATGAGCTTTGCATGTCTTCTAGATAAGCTTTGGCTCTTCGTCCACAGCTCCCTCTAGAGAGTCTGGCTTCTAGACACTGCCTACACTTGACTGATAGGGTATACCTGGACGAAGTTATTGTGGATGTACCTTAGGTACCCACCACACAGCAGCCCAGCTTCCTACATTGGTGGTGCAGCAGTAGGATACGTACTTGCAATTGCCGTACCATTCTGTCACTTAGTACTTTCCACAGAAAATACCTCTTACTACTTTGGGGTCTACACTTATACGTAGTTTCAGGAATCAGTCTTGTGGGTTTGGGTAAGAAAAGGGTTCAGGCATAGCCCTTACTCCAAACTTCTTTTTGGGACTTAGAGTCTACCAGCTGACATCTTTAGCAGAGCACACAACACAGGTCCTTGAGTCTCCTTATGAGGAAATTACTTTCCAAGAGCTTAGGGAGTTGTGTGCAGAAAGAAAGCTGAAGGCTGGGAGAAATCCCAACAAGACTTTACTTCTAGGCCTGCTCATTCTATAACCAGCAACATGCTGGTAGCCAGGAGGAGAAGGGGGATGAAGTAGACT
Organism: Pleurodeles waltl; assembly: GCF_031143425.1. Taxonomy (NCBI): domain Eukaryota; kingdom Metazoa; phylum Chordata; class Amphibia; order Caudata; family Salamandridae; genus Pleurodeles; species Pleurodeles waltl. The sequence continues at coordinate 423,024,991 of NC_090450.1, read as the reverse complement.
CTGACACCCCCCCGTGCTAGAAAAAGAGAAATGTGATAGAGACTTCTAGTTGCAGATTCCTCAGCTTAGAATTTCCCCCCAGGCGTCAGACTGGAGATTTTTTCTTCGAGCAATACCTTTGCGCGTCGTTAGGTGGCGTCGGTCGACTCCGCGGGCGTCGTTGGCGTCGTAGTCGCCGTGATTACATCAGGAGTAATATATAGACGCTGTCTCAGCGCAGTGACAGCAGTTCTTTTCTTTCTGCGCCACACGCTGATCCGGAGAGAGCTACCCTTGGTCAATTTTTGACTGACTTCGACTCTTTTGTCGAGTTTTTGGTGAAGTTTTTGGTGCACCGAGGATGTCCCCGAAGATCTGCTTCAAACCTTGAAAGGACTGTCACCCCATTATGTCGGTGACGGATCCGCATCGGATCGGTTTGTGGTGCCTGAGCGTGACCATGACCCGAAGTCGTGCTCCGAGTGTCTGGCCATGCACCCGAAGGCCTTGAGGGAGCGGTCCCTCAAGCTTATGGTGGCCCAACACTGGACTGCGCATAGGTCCCGTCTCGCCCGAAAGGAAGGTTTCGAGACCAGTGACGAAGCCACCACCAGTCGTCCTCCTCGAAGTCTTTGGGTCAAGGTAAGAAGACAGTGACATCTCGTCATCTTTTGACTTCACCCCGTCGCTCTGGTGATGCAACGCAGGAGGAGCGTCAATGCTCACGGCCTCTGTCCTCGGAGCCTCCTTTTGGGTCCACCCAGTGCCTCCCCGAGTTTCTGGAAGCCAGGGCGACCCCTGCCCAATTAAAGGAATTCTGTGAGTCCATGCGCCTCATTTTTGGGCAGTCCGACCCCGCTATGGTGCCTTTGGGCCCAGGGGGGTTCGGTTGGAGGGCCATCGGGTTCCGTGCTGGCGGCTCCGGCTTTGGCCACCAAAGTCCCCTCCGTATGTGATCTCGGATCTGTGCCGGCGCTAGTCATACCATCAAGACTTTCCCTGACTCCTGTTCGATTGTCAACACTCCCGACGTCAGTGGTGCCCACTATCAACGTCAACCCGATCTTGATCCGCGACGAATCGGAGTCGAAACAGCATCGGCTGATGCCGCCGGATCCTCCTTCGATGGGGCCTATTCACCCAGGTTGGATTCTGACCCTTATTCTTATGGGTTGGAATTTGAGGAAGGATTGGAGGGGTCCCTTGACCCTTATGAATACCAGGAGGATGGACTGGGCACAGGAGTTATGCGAGGCCAGTGGTCTTGATACCTCTCCAGATGCTGGCATGGTGTCTCCACCTACCGTGGCTACGGCGGAGGGAGCTACTTATTCCATGGTGGTCAGTAGGGCAACTGGGATCTTTAGCCTTAAGCTGCCTATTGTTCAGGACAGATCTAATCTCCTGACGGAGGTGCTTCAACCAGGGGCTTCCTCCTCTGAGCCTCTTCTTCCGTTCAATGAGGTCCTCACTGATGTCCTTTTGGGTACTTGGTCTAGACGAACACAGGTGTCCTGTGAACAGGACAATTGCACGCCGCCATCGGCCCGCCCCAAACGACCCTAAATTGGTGTCCCAACACCCCATACCTGAGAGCCTTGTTTTCCAGGCATCCTCTTCCTCTGGCGCATTCCCTCCCACACCTATGGAAAGGGAAATCAAAAAGGCTGGAACAATTTAGGAAGATGATGTTTTCTTCCTCCAATCTAGCACTGCAGTCAGTGAACACCACGTGCCTTTTGGGCTGTTATGCTCACACTCTGTGGAATACGGTCACGCAAGTTCTGACGCATATACCAGAGGAGGTCCGTGCTGTTGCCTCACAAGCTGTCACCGATGTGAGAGAAGCGACAAAGTTCACTATCCGATGTGGGCTGAACACGACCGACTCTGTGGGTAGAACGGTTGCGACGACGGTGACCTTGAGGCGCTACGCCAGGCAAGGGAATTTGGCGGCCATATTGCAGCATAAATAAACTGCACTGCAGAGGTAATAGAAACCTATCAATACAAATCTAACATAAATTCAAATATTACGCACTGCTTACGAGACAAAAATAGCCTCTTTCTCTTCCTTCTGCTGCACAGTGCTCTTAAGAGCCAGTGTCTATAAAGGCATCTCCATATAAATGTCACATTACTAACTAGCAGAATAATCATTTCACTTTGTTCTTTAGCTTCTTATCAGAGCCCACATTACATCTAAGTCGTTCAAACCTCGTCTACCTGTACCATACTTCTCAATGAACCTTGCCTCCATTTTAGCTAGATTAGAGGACACCTTTGTGCCAGGTAACTTAGAATCCCCCACATCTAATACCGGCCATAATATATCTTCCTCTTTATGATCTTTTTCTATATAGTGTTCTACCAAGGGGGCACCTCGTACTTTACATCTGATCCTGGACATATGTTGTTAAATCCGTGCTTTTACTGGTTGTACAGTTTGACCTGTGTATATTAATGCACAAGGGCATTTGATACAGCATATAACATCCATTCTATTCGAAAATCGAACCCGTTGATGTAGCTTTCCATTCATCTCAATGCGTTTAGTATTCTCGGTGTATTTACAAGCTGTACAGCCCTTACATCTGTAATGTCCAGTTATGGGAAGTAAATCCAACATTTCTCTAAGATTTTTATTTTTCAAAGATGAAAAAGAGGCGTGAACCAATGAATCTCGTAGATTACGGCCTCTTTTAAAAGAAAAAAATGGGTTTGTGTATAGCTAATGGATATAATATTTTCCAGTAATAGATTTAATCCTATTCGCTTTAGGATTTTAAGTCAAAACACAGGTTAAAGGAACTTCTCTTTTCCGTTCTTTTGGGGTCAATAGACACTCCTCAGGGGTATACCAGGCCCTCTTACAGGCTCCTTTGACCAATTTCCTGGGATATCCTATATCTAAAAGTCTAGATATCAAATTATCAGCATTTGTAAAATAATCATCCTTATTAGTACAGTTTCTTTGGATACAGAGAAACTGGCCATATGGTAAATTCTCCCTTAAAGTCCGTGGGTGATTGCTGGAAAAATGGATCCATGTATTCCTATCTGTACGTTTCCTATATAAATTCACTGAAATGTGCCCCTCTTGAGATTCTATCCACAAATCTAAACAAGCATTTACAATGCAACGGGTCTCGCGTTTGCTCATGTTAGAGCTGATCGCGTTGTAAACTCCTAACCCGACTTTTCACCTATCTGGCAAAAGTTCATTTGTGTACACAACCCGAAAAAGTTAAATTAACTATGTAAAGTGCTCGACTTCTGCCAAGCAAGATCGCGCTCGTAAATTAGAGAAAAAGAAGTCCACGAGCCCGATGGAAAACAGCGAGCCTCGCATGTTTTCTGTACTTGGTCGCTGCGCTCGAGGAGGGCTAGCCACCGGAAAAGGCATGACGTATGCTTGCCTTTGACTAATGAAAGCAAGCAGATTTTATTAGGCAAGCCCACGAACCAATAAAAAAACACTGATGTGAAGTTGACAGGGCTCCGAGCCCTTTTCTAAATACAAAAGCGTCTCGCTGCGATACGCATGCGCGAGCACATGCAACGCAGGCTCGACCCTAAAAATGAATGCGTCTTGAATCAAAAGTTATGGTAAATCTCAAATCTGGGGTACGGTGGCTAAGCCATTCATGGAAGGCTGAGAGAGAATCACTATCGCCTTCCCATATCATAAAGATATCATCGATGTACCTTAACCATCGTTTAACATGTTTTTGGAAAGTGTTGTTCATATCCAAAATCCACTTTTTTTTTCAAAACAATCCATCACCAAATTCGCTATTTCTGGGGCGAAGCTACACCCAATAGCTGCCACTTTTATTTGTAGCTACAAATCATTTCCAAAAGTAAAAACATTACTCTTGAGGCAAAGCCTGGCGAGGGTCATTATAACGGTCGTTGGTACTGTATGTGGTGGATCTCTATTTTTCTAAGCAAGTCTTAATCACTTCCAGAGCTTCATCTTGTGGAATGTTCGTGTATAGTGCTCCAATGTCAAGTGTGACGAGTATTTGTGTTTGTTCATTAAAATAAGTATCCTCAAGCATATTAATCATATGCATGGAATCGCATACATATTCCTGGGTGGCCTGCATACGAACTCGGCAATCAATGCATAGCCGATCACTAATGGCGGCTCCATCCGAAGGTGGCGCAAGGTCTCTTTCAGCAGTGGGGAGAGCCTTGGTTAGATCAGTATGCCTCGGCAGAGAACGCTCAATGTCAGCTTTTTGCACGTTGGAGTTTCCAAGGCAGCTCTCGCTCAGAGACGCTTTTAGTCTCAAGTGGAACTCTGGCCTCCTTTATGCCTTTCCACCTATACCACTTCTGTCCAGAGTTCTCAAGAAGATCAATAACGACCGGGCCCAAGTAATCTTGGTAGCTCCTTACTGGGCAGGGAGAATATGGTATGCAGAGCTACTGAGCATGGCCACCGATCCTCCACTCAGACTACCCCTTCGGGAGGATCTTCTGTTGCAGCAACAGGGCACAGTTCTCTACCTGAACCTGTCCAATCTCAGCCTTCATGCATGGAGATTGAGCGGTGGCAGTTGACGGCTTTTGACCTTCCACCGAAGCATGTTATGTAATCTTGGCAGCCAGGCGTCCCTCCACCAAAATGGTATACGCCTGTCGTTGCCATAAATTTGTGGCACGGTGTACCAACAAATCTGTTGACCCCTCTCTGCTCCACTTTCTGAGGTTCTTTTGTTCATTCTTTCTTTGGCCCAGGAGGGCCATGCTTTGGGCACTCTTAAGGGCTATTTATCGGCTATCTAAGCCTTTCTTGGGTTGTCCTATTAGCCTTCACTCTTTAAGTCTCCTATTGTTAGTAGATTCCTTAATAGCGTCACCCATTTGTTTCCTCCCACTCCGTTTATCATGCCTCAGTGGGACCTCAATTGTGTCCTTACTTAATGTGTGCTCCTTTTAAGCCGATGCACAATCGTCCCTTTCGGCTCCTTACTTTCAAAACAGTTTTTCTTGTTGCCATCACTTCTGCTCGCAGAGTGAGTGAGCTTCAGGCTCTATCTTCTAGGCCCCCATTTCTGTCTGTGCACCCTGACAAAGTGGTGTTACGCACTGTAGGAAAGTGCCACTGTTGGCATAGTTACCCCTCACCTTTTGCCTAGTCTTGATGCCAACTTTGAAAGTGTGCTGGAACCCTTCTTACCTGGCCCCAGCACCGGTGTTCTTTTCCTAAAGCTGTACCTGTGTTTCCACAATTGGCACATCCCTGGCACACAGTTAAGTCCCTTGTGAAAGGTACCCATGGTTCCAAGTGCCCTGTGGCCAGGGAGGGTCTCTAAGGGATGCAGCATGTATTATGCCACCTTAGGGGACCCCTCACTCAGCACATGCACTTTGCCTTATAGCTTGTGTATGCTGGTGAGGAGAAAAAGACCAAGTCGACATGGCACCCCTCTCAGGGTGCCATGCCCACAGACCACTGCCTGTGGCACAGGTAAGTCACCCCTCTAGCAGGCCTTACAGCCCTAAGGCACGGTGCACTAAACCACAGGTGAGGACTTAGCTGCATGAGCAATATACTCCTACAGTGTCTAAGTCCATTCTTAGACACTGTAAGTGCAGTGTAGCCATATTGAGTATGTGGTCTAGGGGTTTGTTATCACAAACTCTACAACTCCATAGTGGCTTCACTGAATACTGGGAAGTTTCATATCAAACTTCTCAGCATTATAAACCCACACTGATGCCAGTGTGGGATTTATAGAAAAAATGCACACAGAGGGTGCCTTAGAGATGCCCCCTGTATATTAGCCAAACTTAGCTAGTGTAGAACTGACCGGTCAGTCTGTGCTAGCCTGCCACTTTCAAATATGTTTCTGACCACATGGGGTGAGTGCCTTTGTGCACTCTGTAGCCAGAAACAAAGCTGTCCTGGGTGGAGGTGCTTCACACCTTCAAACCACCCCTCCCCCTCCCCCCACCTACAGGAACTGTAACACCTGGCAGTGAGCCTCAAGGGCTCAAGCCTGGTGTTAGTGCCTCAGGGCACTCCAGCTAGTGGAGATGCCCGTCCCCCAGACAAAGCCCCACTTGACCACAAGCCTGTCGGGAAAATTAGGCAATAACAGGAAGGAGTGACCACCCCTAAGGTGTCCAGAGCTAAGGTGACCACCTCCCTACAGAATCCTCCAGCTTGGTTTGGAGGACAGGGACCAATAGGGATAGGAATGTGCCCCCTTCCCCAAAGGGAGTGGGAACAAGGAAGACTTAGCCACCCTCAGGGACAGTAGCCATTAGCTACTGCCCTCTGACCCCTAACACACCCCTCATCTAGGATTTAAGGGCCTCCCTGAACCCTGCTCACCAGATTCCTGGCGACCTACAAGAAGAAGAAGTGCTAAGCTGAAACCCCCAGCAGAGAAGAAGGAAGAAAGCAACTGCTTTGGCCCCAGCCCTTCCGGCCTGTCTCAAGCTTCAAAGAACCTGCAAAAAGACCAGCAGCGAGTCCAGCAGGCCCAGCGACCTCTGCCAACTCCAGAGGACTGTTCTGCACCCAAAAGGACCACCTCACTCCGGATGCTTGAGTCTTGACCCCCGTGCACCCGACTCCCACAGCCCTTGTCCAGGTGGTCCACCCAGCAAGAGAGGGTCCCCAGGCGATTTCAAGCAAGTGCCCTCCCTGGGTTGACCTCTCCACCCCTCCACCACGACGCCTGCAGAGAGAATCCCGAGGACGATCATCACCCACCCGCCCATCCCCCTCGACACCCTTCCCCCTCCAAGAGTGAATCTTTGGATGAAGATATCTGACACCTAAAGGCACACTGCACCAGCAGCCCTCAGGCCTTGGAGAAACTGATTCCCTGTGCCTCAACATTCAGCAGGCGGCCCTCCTCCCTGTCTGACCAGTGGTGTGCCTGAGACACCCCCTGAACCTCACCTGCAGCCTCTGAGTGATCCCCCGGGGTCTCCTGTTAGATCAGCGTTGGAAACAAGAACTTCCTGTTTGCACCCTGCACCCGGTCTTCCCTGTGCCACTGAGGGTGTGTTTGGTGCCTAGTTGTTGCCCCTCCAGTGCTCTTTTAATCCCCCCTGGTCTGCCCTCCAAGTCACAGGTACTTGCCTGCTGGCTGACCGAATTCCGAGTACCCTCTGTCTCCATAGAAGCCCATGTTAACTTTACTCAACTTTGACCTCTGCACCCGGCTGGCCCCGTGTTGCTGGTGGTGGGTGTTTGTGGTTAGTCTGAACCCCAACCATTCGACTTCCCAAAACCCGGAGACTGAAACTGTAAGTGTTGCACTTACCTGTAATCCGACGTAACATTTCTTCTCCCCCAGAAACTGTTTGAAAATTGTACTGTGTCCATTCTTAAAATAGCTTTTTGCCAATAATTCAAAAACTGTATTACTTACCTATTTCAAACAAAGTACTGTTGATACCTGTGTGAAATATGAAACTTTTAAGATACCTACCTGCAACTTGAATCTTGTGGTAATAAGAATAAACTAAGAAAATATATTTTTGCAAGAGAAAAACCATTGGTCTGGAGTTGAGTCATTGAGTGTGTGCTTCTTCTATTTTCTGTGTGTACATCAAATGCTTTGCACTACCCTCTGATAAGCTTAACTGCTCGACCACCCTACTTAAAGAGAGCATTAGTATTATCTACTTCAGCCTATGTTAAGCCTCTGGGGAACCCCTGGACTCTGTGCATTCTATATCTCACTTTAATATAGTATATAAGGAGCCAGCTTCCTACACGCACCAAGGCTGCCTTCCTTCCCAAAGTCGTTACACCTTTTCATGTAGGTCAGTCCATCACTTTGCCTACTTTTTAAGCACCTCCACATCCTTCTCATGAGGAGGAGAGACTCCACTGCCTGGATCCAAAAAGAGCATTGGCGTTCTATCTCAATCGTACTAATGATTTCCAGGTGGACGATCAACTCTTTGTTGTATATGTAGATGCAAAGAAAGGAATGGCGGTGCAAAAAAGTACCATCTCTCGGTGGATACTTTGCATCAAAATGTGCTGCACTTTGGGAAAGAAGCAATCCCCTGAGGGCTTGCACGCTTATTCCACCAGCGCAGCTGCTGCCTCGACTGCATTAGCACATGGAGTTCCTGTCCTGGATATCTACCAGGCAGCTTCCTGGGCTTCCTTGCACACGTTTACTAATCATTACTGTCTGGACAGTCTGGTCCGTGGGGACGGCCACTTTGGTTGTTCGGTCCTTCAGGACCTTCTAGTATGATCTTGGTTCGCAGCCCACCTCCGACGATGGCATTGCTTGGGTATCTATTCTAAGGTGAGGAATCTGCAACTGGAAGTCTCTATCAGATGTACAAGTTACTTACATTCGGTAACGATATATCTGGTAGAGACATACTTTAGTTGCAGATTCGTTACCGACCCACCCATCCTTCCCACTTGCAAACTGATTTCTAGGGACAGGGGTTCCCCATTGCCATCCACCTACTGGCAAGAAATAACTGTGAATAATTCCTAATCCTCTCTGGCACCTGGGGATAGTCAAAATATGAGGGATCAGCAATTAGGTACAGTGTACACCAGAAAATGCATTGCTGAAGGTGAGTGACTTGTTTTTTCTGTGAACATGGCCTACAGAGCAGAACCTTAGTCTCATTCATTTGCTGAAGGTGAATTTTTTTTTATCATATTGCAGACTTGCTGTCTAATTCTGCTCTACAGTAGCTATTTTTAATTGATATTTAATGTGCTGAGGATCCCCGGCCAATGTGTAATTATTCACTGCAGATGAATCTGTGGAAAGATTTAAGGCTGGACAAATGTTACAAGTAAATAAGCCAATGATTTGTTGTAGATGATTGGTGATGATTCCTGGTTCCAGACCTGCCTGTAATGTTGTTGCTGCATTGCATTTGTTCTAGGACTCAGTCTGGGGGCTCAGTCATCCTGCAGTGCAGTCGGTCTTTCACTCTAACCAGAGTAACAACCAGCAGTCAAGTTATGACACTGTGCAGAGTGCTGGCAAGAAGAAAAAAAAGCAACGAATGGTGCGAGCTGACCCAAGCCTTCTTGGTGAGTATAAGGAGATGTGGAAAACACACATTCCCCTGCAAACACCAGCCAACTTGTAGAGATAGGTTAACTTTTATATCTCTCATTTGTTTAGGGTAATGCAAATTGTGTTGGGACTTCTCTTACAGGGAGCACAGTTAGCTAAGTAAATGCCAGGAGACATGCAGTCAACCATTTCTGTATACTCAATATTTTTATCTCCCAAAAGTCTTAGTTTTGGGTACTGATTTCACCTTTTGAATTAGTCTGCTGTCTGCCCAGAAAAGGTTCTCTATGCAGGGGGTGAGAATCTTCCCATTCTCTTAAGCAGAATTCCCTTTTTAATGCAAGAATATATATAATCTCCCAACGAACATAAGACTGTGCATATTGAAAACTGAGAACACTTTTCTCTGGTTTCAAGGCTTTCAGTATTTGCTAGGTAATAACCTCTGTAGGTATCAATATCCCCGAACTCGCCATCCAGGGATAACAAGAATGTATGCATAGTATCCAACAGAGGTTCTGTTCTTTATACTGTTCATGTTCCAGTGCCTCCTGTATTTTTGTGCTCAAACTGTACATTGGAGTTATCCCTTCTTGGCACTTGGCCCAGTAGGGGCAGTGAAGTTGATGTCAAGATAAGCTCTTGGAGATGTTTGGGCTCTTCATCTTAACCTACCTCTATTTAGATTGGCTGGCTGATCAAATTTACTGTTCCAAATCAAGCTGTAGAATTGCCAGTGAACCTTTTTTATGACAAAGACCGCTGTGTAAACAGAAGCAACCCCATACTTGTTCCTCCACAAGAGATGAGGGCTTGTGCTTTGTTGGACGCCACCGTCCTTAGGGCTTTTCCTCCCACAAAGAGGGTTTAAGGTATGTGGTACCATTGACCAGTTTTCCTTCAATCCTCTACAGCCAGCCTGACAGATAGTAAGTCTGCATGGTGTGATTGCTTGGTGTATCCTTTGGGTTCTCCATGCATAACTAAATAGAAGACTGTTTCAGATGTGTCAAATAGACTGACATATGAAATCGTTCAGCAGCAGCGTATTGGAAAATGCCTTCACTTCTTCTATGCAAATACAGCAGCAGCGGTGATCATGGTCAGGCATATTTTTAGCTTTAGCAACATTTTGTTTTCATATTATTCCGTTCATTTCAGTGACAGATCCACCTATCTTGGCATGGGCGGTCATGGTGGGGTCTGTAAGGGACAGGTCTGTCGATGACATGTGGAGTTGAGAGGGAAAGTTGGTGAATATCTGTTTTCTTGACCGCAGTGCATTGTCCAAGTATAGAAAGCCTTACTTCTAATGAAATGGACTCCGGTCAGATTCAGATTGTAACCGGCAAAACATTCTACTTGACAATGCTAAGACACTAGACTAGCCATCTTATTGACAGATTCTCTAGCAGCAATAATGTGAAGAGCTAACAAGTCTTCTCTGATGTAGTATGAAGGTAAGTTTATTCATATACAGAGGAGCAATCACAGGTACAGCTCTGGATGCTCTTCATCAACCATCATCTGATCTTACCTCAAATGGCCACTAACCTTCTACATATACATTCTACCCACAATATTTCACCCGCAGTAGCCTGCCCAAGTCCCAACCTAAACACAACACACCTTTCCCCTTAACACAACATAAAGATAAAATTGTTATAAAAGAACAACCAGAATAATATAATTAATATATCAAAAATAGGAAATGGGTTATCATGCATAAGAAATAAATATTTGACAAAATCTGACACTTTTGCAGGACCAAGTTTGACTCATGAACTTTTGCATAAGAATTCAATATTTGATATAATCTGAGATATTTGCTGGAAAATGTTTGACTCTTGAACTTTTCCTTACTACGTACTTTAAATTCAAATTAGCATGTAAGCTGTTCACGTTCTGAATTTGTAGATCATTTTTTTTTTTTTTTTAACTATTATCTTTCTCACTTGACGTCACAGTGTCTTCGCTACATTGTATAGCCAGGAAAATATCATTATGATTCACATCCTCCCCCCTTTCAGAAAATTGCATGCCATCTTTTATTCCTGCAGATACAGTACTTGGATACTGTACTCAAGTTCCAAATTCTTCCTCCTTGTACTTTTAATGCCATGTCTTACACTTTATTTACCCTAATAGGGATTCGACTGTTTAGGAAGTTATTTTCCTCTCACAACTGTTTTTCTGTTATGAACCCAATCACCTATAAATGTCTTACCACCAGATCGTATTGCTTTATTTTTACACGTTTCTCTTTATCATCTCCTAATAATTTTTTACATGTTCCCTGATTTTACTATAATCAATGCACACGTCAGAATCCAAGCAGTTATTTTTTAACCACTAAGGAGCCAACTTAGATCTTGGTTTCCTGCCACGCAGTAATTCAAATGGAGAGCACCCTGTAACAGAATTCGACATTGTCCTATAAGACAATAAAGTTGGCTGTAAAGCTTTCCTCGATGGTATTCCTCCTTAACATGATAACTGTATAGCCCCTGTAATCACACAGTTAAATCTTTAGGTTTGATCATTAGATTGGGGTTAGTAATTTGCAGTTTCTTTTATGTTTAACCCCCCACCCCACCTGTGCAAGTAGTTTTAGTAAACTTTACTGACAAACTAAGGCCCATTGTCTGAGGTCAATTATTCAGGTAGACACTCTCTACAGAAGACATCTTCTAAGAACTCAATTACAACTTCCGAAGTTACTTTTTCAGTCATCTTAAGCTCCGGCCATTTCGAGAAATTATCTATCTGATATAGACTTATATTTGTAGGTTCCTTAACTTAGTATTTCCCCAGGTGTCAGATTGTATTGGGCGATTTTTCTTCGAGCAGTACCCCTGCATTGTGGTCTCCGTGATGACATCATGGTCCTATATGGCGCGACCCCGGTGTGCTGACCTCAGTTCTTTACTTTTTGCACCAGTCTGTGCGCAGATCCAGAGAACAGTTACCCCAGTCATTTTTTGACTAACCGTGACACTTTTGTCAATTCATTTTTGAGGAGTTTTGGATGCGTCAATAGATGTCCCGAAAGACGGGATTCAAGCCCTGCGACTCCTGTCACCAAATGATGTCGGTGACAGATCCGCATTTCGTCTGCCTCTGGTGTCTGGGTCGCAACCATATAACCCAAAGTCGTGCTCCGAATGTTGGGCCAAGAACCCGAAAGCTTTAAGGGAGCGGTCCCTAAAGCTCACGGCGGCCCGGCACTCGATCCCGCTTCTCTCCTGGTCTCGTTCAAGAGGAAGGTCAGGAGACGGTCAGGAGATGGTTGTGGAGTCATCACCACTCTTCATCATCTAAGTCATCTGGACATTCGGGTCACAAGAAGTCGTCATCGAAGAAGGCCAAACATTGTTCGACTTCACCCCGTTGCTCGGACGACGTGACACAGGATGATCTAGGCCTCAGTTTTTGGAGCCTCCATGTGGGTCCGCTCCTTGCCTCCCCGACTTTCCAGGAGTTGGTGCCACCCCTGCCCAACTCAAGGAATTTTACGAGGCCATGCGCCTCATATTTGGACAGACCAAACCATCCTCTGTGCCTTCGGGCACCACCGGATCCACCGACACCAGTCGTGCCAACGTGACCCTCCCCTGCCTCAGGTCAGACGTCGACACTCCTGACATCAGTTGGGCCCACAATCGATGTTGATCCTATACTAATCCCCCGCGACCTGGAGCCGAAATGGCATCGCTGGACACAGATTCTGTTTTCCATGGGCTCTCCTGGGCCCAGGTCTGATCCTGACCCCTATTGGTATGGGTATTGATATGGTGATAGTGTGGAAGGATGGCTAGACCCTTTAGAATACCAGCTTGACCCTGACACGAGCCTTGTTCAGGATCTGGGTGATGCCAGCGGGTTAGACACCTCCCCTGGATGCTGGCATGCTTTCTCCCCCTACCGTAGCTACGGAGGAGGGAGCTTCATACTCTATGGTGGTCAGAATGTCTCCTGAGGTTTTGGATCTCGAGCTTTATTCTGTGAAGGTCCGGAATAATCTTCTGACTGAGGTGCTTTAGCCTGGGACCTCCAACCCAGAACCCCTCCTTCCCTTCAATGAGGCCCTCACGGACGTCCTTCTGTGTACCAGGTCCAAAACCATCACAGGGGCTTAACAGGACGGTTGCCCGCCAACATCGGCCTGCGCCGACTGACCCTATGCCTGAGAGCCTCGTTATCCAGACATTGTCATCCTCTGGCACATTCCCTACTGCTCCCCCGGACAGCGAATCAAAAAGACTGGACAACTTAGGGAAGAAGATGTTTTCTTTCGCCAGTCTAGCACTGCGGTCCGTGAACACCGCACGTCTTTTGGGCCGCTATTCCCATACTCTGTGGTCGTGCAAGTGCTGCCTTGGTTCCGGAGGAGGCCCAGACCGTTCTCTCCCAAGTCGTTATGAACTGGAGATGTAAGAAGGTAAACACTTTCTTGGCATGGTTACCCCCATTTTCTGCCTGTCGTCAGTGTGTTTAAATGTGTTCACTGGGATCATGCTAACCAGGATCCCAGTGATTATGCTCTCTCCCTTACAACTTGGTTACTTCTACCTTTCACACCCCACATTTGGCATACTGGCACCCCGTGTATGTCCCTAGTATATGGTACTGAGTTACCCGGGGCATTGGCGTACCAAGGGATACCCATGGGCTGAAGCATGTATTATGCCACCCATGGGGGAGCCCATGCAAAGTGTATCTGCAGGCCTGCCCTTGTAGGCACCAGGTCACTGTAAGTTACTCCTATGGTAGGCCGTCCAAGCCCAGAGGGCACGGTGCAAGTACCTGTGTGTGAGGGCACCCCTGCACTAGCAGAGGTACCCCCACGAACTCCAGTTCCATTTTCCTGGACTTCGTGAGTGTGGGGATGCCATTTTATGCGTGTACCTGACATAGGTCACTACCTATGTTCAGCTACATAATGGTAACTCCGAACCTAGGCATTTTTGGCATCAAATATGTCCGAATCATACCCCAGTACTGTTGCCAGTATTGGAAGTACGATTTTATGTACTCTGGGGGCTCATTTGGAGGACCACCAGCATTGCTCCTACCAGCCTTCTGGGGTTTTGCGGGCAGCCCAAGCTACTGCCAACCCTTAGACAGGTTTCTGCCCTCCTGCTGCTTGAACAGCTCAAGCCCAGGAAGGCAGAACACAGGATTTCATTTGGGAGATGGGGGGGGGTATCCTTCTCCCTTTGGAAATGTGTGTTTACATGGCTTTGGATGGGTGAGCCTCCCCAAGCCTCTGGTATGCTTTTATGGGCACATTTGGTGCCCTCCTTGCATAAACCCCCAATCCCTGCTCTGGCGTGAAACTGAACAATGGAATGGGGAGTGACCACACCCCTGTCTATGACTACCCCAGGGGTGTTGCCCAGAGCTCCTCCAGAGGGTACCTGGGTTGTGCCATTGTGAATCCAAGGTTGGCAGGGACCTCTGGGAGCATCTGAGTGGCCAGGTCAGGCAGGTGAAGTCAGACCTCCCTCCTGATAGGTGGTCACCTAGCTAGGTGACCAATCACCCTTTCAGGGCTATTTAGGGTCTTCCTCTTGGGTGGGTCCTCAGATTTGGCTTGCAAGATTCCAGCAAGACTTCTCTGCTTGTGCTGCCTGGGCTCCTCTGCGGATCATGGTTCCTCATCCAATGGGTCGCCTGTGGGGGCTGCCTCTTCTGTGGACTCTCTGCCTTGCTAAGGGTCCCCCTAGGTCTCCCCCCCATGATCCTCCGAACCTTGCTGGCCCCCTGCAGCTCCACTTTTGCTTCTCTGCGACGTTTCCCTTTGCCAAGGCTTATTGGTGGCTTTTCCACACCACTGACAGACTGCAATCGACCCTCAGGCATGGCACGTCTTCTGCATCCTCCAGGAACTCTTCCCTGACTCCATGGCTGCATTCCTGACAGTCTTCTTCCTACCGTCGACCAACTACTGCTTCCACAACTGGGTGGGTAGTAGCTCCTGCTCCCCCTGGACTCATCTTTGACTTCTGGACTTGGTCCCCTTCTTCCACAGGTCTTCCTCTTTAGGAATCCACAGCTGGTTTCTTGCAGTCTGGGTGTTGCATTTTCTTCATTTTCTTCCTTTTGGGTGATTTGGGGAAAATCTAATAACTTACTCCTTTCTTTCTGGTCGCTAGGAGGCACTGTAGTACTTACCTTTTGAAGCTTCCTAGTACCTCTAGCTCTCCTCCACACATTCCACTTACCTAGGTGGGGGTCCTGTTTTTGCATTCCATTTTTTAGTATATGGTTTGGGCTCCCCCTAGGGCCACTATTGCCTATTTGCATTTGCACTGTTTTGTATCACTTTCTGTGCCTGTTTTTGTTAACTAGTGTACATATTAGTGTATTTACTTACCTCCTATTGGAGGGTTGCCCATCTAGTGTTATGATACTGTTACTGTAAAAACGGCCTTTTATTTTCATAACACTGAGGGCTTTCGATCATGTGTGACAGTGCTGTGTGACTACAGTGGTATTTTATGAGCTTTGCATGGCTCCTAGATGAGCCTTGGCTGCTCATCAACAACTACCACTAGAGAGCCTGGCTTCTAGACACTGCCTACACTACACTAATAGGGAATACCTGGACCTCGGATAAGGTGCAAGTACCTCAGGTACCCACCATACAAGCTTCCTACAGGAGAGATGCGGCGAAGTTCATGATTAGTTTTGGACTGGATTTGACAGTCTCATTGAGCAGATCAGTTGCATTGACGGTGGCCTTGAGGTGCCACGCCTGACTGAAGACGTCTGGCTTTCAAGGGATGTCCAGCAAACCTTGATGGATATGCCCTTTGATGGCATCCGTCTCTTCGGAGACAAGGCGGACACAGCGATTGAGCGCTTTAAGGATTCCCGGGATACGGCTCGGTCCCTTGGCCTCGCAACTGCTTCTCGCCCCTCACAGACCACCTTTCGCTCCATTCGTGGCTACAGAAGGGGCACCCAATTGCGTTCCTTTCCACCTAGCCACCGACCACGCATGCTGTACAGCCCCTGCGCAGTCACAGACGCGGGACCCCACAAGCTCATAGATCAGTGAGCCAGCGAGCCGCCCAGTCCACCTCTGCCGCCAAACCTTCCTAGTCCATCGGAACATCCGGGACCAGATGACTGCAGTGTTGGAAGCTGGCTCTGTATATACTGTATCAAAATGAGATCTAGTGTGCACAGAGTCCAGGGGTACCCAGAGGCTTAACAGAGGCCAAAGTAGATAATACTAATGCTCTCTTTTGTGGTAGTATGGTTGAGCAGTTAGGCTTATCAGAGGGTAGTGCAAGCATTTGTTGTACACACACAGACAATAGAAGAAGCACACCCTCAATAACTTAACTCCAGTCCAATGTTTTTTTCTATTGCAAAAATATATTTTCTTAGTTTATTTTTAGAACCACATGATTCAAGTTGCTGGTAAGTACCTTAAAAGTTTTGTATTTCACACCAGTAGCAGCAGTACTTTGTTTGAAATAGGTAAGTAATACAGTTTTTGAATTATTGGCGAAAAGCTATTTTAAAAATGGACCCTGCAATTTTCAAACAGTTCCTGGGGAAGAAACCATTAGGTCATTTTACAGGTAAGTACAACACTTAAAGTTTCAGTCTCCGGGTTTTAGGAAGCCCACCGGTTGGGGTTCAAGTTAACCCCTAACACCTACCACCAGGAACACAGGCCGTCCGGTGCAGAGGTCAAAGTTGAGCAAATATAACGTGGGATCCTATGAAGGTAGGGGGTACTCGGAATCAGGCCTGCCTGCAGGTAAGTATCCGCGGCTCAGAGGGCAGACCGGGGGATAAGAAGAGCACTGAAGTAGCCATGGGTAGGCACCAAACACCTTCAGTGGCGTGGTTTTCAGTGCTGGTCTATGAGGACCCCAGGGGTTACTCAGAGGCTGCAGGTGAGGCCCAGTAAGTGTCCCGGGCACACAACTGGTGGGACAGGGAGGAGGGCCACCTACTGAACGTTGAGGCACCGGGAGTCAGTTTCTCCAGGGCCTGGGGGCTGCGGGTGCAGTGCACCTTTAGGCTTCGGATAGCTTCGTCCGGAGCTTCGCGGTCAGGGGGGTCCCTGGGATTCCCTATGCAGGCGTCATCTTGGAGGGGTGGAGAGGTCAACCCAGGGTGTGCACTTGCTCACAATCGCCTGGGGACCCTCTCTTGCTTTGTGGACCACCTGGACATGGGCCGTAGACATCGGGTGCACAGGGGTCAAGACTCACGCATCCAGAGTGAGGTGAGAGTCCTTGGTTGGAGGTTTCTTCAGACAGAGCCGCTGTCCTCGGGAGTTCTTGGTCCTTTTGGATGCAGGGCGGTCGTCTGGAGTTGGCAGAGGTCACTGGTCACGCTGGACGCATCACTGGCCTTTTTGCAAGTTCTTTGAAGCAGGAGATAGGCCAGTAGGGCCTGGGGCCAAAGCAGTTGTTGTCTTCCTTCTTCTCTGCTAGGGATTTCAGCTTAGCAGTCCTTCTTGTCGCACGGATTCTGGTGAGCTGGGTACAGGGAGGCCCTTAAATCCCAGATTTAGGGGTGTGTTAGGGGTCAGAGGGCAGTAGCCAATGGCTACTGTCCCTGAGGGTGGCTACAAGTTCCTTGTACCCACTCCCTTTGGGGAGGGGGGGCCCATTCCTATCACTATTAGTCCCTGTCCTCCAAACCAAGTTGGAGGATTCTGCAGGGAGAGGGTCACCTCAGCTTTGGACAACTTAGGGGTGATCCTGGCTGGGGTGGACATTCCTCCCTGTTTCCCCTAATTTTCCCGCCGGACTTGCTGCCAAAAGTGGGGCTTTGTTCAGGGAGGTGGGAATCTCCACTAGCTGGAGTGCCCTGGGGCGCTGTAACCCGAGGATTGAGCCTTTGAGGCTCACTGGTAGGTGTTACAGTTCCTGTAGCGGGGAGGTGTGAAGCACCTCTACCCAGGACAGGCGTTGTTTCTGGCCACAGAGTGCACAAAGGCACTCACCCCATGGGGTCAGAAACATGTCTGAAAGTGGCAGGCTGGCACAGACTGGTCAGTCCTACTCTAGCAGTTTGGCTAATATGCAGGGGGCATCTCTAAGATGCCCTCTGTGTGAATTTTTCAATAAATCGCACATTGGCATCATTGTGGTTTTATTGTGCAGAGAAGTTTGATACCAAACTTGCCGGTATTTAGTGAAGCCACCATGGAGCTGTGGAGTTCGTGATGACAAACTCCCAGATCATATACTCAATATGGTAACAATGCATTTACAGTGTCTAAGAACAGACTTAGACACTGTAGGGGCATATTGCTCATGCTTCTATGCCTTCACTTGTGGTATAGTGCACCCTGCCTTCGGGCTGTTAGGCCAGCATGAGGGGTGACTTATCTATGCCACAGGCAGTGGTTTGTGGGTATACCACCCTGAGGGGGTGCCATGTCGACTTGGTCTTTTTCTTCCCACCAGCACACACAAGCTGCAAAGCTGTGTGCATGTGTTGAGTGAGAGGTCCCCTAGGGTGGCATAATACATGCTGCAGCCCTTAGAGACCGTCCCTGGCCATAGGGCCCTTGTTACCATGGGTACCCTTTTAGAAGGGACTTAACTGTTGCCAGGGTTATGCCAATTGTAGAAACAAAAGTACAGTTTTAGGGAAAGAACACTGGTGTAGGGGCCTGGTTAGCAGGGTCCCAGCACACTTTTAAAGTTGGCATCAACACTAGGCAAACAGTGGGGGGTGACCATGCCAACAGTGGCATTTTCCTACAATGAGGTAGAACACATTTTGTAGAGGTATTTATATGTAAAACCAAGTTCCAGTATGTATATTTCTCATATCCATAAGTCCATGAATCATTCCCAATACGCTTGTTATTAAATAATCCTCCTTTACATGGTTTCTGTGAAGTTGCTTTGAAGTAGAATGTGAATATTGCTTTGAAATGTTAAAGTATATCCCCAATGTTGGAAATCTGTTTCAGAAAGTATGCAAACATTGAACTAACATTACAGCCAAATAGTATTTACTTTACTTCACCCATTCTCTGACCACCAGAGTTCTGCCAGTGCTGTACTTTGCTGTCAGTGTATATTTTCCAACCTCATATTCATGGTGCTTTGTTTTAATGCTAAAAATGTTTTCTCTGTCTTTTCAGGGTTTTCTGTTAATGCCTCATCTGAGCGGCTCAATATGGGGGAGATTGAGACACTGGAAGAATGTTGAGAAAATATGCTTGTCCAGCCCAGCCCAGCCCAGTCCTGTTAACCATGAACTTCTCAAATATATGGCTCCAACTATTTTTTACTCCACTTCTGAATGTCTATACATTTAGCACCTTCACAAAGAACTCCTTGGTGCTTTCTCTTATCTGCTTTGGTGTCAAGACAACTGTATGCATTTTTCAAACAGACTCAACTGGGCAGTAATTACCACTGAGGCAGCAGTTTTGCACAAGAATGTACCTATGGCACCAACTATCTTGGAACTGCTATCTCTTGGCTTGTCCTGGCCAACAGCAACATTCACGTAGTGAAAGAGAAAATGGGTAACAGTCATTCATCACAATACCACATGGACCCTTAAAGGCAAAACTTGCTGGGTGACTGGGAGACTTGCTTTCCTCGATTCAAGAGCTCCATTTGAAAGGCTGTGTTGATGGAAGACCGGGGTTAGGGTAAATGTTATTGGGACTTGGCAGGTGTATTGAGGAGTGCAGATCTTGCCACCAGATTGTTCCCTTCAATAAGTAAAGTCCTTTTCCAGAGTTGTCCTGCTCCAGCCTCCTTGCAGAGACTGCAATAGTTTTCAAACAGCAGGGGAAGGATATCCCCTCAGTGCTGTTGCTCTCTTTCCCTCACCATTAGTCTCGTTGAAGAGGCTGCTATTTTCAAATTTTAATTTTATTTAGGTCGAACACAAGATCTGTACGCTACCATTCTTATGGCCTACACTCCCTTTCACTCTTTATGCAGGTATCCTCCAATTCTATTCCTTGCTTTAAAGAAAGGGAGCTTTCCCATTAGCTGGTCATTGAGTGAGCTGGAGACTTTGCTTCTCACTGTTGAGATGCCCTTACTCTTTCAAATGCTTTACTTGTACAAATTGAAGATGTATATAGAAATCCATCAAACTAAATTATCGCCTACTTCCCCCCCAAAACAACTTGATAAATGCACTTAATCCGTTCAGACAATCTCCTGCATCACATACATTCTTATGCCCTTGCCCATACCGTGCATGCATTCCATCTTAATTAAACATTAAACACGTCTGCCCATACCTTTCAGTCCTCTAACACTTCTCAAGCACTCGTCTGTTTACTCTTTTCTTTCTTATGTTGTGCGCTCAGCTTATTCTTCCCTCAACACTCCCCACATTCTTCCCTTCCTCTGTACTCCCCTCTCAATCACATCAGTCCCTCTCTTCATACAATTCTCTTTTTCTCTTTATTCATGATGTCTGCTTTTTCTTCACTCCCCCGTTGTGAACATTGACCCATCATCTGTGCACTGTGCCTCTGATTTGCAATTTTTTGTCAGTTCTCCTCCTCTCTTTAGTCAACAACTGCCTACTGCTCTTCAACCACTCATTTTCTCTGTATTCCCTACTTCTTTCTGTCATATTGCCTCTTTACCTTACATTTTTTCCTATTTTTTCATCCTTGATACACACCCCCTCTTGATCCACTTAGTTCCCATTTACAATTACAGCTCCCATGTTTTCACTTATCTGCTGTCATCCTTTTTCCATTAAACAGTCATGGTTGAACCTGATTTTCCACTTACTTTCACTTGTTTCCACTTTTCCTTAACTAACTCTCCCACGTAAAGCTAGCATTTCTTTGAGTATCCCTTTTGGCGCCATCTCTGTCTCATCAAATCAGAAAAATGAGGGAATCGCAGAGTGTTACACACAACTGTGTGCTAAATCTATTTTATTACATATGTATATTTTTAGGGGGCATTAGGGTGGGTCAGCCCTTCCTTTCCCCCCCGACATGTACAGAAACTGTACAGAGTGCAAACATGTATATAGTTTTTTTGACTCATTTGCAAGGGGAAAACGGTGGAACAATGGCTTTCTCCATGCAGCTCCTGTGAATTCCATGGGAAGGGTGAAGGGGCGAAAGAGAATTGTTCTAATGTTTACAAAATGTACAACACCTCACAATCTTTGCCAGTTTGGAAAACAATATCAGCCCTGGAATAAATACTGATTGTATTAAATCTGAGTGCCTCCATTTTGCTTAGTTTGTATATTGCAAAAAACAGTTATGTATTGCTATACAGTCCCTTCTGGTTGTTTGGGGGCCCAGTATGTTACGCAACATTATGTGGAAGAGAAGACTTGCTGTTCTGTACCTATATTGCCTAGACCCAAGGACGCAGGATCCTAAGCAGAGGTTTCCTGTTTTTTTTCTGGCCAGAAGTGTCGCCATGACAGCCTGATTGATGAGATACCCTCCCGATGGACAAGGCTGACTTTTGCGATTGTACAGAAGAAAACTAATGCCTAAGCTACGCCACATCAGTGATCCTTCCACTTGGGTGGCTTTGCTCTCTTAGTCGCTTTGTTTTTTTCCATGATTAGTGAAGGTAAGCATATTGGCAGGCCCAGATCCTTAAGTGCAAGTTCTTTTCATATATTAATCGGAGAGCTCTATCATTTGTTGCATTGGTCACAACTTAATTGGCTCCTTTTCATTCTACAAATGACGCTTTCCTGGACTATACCAACTGTGATGGTGCAGAGTTTGATCCCCACTAGCATTCCCTGCAGTTTCAGATTGATACTTCAAACTGCAGATTCCTCACCTTGGGAATATTCCCTAGGTGTCATCCTAGATCTGCAAGTAGTCTAAAGGAATACTCATGCGTGCAGGTATGTGATGCAGTGGGGCTCCACACAAACCTTGTTCCCTTCTGGAAATGAAGAACCGAGCCGCATAAGAGCCCACCAATGTGCCCTGATAGCTGATAGAGGCTTCTAGTTGCAGATTCCTTACCTTATAATTTCTTCGGGCGTCAGACTGGATCTGGAGATTTGTCTTCAAGCAGTACCCCTGCGTGCCGTTAGGTGGCGTCAGTTGACTCAGTTGGCGTCATGGTCGCCGTGATGACGTGATTGTATATAGGCACCACCCTGGCGCACTGATATCATTTGTCTTTCTGCGCCAGCCTACGCGCAGATCTGGAGAAGAGCTACCCCAGTCATTTTTTTAATAACTGACATTTTGTTGAATTCGTTTTTCACGAGTTTTGGTTTGCGTCAAGGAATGTCCTGTAAAACCAAAAGCCCTGTGACTCCTGTCACTGCATTATGTTGGTAATGGATCCGCACCTCATGTGCCTCTGGTGTTTGCAGCTCTACCACGACCCGAAGTCATGCTCTGAGTGTCGGGCCATGAACCCGAAAGCTTTGAGGGAGCAGTCCCTGAAGCTCATGGCAGCCTGACACTGGATTACCTGTTGTTCACGGTCCAGTTCGAGAGGAAGGTCAGGAGACCAGTCACAGAGTCACCACCATTCATCTTAGAGTTCTATAAGGCCTTGCTCCTCATTTTTGGGCATCCCGACCCACCCTCTGCGCTTTCGGGCCTCGGGTTCTAAGTCGGTGACTTGGGTCCCAACTCTGGAGTCTCCTCAGGATCCGCTTCCGGATCACAATCAACCTCGACCCTATACTTATCCCTGATGAACCGGAGCCGGAACAACACCGCTAAATGCCGATTTCGTTTTCCATGGGCTCTGCTGTGCACAGGGTTGATCCTGAACCCTATTGCTATGGGTATAGATACGGGGATAGTGTAGAGGGATCGATGGACCCTTTAGAACAACAGCTTGACCCTGAAATGGACTGGGTACAGGATTTGGGTGATGCCAGTGGGTTGGACCCCTTCCCTGACACTGGCATGTTTTCTCCCCATACCGTGGCTATGGAGGAGGGAGCGTCATATTCTGTGGTGGTGAGAATGGCTGCTGAGGTTTTGAACCTCGAGCTTCCTTCTGTGGTCAGGCCTAACCTCCTGACCGAAGTGCTTCAGCCTGAGGCCTCCATCTCAGAACCCCTTCTGCACTTTAATGAAGCGCTTACGGTCGTCCTACTGGGGACCTGGTCCAAACACATCACAGGGGCTCCTGTGAATAGGACGGTTGCCCACGGACATCGGCCTGCGCCGAATGACACAGATTGCCTTACCCAACACCCTACACTTAAGAGCCTTGTCATCCAGGCTTCATCATCCTCTGGCGCATTCCCTTCTGCTCCCCCTGACAGGGAATCAAAAAGACTGGACAATTTGGGGAAGAAGATGCTTTCTTCTGCCAGTCTAGCGCTGCGGTCTGTGAACACTGCATGCCTGGGCCACTATTCCCATACTCTCTGGGATACGATTGCGCAAGTGCTGCCTCAAGTTCTGGAAGTGGCCCGGAATGTTCTCTCCCAAGCTATAACAAATGGGAGAGACGCGGCCAAGTTCATGATACGTTGTGGACTGGATATGACCGACTCACTGGGCAGATTGGTTGCATCAACGGTGGCTATGAGACGCCACGCCTGGTTGAGGATGTCTGGCTTTTCGGGGGATATCCAGCAATCCTAGATGGACATGGCCTTTGATGGCATTCGTCTCTTCGGAGACAAGACGGACTCAGCACATTGATCACTTAAAGGATTCCTGGGCTACGGCTAGGTCCCTTGGCCTTGCAGCCACTCCTCCCCCCCCCCCCCCCACCCATCCCCCCATTCTGCCTTTTGCTCCTTTCGTGGCTACAGAAGAAGGCAGCAAACCGCGTTCATTTCCACCAGGCCACCGACTCGCGCATGGTGGACAGTCCCTGTACAGATGCGGGATCCAACAAGCTCATGGAGTCAGTGTGCCGCCCAGTCCACCCCTGCCCCTTCCTCTGCCTCTAATCCTTCCTAGTCCATTGGGACATCCAGGACTAGTTGGAGGCAGAATTTGCCATCACCTTCCCCACTGGGAAGCCATTACCATGGACAGGTGGGTTTTACAGATCACTCGAAGGGGCTACTTCTCCAGCCATGCCACCATCATTCAGTTATCTATTGAAGGATCATTTGGCACTTCTCCAAGAGGTGGGCAAGGCTCTCCTGGCCAAGGGAGCCATAGAGAGGGTCCCTGTGCCACAAGCAGGGTGTTGTTTGCTATTGCTGCTACTTTCTGGTACCCAAAAAAGGATAAGGGACTTCGCCCTATCCTAGACCTCCGGTCCCTCAAACCTTTCCTCAAGAAGAAGTTCAAGATATTAACCCTAGCTCAGGTCCATTCTGCCCTGGACCGTTGAGACTGGATGCTAGCGTTGGCCTTGCAGGACGCCTTTTTCCATATTTCCGTCCTGCCGGCCCATAGACGTTACCTACGATTCATGGTAGGTCAAGAGCACTTTCAGTTCACCATGCTCCCCTTTGGCCCCACCAGCGCCTCTTGGATGGTCATGAAAGTGATGGTAGTGGTTGCTGCTCATCTGTGCAGGTTAGGTGTTCCAGTCTTCCCCTACCCTGACGACTGGCTGTTGAAGGTGGACACGCCCCTGAAAGTCATCTCCCATCTCCAGACTACATCAAACCTCCTGCATTCGCACTATAAATGTGCCAAAGTCACATCTGACTCCCTCTCGGACGCTCACGTTCATCGGAGCTGTTTTGGACACAGTGCAGTTTCGGGCTTATCCTCCCAAAAAGTGAGTCCAGGATATTCTGGCTATGATACAGATGTTTCAGTCTCCATCCTGGATTTCGGTGAGAATGACTCTGAGGCTGCTGGGCCTTATGGCCTCCTGCATCCTGCTGGTCCAACATGCCAGATGGCATATGAGGGCTCTGCAGTGGGACCTGAAGTTCCAGTGGGCGCAACATCAGAGGAATCTCTCCGACATGGTTCAGATCTCAGAGGGAACTGCGAAAGACCTGCAGTGATGGTTGTAGAATCCAGGTTGGGTCAACGGCAGATCCCTCTCCCTTCCCCCACCAGATCTAACAGTAGTGACAGATGCATCACTCCTGAGATGGGGCAGCCACATGGGAGAGGCGGAGATCAGAGGCATCTGGTCTTGGGCAGAGTCTAGGCCCCACATCAACCTTTTGGAGCTCCGGGTGATCCGCCTTGCATTAAAAGTATTCCTTCCCTCTCTCAAAGGGAAAGTGGTGCAGGTGTTCACCAACAACACCACCGCCATGTGGTATTGCAACAAGCTGGTCGGAGTGGGGTCATGGACCCTTTGTCAAGAGGCTCTTCGCCTCTGGACATGGCTGAAATACCAGGGCATTTCAATGGTAGTTCAACATCTGGCGGGCTTCCTGAGCATCAGAGCAGACCAACTCAGACATCGATGCGTAGTCGATCACGAATGGGGTCTCCATTCGGAGGTGGGGCAAGGTCTCTTTCAGCAGTGGGGAGAGCCTTCGTTATATCTGCTTGCCTCCGCAGAGAATGCGCAATGTCAGTTGTTTTGTGCGTTGGAGTTTCCAAAGCGCCATTCGCTTGGTGGCACTTTTTGTCATGAGTGGAACTTAGGCCTCCTGTACGCCTTCCCGCCAATACCACTTCTGCCCAGAGTTCTGAAGAAGATCATGCAAGACCGGACCCAAGTCCTCTTAGTGGCTCCAGACTGGGCATGAAGAGTCTGGTTTCCCGAGCTATTGAGCATGGCCATCGATCCTCCGATCAGATTGAGTGGCAACAGTTGACGGCTTTTGACCTTCCACCTGAAGTCTGTAATGTCATCTTGACAGCCAGGCGTTCCTCAACCAAAACGGTATATACCTGTAGGAAGACATTTGTGGCATGGTATATCAATAAATCTGTGTTTCCTCTCTTTGCACCTCTCTGAGGTTCTCCACTTTATTCTCTCTCTTGCCCAGCAGGGCTCTACTCTGGGCAACCTCAAGGGATATTTGTCTGCCATCTCCGCCTTCTTAAAGGTACCAAACCAACCTTCTCTTTATGAATCTCCCATGATTGTGAGGTTTCTTAAAGGCCTCATTCATATGTTTCCTCCTGTACTGTTCATCATGCCCCAGTGGGATTTGAAGTTGGTCCTCACATACCTTATGTGCGACCCGTTTGAGCCGCTCTACAACTGTCCTCTACAGCTTTTGACCCTTAAAACAGCTCTTTTGATTGTCATCACCTCTGCTCGCAGAGTGAGTGAGCTTCAGGCTCTTTCTTCTAAGCCACCATTCGTATCAGTGCATCCTGACAAAGTGGTGCTTCGTACCAGGGGTTCCTTTCTTCCCAAAGTGGTAACGTCTTTTCACGTAGGCCAATCTATCACCTTGCCTACTTTTTACGCACCCCCACACCCCTCTCATGAGAAGGAGAGAATCCACCATCTGGATCCAAAAAGAGTGTTGGTGTTCTACCTAGATCATACCAAAGATTTCCGGGTGGACGATCAACTCTTTGTTGGCTGTGGGCGTGTGAAGAAAGGGAAGGCAGTGCAGAAGAGGACCATCTTGAGATGGGTGGTCCTGTGCATCAAGTTGTGCTACGCTTTTGCGAAAAAGCAACCCCCTGAGGGTTTGCACGCTCAGTCAACCAGAGCAGCTGCTGTTACCACAGCGTTAGCACGCAGAGTTCCAGTTCTAGATATCTGCTAGGCCGCAACGTGGGCGTTCTTACATACATTCAAGCATTACTGCCTGGACAGTCCGGTCCGCAGGGACGGCTGTTTTGGCCGTTCGGCCCTGCAGGACTTTTAGTGTGATCTTAGTTTGCAGCCCACTACAGTGGATGGTATTGCTAGGGTAGCTATTCTAAGTTAAGAAATCTGCCACTAGAAGTCTGTCAGATGTGCAAGTTACTTACCTTCGGTAGCAATATATCTTGTAGAGACATATTCTAGTTGCAGATTCCTTACCAACCCGCCCATCCTTCCCGCACTGCGAACTGGTTTCTAGGGACAGGTACTTTCCTTTAAGGGCCCTAGTTTTGGCGCACCATTTTCAGTGTTCTTCATGACTGTGTGCTACTGGCGTGGAAAGTTGTGAAAAAAAACTGACAGCGCGCCGGGGTGGCGCCTCTATATGACCGCTATGTCATAACTGTGACCATGACACCCGCTAAGTCGACGATGCCACCTAACGGCGCACAGGGGTACTGCTTGAAAAGAAAATCTTCGGATCTAGTCTGACGCCTGCGGAAATTCTAAGGTAAGGAATCTGCAACTAGAATATGTCTCTACCAGATACCCAAGGTAAGTAGCTTGCATGGCAGTTCCTTTTTTTACGCACCTTCAGACGCAGATCCGAAACTCTACTTTTTTGTCTTTGAAGACATTTTTTTCTAAAAATGTTTGCCTAGTTTCTTCCAGTGTGCAAGAGAAATGTACCCTCCTAAAATAACAGGGTTTAAACTTGTAGGGATGTCACAAACAGATGGATATGACAGATTCCTCATGAGATGTGCCTCTGGTATTTGGGATTTTAATATCACTCCAAAACCTGCGATGACCCTCCTCAGATGAACCTGAAGGTCATATGAGATCACAAAGTTTTACTTTGCAAAACACAATAAGACTTCACTCCTTCAGAAATGGATCTGGAACTACTCCTCGGTCTTTTAAAATGTCATCCCCAAAAACAACGGAGTTCAGGCTGTGTAGGGAATGTTTCATATAGATGTCTGTGACATAGCCTCACGAAATATAGTGCCTGAGGTGGGAGCTCGATTCCTAGCCCTGGCATTCTGTTTTCAGATAAATCTGAAGGCCATACTGGACTGCGCATTAAAGTTGTATACCACAAAATTTCGAAGAACTCCATGGCGTAACTGAAGTCGAAAGCATGGTCCCATTCCTGAAGAGATTCCTGTGGCAGATCTTCATCGCAGGCGTAGTTGAACTAGTAGCACAAGAAGTCAAACTGAGAATCAGCCCCTTTCTGCCGTTGTTGATCTACAAAAAAGGTGCAAGGGTGTCGACATGCAGCAGCATCTTGCTCCCAGTGTCCTCAGCAGCCGTTTCAAAGTCTGGTCCCTGTGTGGTCCACCTTTCTGAATTTGTTGGTGACATAGCAGCAAATCGAGACCTTTAGGGCGTCTTTGCTACACATTATTGGCATGCTTTTGGCCCCCTCTGGCACCACCTCTGAGCCAACCAAGGTTCTGGAAGCCTCCCCCGGCCGGATGTACTATTACTAGTAGGTTCACTGTCTGTGCCCCTCCATTCCACTTCGGGTCCTACAACAGCTTTGGTGCCAACTTCAGAGTCAGCGCAACAATCTGTGGGGGTCCTTTCGATGCCAGAGGAGGAACAACTACCTATAATGCTGTCTGACACCAGTCAAAACTATTCTCGACCTGAGCAGAGGCCACCCCCTGGTGGCCCTGTGGCATGGGCAGTTGTCAATCCTTCAGACAGACACAATATCAGATTTTCAGCTCAGACCAGATTATGAAGACACAAATGGTCCCTGTGGAGTAAGTGTAGACTTTGACTTCCACGACAATAGTTACAAGAAAAACCTTCAATCGATAGGTTTACAAATTGATTTAACACTTCACAAGAAAAGTATATTAATTTCATTAAGAACTTAGGGCCTCATTATGACCCTGGCGGCCGGCGGTAAGCTGGCAGTAACACCGCCAAACAGGCTGGCGGTGTTCCGCCAGCTATTATGACCATGGCGCTATAGCCACGGCCATACTGCCTGCACCTCCACTATACCTGCAGGCTTTCGCCTGGGGATTATGAGTCCCCAACCGCCAGCCTGTCCATGGCGGTAAACACCGCCATGGAAAGGCTGGCGGTAAGGGGGACTTGGGGTTCCCCTGGGGGCCCCTGCACTGCCCAAGCACTTTGCATGGGCAGTGCAGGGGCCCCCAGGCATAGCCCCGTTGCGCATTTCACTGCCGAAATGCGCAACGGGTGCTACTGCACCCGCTGCACATCAGCGTTGCCGCTGGCTCTATTACGAGCCGGCAGCAATGTTTTCTTTATTTTAAATATATTTTTATTAACATTTTGTTGTCTAATAAAACATTTTTACAGTTGCAGAATCACTTGTTAAGATTATCATGTACAAATGTAATACATACTATCACCCCTGTATCTGTTGTTTAATTGTACTACCTCGTAGTCAGTTAGCTTAAGTGTTTTATTCCTTTTATACAAGCGTTACATTGGTAGTTCAACTTTCCTATGGGATGTTCTGTAAGCTGGGTGTTATGATTCTGTGTAATTCTAGGAGTCATGCAACCCGGTTGGTGTCTATTCAACAGTTATTAACTCAAACGAAAAACTAGATGGTACTGTGGGGGGTGGTGGTTGTTGATGTAGGGGTTTGCTATGTCTTTTTCCCTTCTCTCTTCAGGGATTTATATGGTATTAGTACTCCTAGCCGTGGCCTGGTTTCGTAAGGGTGGGGTTCTCTTATGTCTGATTTGTCTGTAACTCAATGTCTGAACTCTGTTCATTGGTGGCTCGTCCCTTATTCAGTTCCCATCTCCCTCTTGCCCAGTCTATCTGCCTTTTGGTGAGTGTGGTAATGTTCGTTTATTCTCATTATTTACCCAGTTTCCCCTTCTGTCGCTGCGTCTACGTCCGCATCCGCGTCTGTAGCCCTTACTATGTTGTTCCATTTTGTCACCGCTATTTCCCATCCCTGTGCAACAGGGTGGCGTCGTAGACCTTTCCCCTCCTCGCTCTTAAGTACCTGGAGTTCAGCCCTAGCCCACACTGCAACATCTTGTCTCTATCTGACCCGGGGAGGGCAAAGCTGCGCTTTCCAGTTCTTCGCGATTTGTCTCCTGTACAAGGCCAAGGCCAGCTTCAAGAATCGGATCTCGGCCCTTCCCTGTGGCAGTTCATCCTCATAGCCCAGCAAGCACACGTTGGGGGTCGGGCTCAAGTTCACACTTAGTAGTTTGGACAGGTCAGAGATCACTTCGCCCCATCCCTGCTGAATCTAAGGGCAGGACCATACCATGTGGTCAAAGTTTGCGTCTGTTTTTACATCTGGGACACTTCCTAGGGTCTCCCCCATAAATTACTGTTAATCGTTGTGGGGTAAGGTACGTTCTATGTAAGTAGTTGTATTGTATATACCGCAACATTGTGCTGCAGGCAACATTCCGGGGATAAGCCAGGGCCCTATTCCACTCCGCATCTGTTGGTTCCCTGCCAACTGTCCTCCCCCATCTCTCTCAGTGGTCCCAGGGAGTCTAGTGCATCCTCAATTTGAGCGCGGTATAGTTTAGTGATCAAATGGTTCTCTTCGCCCGATGTCAATAGGAGATGTAATATTCTATGGGTGGGGGGCTCTACATTGACAGTGGTCCAGTGCTTTTTCAGCGTGTGTATCAATTTATGGTGTAGGAGGAACTGCCCCGGGGGGATTCCATCCATGACATGGTTAGCAAAGGATCTCAATATTCCCTCATGGAACAGGTCTCCAACTGTTTCTATTCCAGCTCTCCTCCAGGGACCAATACCTGGGTCCCTCAAATTCCTCCCTTCAGTTTCAGTCACAAGTGCCGCTAGGGGCAAGGCTGGGGAGTACGGGGGACCCACTCCTACCCTTTTTGCGCATCTTTTCCAACATGCCAGTGCCACTCGTCATCTGGCTGTGCGTGTGAGGGGTAAGTTTCCTACATGTCAACCGCGTGGCGAACCGGTTAGTGTCCTCGGCCGCTGGTTCGATGAATCTCTCCAATTGGCCCCTGCGAATAAGCCACCTGGCTACCCACTGCAGCTGTGAAGCTAAGTAATAGGCTTCGAAATCAGGGGCTCCCAATCCTCCTTGATGGGCTGGTCTGCGTAATATCGAGAGCGATGTGCGTCTCCGGCCATCATCCCATATAAGCTCCCTGAGTAGGACATCAAGCTCCCAGAACCATGCTGTCTGGATCAGAAGGGGTAAGTTGGTGAAGTAATATAGGAGACTGGGTAGCATGATCATTTTAGATAATGCTATTCTGGCCATTATTGTTAGTTTTAGCGATCGCCAGAACCCAACTGAGGACTTCAGTGATCGTAGCGCCTTACCCAGGTTACCCTCGCGCAGATCTGTCTTGTCATGAAACACAGGTATACCCAAGTATTTGAATGTTCGTGGAGCCCAAATCAGGTCCTCGGGGCAAGCTGTCGGCCGTTCGCCACATGGGGACAGGGGGAACACATATGTTTTGCCACGGTTAAGGCGTAATCCAGAGATGTTCCCATAATGTTCCAGCACTCCCAGGGCCCACGGGAGGTCTCCCTCTCCGTCCCGGAGATATACAAGTATATCGTCCGCATATAGCGACATGATATGTTCTTGGTGTCCCCATTCCACTCCTCTACCCGCGCCATCCCATCGCATCTGGGACGCCAGTGGCTCAATGGCCAGGGCAAACAACAGCGGGGACCCTGTCTGGTTCCTCTATAAATTGGGTAAGTGTCAGATACTGTCTTGCCTGTTCTTACTCTCGCTAGCCGAGACGTGTATAATAGGTCAACCCATCTAACCCAATCCTCACCCATTCCCATATGGAGCATCACTGCTCTTAGGTATTCCCATCTGATCGAGTCAAACGCTTTCTCAAAATCTACCGCTAGCAACACCCCCGCTGCGGGTTTCACGTTACTAGGCATATTCAGGATCGCAAATAGGTGCCTCAGATTCAGAGCGGTGTTGCGGTTCGGGACGAAACCATTCTTATCTTCATGTACAAGAGTTGGTACATGGTCAAGCAGCCGGTTAGCCAGGATCTTACTTAGTATTTTGAAATCACTATTTAGCATTGACAGGGGGCGGAAGTCAGTCACTGATGGTTGTTTTGTTTTGGTCTTAGGGAGCGGAATCACTAGCGCCTCTCTCATGGTGCCCGGCATTATTCTGATTCGTAGCGCTTCTGAGTATAACTCTACCAGCTGGGGAGCTAGTTGTTTCTCAAATTTCTTGTAGAAATCCATGGGGAGGCCATCTGTCCCAGGGGTCTTCCCAGGGACCAGTTGCGCTATGGCTTCGCTAACCTCCACCAGTGTTACTGGGCCTCCCAAGCAAGCCCTATCTTCAGCCGTCAGGCTTGGCACGGGTATCTGCAGTAAGTAATTATCAAAGACTTCCGTGCTAATTTCCTCCGGCTTCGCATAGAGATAGGTGTAGTATTCTTTGAAGGCGTTATTCACTGTACATGGTCCACTTCTGCCTATCCCTTCCTTATAGTACATTCGTTATGGGCTCGGCCTCTCCCCCCGGTCTTACCAATCATGCTAGCATTTTCCCAGACCTACCCTCTTCTGACTGTAAGGAGGCGAAATATTTTTGTGTATGGTGGCATCTGAGTTGTTCTTCGGTCTGTGAGTGTTCCTTTCTTGCCTGATTGTACTCTTCATTCCCTGTTGTGTCCGCCCCCTGTCTCAGTTCCTTCTCATGTATTATCTTCTCTAGTCTGGTCAGTTCTCTTTCGAGTGTTCGATGAATTCCGACCGATTGTCCCATACAAAAACCCCTTGTTACCACCTTAAGGGCTTCCCATTCGGTTGCTCTAGCGGCGGTGGATCCGTTGTTAGTTTGAATGTGGTCAGTCAGGTGCTGCCTCAGGGTGTCTCTATATGCTGGGTCTTCAAGCGCCGACGGAGTTAGTCTCCAGGTCGGTATGGGTGGCCTAACCTCTGTCGCTCTCCATGTTACTATCATGGGATTATGGTCGGATAATGTGCGACCTAAATATTCTGAGTGGGTCATCCCCCGCATAAGTTCTACTGTACATACCACCCTGTCAATTCTGGTATGGAGTCGGTGGAGACCCGAGTAGAATGAGTAGTCCCTGTCATGCAGATGGTGCTCCCGCCAGACATCCAATAGTCCCCATGAATTCAACCATTCACTGAGCTTCCTGGCTATCTTACTTGTCATTGCACCCTGCAGCGGAGGGGTAGACCTATCCAGGTCTACATCTAGTATACTATTGAAGTCCCCTCCGATCAGGAGCTCCCCTCTCCTTTGACGGGAGAGGTGGCTTGAGAGTTTTGTTAGGGAGGGGATCTGGTCCTGGTTAGGGGCATACATGCAGCATAGAACTGTCGGTTTACCATGCAATCTACCCTCCAGAATCACAAACCTCCCCTACCGGTCTATGTTGGAGGCTTCAATCTCTAGCGGGACTCCTGCTCGAACCCAGATCATTACTCCTCTCGCGAATGCTGAGTACTCTGTTGCGTACACCTGCCCCCTCCATCTCTGTCTTAGTCTCTCGGGTTCACCTATTGCCAGGTGGGTCTCCTGCAACATTGCCACCTGTATATTCCTCCTTTTTAAGTAAGCCAGTATTTTGTGTCGTTTATTCGGTGACCCCATCCCCCTAACGTTCCACGTTAAGAAGTTGTATTCTGCCATTTTGGAGTTTCACTAGTTTATGCCGGTTGCACTTTACCCCTTTTACTTTCAGCTCTCCCCTGTTCAGTAATGGAATACAACTATTTTCAAACCATTCACCACCCCTTGCCATTTTAAATCGTAACTGTTTCTCCCAACTCCCCCTCCCCAGGGCACCTCTCAAACAGTAGGCTGCCCATAACAGACAAACCTGTGCAACAGTGCAACTTGTGTCAACTTTTGGTTGCTGTTCTCGCCAGTCTACTTGTAAGGGTGAGATTCTAGTAGGGGGGTGGCCCTGCACAGAGGGGCCTCTCGTACCACAAGATCAGCCGCCCCAAGGTTGTCCAGAAAAGCCTTGGGGGTCAAAGTTCGTCTGCAGTCTGTGGGGTCACTATTGGTGCTCGTACGTAGCTGCCCGAGCCCCCCGCCGACGACATCACGGTCTCGTCTGACTCTCCTCCAGAGCACTCCAGAGGGTACCCTTCTCCACTCATACGGGCCGCTGCCTCCAATGCTGCCCTTCTGCCTCTCTCTTTTTGTTTTCGGGAGGGTGCCCCCCAGTGGTGACTTCGGGTACGTGGCCCTCGGGGGGGGGCAAAATGATCCTACCCCAAGTGGTCCTCCCCTCACCTGCCGCTCTGTCTGTACTCCACGGGCTTCCAGTAATTCCCATGCCTCCTCAGGGGACTGAGGAAATTATCTTTTACCGTCTAGTATTACCTTCAGTCTGGCTGGGTATAACAGTGAGTATTGAATGCCTTCATTCCTTAGGGCCCTTTTGACTGCGATGTAAGATGCTCGTTTATTTTGTACTTCTACAGTAAAATCTGGAAAGAGTGTGACTTCGCCATTTGCCACCTTGAACGGGCCTTCCTCTTGTGCTCTTTGCAGTAGTATGTCCCGGTCTCTGTAGTGTAGTAATCTTGCGATCACCACCCGTGGGGGCCTGCCCGGAG
This sequence comes from Pleurodeles waltl, assembly GCF_031143425.1. NCBI lineage: Eukaryota > Metazoa > Chordata > Amphibia > Caudata > Salamandridae > Pleurodeles > Pleurodeles waltl. Next base: position 422,990,712 of record NC_090450.1, on the reverse strand, counting down.
CCAAGGGTCTCGAGTGCACCCGGTGTGCCCTTTACAGAGTGTAGAAGGGGGTCAGCCCATCCGGCTTCACTACAGTGCTCAGCCATTTTTCGAGGAATTTTACCATATTCGATCCCTCGGTCCCCTCTGGGAGTCCCACCACACGCACATTATTCTGACGACTTCTCCCCTCTGCGTCCTCTGCTCTTTGCTCTAGGCGTGTCATTCTGTCCCTGAGGTGCGTCATTTCAGCTTGCAGGTCTTTTTGTTTTGGTGCGATGTCCGCCAACGTGGTTTCTGTTTCTTTGACTCTGTCTGACAACTTGTGGTGGTCGGCCCTCAGGAGGCCCAGCTCAACTGCGACCTGATTGATGTTGTGTTGCAGTGTCAATTTGGTATCTTCAATCGCGCCAAGGATTTTGTCTAGGGTGTCCTGCATTTGGGTCTGCGGTGGGCTCTGTGCATCTCCCCCTCCGTGACCGGGAGCCGCTGCGCCGTCCATATCTCTGGCCTTGTGGCGGTTCTTAGGGGACACTTGGCGTGTGGGTGACCGCTCCACTAGGGGACGAACCAGAGACCAGCTCAATAGGTCCTAGTCCAAGCGCTATCCAGGGCCCCTATGGCTCCCAGGCCCGATCCCAGTGGCATCAGAGTCGATGTTCTCGCTCTCCAGTTCACCAGAGGCCTAGGGATGCACCCCGCCAGTCCGAGGGGGTATCACCAACCCGTTCGCAGCAATCTCTGCCCCAGGGCTTGATACGGGTCACATAAACAAGACTCACGTTACAGGTCACTGCCCAGTGGGTCTTTTGCAAGGGTGCACAGGTCCATGCCATCTGTTTCCAATGAGTCACCATGCAGCGCCATGCCACTATACCTTCCTCTTGGATCAGGGGCTGACCGTCACAATTCAGTTCCCCAAGTGTTTAGTCCGCACCGGGGAGGGTCCGGGTACCCTCACCCCTGGGATGTCGTTGGGCCTGTTCCGATGCCTCTCCTCTTAGGGTCCGTCAAGTAGGGCCCGGCCTCCAGTCAGCCCCACTGCTCTCACGCGGTGCCACCCCAGGCCCTACCGCAAGATAGGCGGTTCCTCCTGTTCGCCTTTCGCTCCCCGGTCTATGCCCAGCGTTCTCCTCCACCAAGGGGGGCAAACCTGTTTCGCGTTCGCCGTGGCAGGGGCCCCAGTTCTCCGCTAGGTCCCCCCCGCCTCAGTCCTCAAAATCGCCCCGCGGGCCAGAGCAGCACGCCCCTTCAAGTCCCGCTCGTGGGGCCGCAAGGGCCACGATCCCGCCGGCCCCGCCCCTCTCTCCAGCAGCTCCCCCGTGGGCACCTCACTCGCCGACAGGGGTGGGGGGGGCACCTCAGGCTCCGGCTCCGGTCTGGGATGCCCCTCCGAAGCGGCGTACAGCCGCAGGGGCGGGCGCGCACCAGTCCTCTCTTGGGTGCGGCCCGCGAGGACAGCGCGGCGGCAGGTCCGAAGGCCCAGGAGTCTGCCGGAGGTAGGCAATGTCCCCAGGAGCGCTCGTCTCAGGGTCAGCTGATGCCCAGCGCCCTCACTTGGGTCCCCGCTCCTTTCCGGGCTTAGACTGCCCCGGGGACGGTATAAATGAAGGATAAAGTTCCGGCCCCTCCGGAGCAGCAGAATTAGGCGTGCGCCATTTTCAACCGCTTGGCCACGCCCCCTGAGCCGGCAGTAATGTTGATGTGACTTTTCTGCTGGGCCAGGCGATGGTAACACTGTTACCGTCCGCTGGGCCAGCGGAAAAGTCGTGATAGGAAGCCAGAAATACCACCAGCACTGGCGGTATTCTGGCTCCCGCAGCCTCGGCGGTCTTTTGAAAAGACCGCTGAGGTTGTAATGAGGGCCTTAATTCTTTATTCACAAGATCACTCTTAAAATAGGTGCTCCTAGGAGTGTGATGGTGCAAGTGACAAAAGTGACTATGTAGTGTGCAAGTGCTATACAAAAAAGCAAATATATGCATGAGACTGATTAGGATAATTAGATGTAACATCCAACACTGTGTAGGAGTGTTGAAATCCTAGATCAAATTTAAAAAAACAGCCCGCTGTACTCATTGTTGACATTTCAACCCACAATATATTATTTAAGTATGGGTTATCATCGGGACGGGAATATACAAAGGAGACACCAGATAAATGTGTCTATAAATCTCACAATAAGTGATGTGTTGGATAATCATTAGGGAAACATCAAGGCTCGTGTATAAATTGGCAAGCACCTGAGGTAAGATATCAACACTGTCAGGAGATCCACGTGGTCCGGACAATCCTGTGGGGTGTGAATTTCACATTACCTTACGATCAACTCCAACTGGCGCATGGTCTGCTTCCATCACACTGATCAGCTGACGGTAAACTAGAAGTCGGGTAATTGATTTGTTCAAGCCTGTGCTTATGAATTATTCTTGAACCACAAAGTCAAAGCATGAATATTCGCTAATCATTTCAGGATCTTTCAGACCTGCAAAATCTTTGGTAGTGTGAAATTCACACCTCCCAGTATTTCTTCGTTATGACTCCACGATTTGTACCACACGGATCTCCCGACAGTGTCAATCTTACCTTAGTTCCTTGCCAGTTCGTTCTTTGGGTGTCTGCACACCTTTCAGGCACTTCATCGAAGTTTTGTCCCTTTCATGGTTATGCAAGGGTTGTGACATATAGACAACGCCAGTCTCCACTGCCAGTGTTACAAAAGGCCCTCAATCCTCTCGAGTTCAGGAGCGAGGCTCCCAGAGATAACTGGGATAATGCACAGCTCAGTGGCATTCCCACCCGCCATGGCCCTCACCCTCCTCAACAACCACAACTTCAAAACCTCTTCAGTGTGCCCTTTCTGGCACACCTCCACCTTGTAGGAAATAGGATCTGCCATTTCCTTCAGAGTTGGCAAGACATTACTTCTGGCAAATGGATCCTCCCAATAGTACAACATGGCTACTCCTTCCCATTTCTTTCTAATCCCTGCAGCACTTTCTGCCCCTATCAGGGTGACTCACAGAGGACAACATGTCTGTTTTGCTACAGGCGATGCAGGGCCTTTTGACCAAAAGGGGCCATAGTGAGAGTTCTATACTTGAAGCAGAATCTGGGTGTTACCACCTAGATGACAGTGACTCTAACATCGGTAAGGTTCACTTATCAATGTGTCAGTCACACCTGACTCCTTTGCAGATGTTTCTGTTTATCACAGCCTTCCTGGATATGGTGCTGTTTCATGCCTTCCCCCAGATCAGAAAGTACAGGACATTTGGGATATGTTTCATCCTCTGTTTGAATTTCAGTGAGTTTTACTCTGAGGGTACTGATACTGTGTTGGCCTCGAGCATTGTGCTGCTCCATCATGCCAGAAACAGGATCTGTAATTGGACTTTAAGTCACTATTGGACACCGCACCAGGAGAACCATCTAGGTTTCTGAGGAGATTGAAAAATATCTGTTAACGGTGGTTGCTTGTCTGCGACCGGGCCAGAGGCAGGCCCCCCTCCCCACCCAGAACTGATGCTGGTGAAAGATGCATCTCTGCTGGGCTGGGAAGGCCATCTTGGAAAGGTGGACTTTAGAGTACCCTGTCTGCAGCAGAAACCTGACGCCACATCAGCCTGTTTGAGTTGCGAATGATCCGCTTGCTGTTGAAGGCCTTACTGCCAACCATCAAAGGGGAAGCTGGTACAGGTTCTTGGAGGCAACACCACTGCCTTGTGTTACTGCAACAGGGACTGTAGAGTGGTTTCTGGGGTCATGTGCCACAACAGTCTGCTCCTCTGGGACTGGCTGAATTGAACCAACTTGAGGGATCTTTATATGCAAAGGCTGACAAACTCAGTCGTCAGCGCTTAGTGAATCATAAATGGCACTTACACCTGGAGGTGGCGCAGAGCATCTCCCAGCTAAGTGCAATCTCTTTGCCACTGCAGAGAACGTGCAGTCACACTTGTGCACGGTGAAGTTCCCTTTTCTGGAGACTCATTTCTACCTCGAGTGGGGCTCGAGACTCCTGTATTCTTTCCTGCCCCTGCCACTCCTGATTCGCATTCTAAATATAAGGAATGACTGTGTCCAAGTTATTTTATAAATTATTTTATGTTTCCTAGAATAGGCAACATATACTTAGTTACCAACTCTTTATGGTTACGGTGAAGGATGACCACAGAAGCCATTTGTAGGAAGCCGGCTCTGCATGTACTATATCAAAATGAGATATAGTGTGCTCAGAGTCCAGGGGTTCCCCAATAGGCTTGACAGAGGCAATAATAGATAATACTAATGCTCTGTTTGTGGTAGTGTGGTCGAGCAGTTAGGCTGATCAGAGGGTAGTGTTAAGCATTTGTTTGATTTAAAACAGTAGTACACACAGTTTTGGTTAAAATGGCAATTAGCTATTTATTTTAAAAGTGGACACAGTGCAAAAATCAACAGTTCTTGGGGGAGGTAAGTTTTGTTAGTTTTCTCAGGTAAGTAAAGCACTTACTCAGTCAGTGTCCTGGGCATAGGCAGTCCACCGTTAGGGGTTCAGGGCAACCCCAAAGCCACCACACCAGCAACACAGGGCTGGTCAGGTGCAGATGTCAAAGGAGGGCCCAAAACACATAGGTGCCTATCAAGAACAGGGGTGCTCCGGTTCCAGTCTGCTAGCAGGTAAGTACCTGCATCCTTGGGGAGCAGAACGGGGGGGGTTTGTAAAGCACTGGCGGGGGAGAGGGGGGGACACACAGGCACACAAAACACACCCTCAGCGGCACAGGGGCGGCCGGGTGCAGTGTGCAAAGTAGGCATCAGGTTTGCTATAGAAAGCAATGGAGGGACCCGGGGGTCACTCTGGCGATGAAGGGAGGGCACAGGGGGGCTTCTCGGGCCAGCCACTGACTGGGCTAGAATGAGGGCCGCCTGCTGGTCACTCCTGCACTGGTAGGTGGTTCCTCTCGGTCCTGGGGGCTGCGGATGCAGTGCTTGATCCAGGTGTCCAGTTCATTTGTTACCAGGCAGGAGCCTCTGGATCCTCTATGCAGGCGTCGCCATGGGGGTGCGTGAAGGTCGACTCAGGGTGTCCATGTCGTTGGAGTTTCCTGAGAGTCCTCTCTGCGGTGTTGGTTGTCCTGGACTCGAGTCGGGTGCCGAGTGTGAAGACTCATGCTTCCGGTGGAAAGTGAGAGTCTCTTTAAAGTTGTTTCAATGTTGCAAGTTTGTTGCAGTTTCTGAACAGTGCTGCTGATCTTGGGAGGTTCTTGGTCCTTTGGGTGCAGGGCAGTCCGCTGAGTCCTCAGAGGTTGCTGGTCCCGCTGGATGCGTCCCTGGGCAGGTTCTTTGAGTCTGGAGACAGGCCGGTAGGGCTGGGTCCAAGTCAGTTGTCTGTCGTCTCTGCGGGGAGTGTAGGTCAACAGTCCTTCTTGTTGTAGGTTGCAAGAATCTGATTTCCTGGGTTCAGGGTCGCCCCTAAATACAAAATTTAGGGGTGTGTTTAGGTCAGGGGGCAGTAACCAATGGCTACTGTCCTTGAGGGTGGCTACACCCTTCTTGTGCCTCCTCCTTGAGGGGAGGGGGGCACATCCCTATTCCTATTGGGGGAACCCTCCAAAGCCAAGATGGAGGATTTCTAAAGGCAGGGCTCACCTCAGCTCAGGGCACCTTAGGGTCTGTCCTGACTGGTAGATGACGACTCCTTCTTTTTCTCATTATCTCCTCTGGACTTGCTGCCAAAATTGGGGGCTGTGTCCGGAGGGGCGGGTATCTCCCCTAGCTGGGATGTTCTGGGGTGCTGTAACAACAGGCAGGAGCCTTTGAGGCTCACCGCCAGGTGTTATAGTTCCTGCAGGGGAAGGTGAGAAGCACCTCCACACAGTGCAGGCTTTGTTCCTGGCCACAGAGTGACAAAGGCACTCACCCCATGTGGCCAGAAACTTGTCTAGTTGTGGCACGCTGGCAGAAACTAGTCAGCCTAGCACTAGGAGTCGGACTGGTATTCAGGGGGCATCTCTAAGATTCCATCTGTGTGTATTTTTCAATAAATCCCACACTGGCATCAGTGTGGATTTATTTTGCTGAGCAGTTTGATTCCAAACTTCCTATATTTCAGTGTAGCCATTATGGAACTGTGGAGTTTGTTTGTTTTGACAAACTCCCAGATCATATACTTAATGTTTCCACACTGTACTTACAATGTCTAAGAATGGACTTAGACATTGTAGGGGCATATTGCTCATGCAGCTATGCCCTCACCTGTGCACCCTGCCTTAGGGCTTTAAGGCTGGCTAGAGGGGTGACTTACCTATGCCACAGGCAGTGTTTTGTGAGCATGGCACTCTGAGAGGGATGCCATGTCTACTTTGCCTTTTTCTCCCCACCAACAGACACAATCTGCAATGGCAGTGTGCACGTGTTAGGTGAGAGGTCCCTTAGGGTTGCACAACACATGCTGCAGCCCTTAGGTACCTTCCCTGGTCACAGGGCCCTTGGTACCACTGGTACCTTTTACAAGGGACTTTTCTGTGTGCCAATTGTGGAAACAATGGTACATTTTTAATGAAATAACACTGGTGCTGGGGCCTGGCTAGCAAGGTCCCAGCACACTCTGTCAAGTCAGCATCAATAGCACGCAAAACGTGGGGTGGTCACTGCAACAAGGGACATTTTCCTACACCATTGATGCACTACATCTCATTCTAGGGCCATAACAAGATTGAAATGTCCCTCCCAGTCTTCTCCCTCATCGAAATTATGGAGGGTAAAAAAGGTTTCACCACAAGAAAACAAAAGCACACTTGTTCTCCTAGGAGGTCCAAATCCAAGGGTAAGACTCCTCCTAGTGCTTCTCCCCAGCCTTTGTCTGAACCGCAGCCAGTGGATCACTACTTCAACCTGCTTTGCAGAAGCAGGTACCAACATCTATGCTGCCACTGCCTCTTCCTTTGTCAGTTCTGATGCTAGTAAAACCGAGAATTTCCAGCGCTGGGAACAGATCCAGCATTGTGCCTCCAATCGATGCTAGAGATATCCCAAAAGGCAACAGTCCCCTCTGGAGCACCTCTGAGCCCTGTGTCTCCATATGCAGTTACATTTGTCTCTCTTCCAATGCCGAATGTTCCATTGCTACCAGGTGCTCCATTGACATGTGCAGGCACCATGACACTGGCTTAAGGGCCGCTACTCTTCTGATGCAGTCTCCAATGCCAGGACCAGTGCTGAGCTCGACCATGGCTTGTCAATAGCACAAGTGATAATGCTAGCATTTCAGCCACCTATGCCCCAGGCCCAAAAAGTGAAACCAAGAAGGGGCAAATCCTCTATGAAGAGGAGCAATACAGAGAAGATGAGAATCGGCACCTTTTTTGGGAGGGTTTTCACAACTTATTGGGTCGGATTCAGATCAGGCCCTGGCACAGATAGAAAATTGTTTTATAACCTTCCCTGCTATTGGCTCCATCAGAAGTTGCTTTTTTTTCACTTAATGCTAAAAAACAAAGGCTGCAGAAACCTTATAATTACCTCTTCCTTAGGTAGAACATCTTCCCAACATGCTGTCAGACTTTCTACAAACGTCCACACCATCTAATGAGCCCCTTCTTCCTTTTAAAGAAAGCCTTAATAGAGGCAGTAAGGGAACTTCGTTATGTCAAACAAGTACTGCAGCAGGTATTAGTTATAGCACGTCAGTGCAGGCCAGCTTGTAATGATCCAGCTTTTCTTTCCCTAAATCCATCCTTGCCATCTATGACCACCGCATGCCTTTTGGGCGGTTATTGCCACATGCTGAGGTATACAGATATGCACATACTGCCACAGGTCCCAGAGGTGGCCGGGGCTGTACTGATGGCACCTGTCTCTTCGGAGACAAGGCAGTCCCCAGCGCTCAAGCGCTTCAAGGATTCTCGAGCTACAGCCAGGTTCCTGGGCCTCTCACCCCTTGCCCCCCAGTCTGTCTTTTTCCTCTTTCATGGCTATAATTTTGGGCAGTCACTGTGACGCACATGCTGCTCAGCCTCTGCATGGCCGAGGATGCGGATCCACCGTTCTCATGGATCGGGTAGGCAGCAGTCTGGATGTCCCACCCCCGTGCAGTAGCCCCCCACCACAGCAGCCTTTGAACCTTCCTAGTCTGACTCTCCCCCTACCACGGGGCAGTTGGAGTCAGGATTCGTCATCACCTAGTCCACTGGTAATCCATCATGTCAGACAGGATGGTTTTGCAGATAGTCTGAAGGGGTTACTCCATCCCCTTCAAGACTACTCCTCCACCCATGCCACCATCCTCCAATTGGATGATGGAGGATAATTTGCCCCTACTCCACGAGTATATCTGATAGAGACTTCTAGTTGCAGATTCCATACCGTAGAATTTTCCCCCAGGTGTCACTGGATCCCGAAATTGTTTTCTTCGAGCAATACCCTTGAGCGTCACATCACAGCTCTCTTGGCCAAAGGAGTCCTAGAAGAGGGTTCCCATGAAAGAAGTAAGTTGTGGTTGCTATTCCCGCTACTTTCTGGTCCCAAAACAGACAAGGGCCTCCACCCTATCCTAGAACTTGGGCCCCTCAATCTCTTCCTCAAGCAGGAGAGAAGTTCAAGATGCTCACTTTCGCTCAGGTCCTAACTGCCTTGGACTCAGGAGACTGGACGGTAGCGTTGGACTTGCAGGACGGTTATTTTCATATCCCCGTTCTGCCTGTCCACAGACGTTATTTGCAGTTCACAGTAGGCCACGAGCACATTCAGTTCACCTTGCTTCCCTTTGGCCTTACTAGCACCCCTCTGGTGTTCACTAAAGTGATGGCGGTGGTTGCAGCTCATCTGCGAGGTTCAGTATTTTCAGTCTTCCCCCATCTCGACGATTGGATGTTGAAGGCAGGCGCCCCCCAGGCTGTTGTCTTCCACCTCCAGACTACGGTGGACCTCCGGCATTAGCTGGGATTCACTATACACGTACAGAAGTCAGAACTGACTCCCTCCCAGATGCTCCCTTTCATTTGAGCTGTTCTGGACGCAATGCCTGTTTCAGGCTTTATCCTCCTGAGTGGCGAGTCCAGGATGTTCAGGCTATGATACCGATGTTTCAGCCTATCGTGGATTTCGGTGAGAATGACTTTGAGGCTGCTAGGCCTCATGGCCTCCTGCGTCCTGCTGGTGCCACATGCCAGAAGGCATATTCAGGCTCTGAAGTGGGGCTTGAAGTTCCAGTGGACACAGCATCAGGGGTATCTCTCCAACACTGTCCAGATCTCGGAGGGAACTGCAAAAGATCTGCAGTGGTGGTTAAAGTACCGCAATTTGGCCAGAGGCAGATCCCTTCCTCTTCAACCAGATCTGACAGTAGTGACAGATGATTCACTCCTGTGATGGGGCAGCCATCAGGGATAGGTGGAGATCAGACTACAGACTCCACATCAACCTTTTGGAGCTCTGTGCCATGCGACTGGCATTGAAAGACTTTCTTCTTCCTGTCAAGTGAAAGATGGAGCAGGTATTCATGAAAAACACCACTGCCAGATGGTACTGTTTTAGAAATGGGGTCCCTAGTTGGCAGTCAGTATACACACTGTCCAAGTAGGGACCCTCAGTCTAGTCGGAGTAAGGTAGATACACAGCTCAAACCCCTGCTCACCCGTTGGTAGCTTGGCACAAGCGGTCAGGCTTATCTCAGAGGCAATGTGTAAAGTATTTGTACAAATACACACAGTAACACAGTGAAAAGAGCACAAAAGGACTCCACAACAGATTAGAAAAATAGCCAATGTTGGTCTAAATCACACAAATCCAAAACAACAAAAATCCAGCATATACAAGCAGAGTTATGAATTTCAGAAGATTAAATCCCAATAAAAGCACTCAAACACAATAGCTCCAACTGAGGCAATCACAACATCATTGATGGAATCATTCCCAACAGTCTGATGCCACTCGTGGGGAGGGCAGTGCCGGTTATGTAATTGCGTGGTCCCCAGGTACAGTACCTTTGGTAATGAGGAAAACAAGCCAATGCACGGAGTTTGGGAGATGAGGCGTTGCTGGATCCAGTGTGGCGTTGGCTCCTTACTGCAGAACAGGGGAGGTGATGCAGTTTTGGGGTGAGGTGTCAGTTCCTTATGATCCAGTGGGGTCGATGAATCCAGTGGGTCAAGATGCAGTTGGTCAACCTTGCAGGGTCGGGGAGGGGTCACGCCACAGGCGCTGTGGCGGAGTCGGGTGTCACGGACATCGGTGACACGGCACTTGGGACTCACAATGTCGCATGGCTTCAGGCCTGCCCCACTGGTCGGGGGTTGTTGCACTCCAGCAGGGACCACACCTTTGACTTGCAGGCAGCGGTGCGGAGTTGTGCAGCAGCACCAGTTCTGGAGTCGTCCGGAGTCTGGGTGCCTGTTTTTTCTTGGTTTCAAGCCAGCTTTCACTCCCAAGGGCCCAGGAACTGGGTTGCCACCACTTGGCAAGTCAGGGTCCTCAGCAGGAGTACCCAGGTGCTGGCAAGTGAAGTCTTTTATGTCCTTGAGATTTCTTAACAGGAGGCAAGTTCAGTCCAAGCCCTTGGAAAAACTTCACAAGCTGGATTTCATAAAGCAAAGTGTCAGATCTTCAAGCATCAAGCTCTTCCCCTTGGCAGAGGTTCCTCTTGATCTAAAAGTAATCTAAAATTATGGGGTCAGCGGTCCAATACTTATACTCATATCTGACTTTGAAATAGGCAAACTTCAAAGGAAAGTCTTTGTAGCGCACAAGACCCTGCCTCTTTCCTGCCGTGCCCCAGACGCAACCTAGGGGGTTGCAATCTGTATTATGTGAGGGCAGGCAGCCCTTTCAAGTGCAGGTGACCGTTCCTCCCTCCCATTCTAGTCTAGGAAGACTCATCAGGATATGCAGGACACACCTCAGCATCCTTTGTGTCACCGTCTAGAGTGAATTCACACACAGCCCAACTGTCAATCTGACCCAGAAGTGTTTTCAGCAGCCAAGCAGAGGCACAGTATAGTTAAGCAAGAAAATGGGCACTTTCAAATAGACAATCTAAAAACCAGCTGCGGTAAGCAATGCTCATTCGAACACCCAGGTCTTTAGTTCTCTTATGAAGTGCTGGAGTGGCGGTGCAGGAGGAGGTTATTCCAAGTCTTGGCTGCCAGGTGCGAGAAGGAACGTCCTCCACTGTTGGTTCTACAGATCCGAGGGGTGTCTGCGAGGGAGAGGGAAGCTCATCATAGTTGTGTGGTTGATTGGTGGAAGGTCAGGTGTTTCTTGATGTATGCTGGTCCTTCGTTGTGCAGGGTTTTGTATGCATGGGTCAATATCTTGATCTGGCATAATTTCTAAATCGGGAGCCAGTCTTGTTTCTTGAGATGTGAAGTGATGTGGGTCCTTCTGGGGAGGTCAAGTATGAGTCTTGCCGCTGAGTTCTGTATTGTCTGGAGTCTCTTCAGGAGGTGTGCTGTGATTCCTATGTAGACAGTGTTTCCATAGTCCAGTCTGCTGGTGATGAGAGCCTGCGTGATGATCCTTCTGGTGTCTGCTGGGAGCCTCCTGAAGATCTTGCGGAGCATGTGAAGGGTGTGGAAGCAGGTAGATGAGGCTCCGTCACCTTGTTTCTTCATGCATAGTTTTCTATCCAGGATGATGCTCAGGTTGTGTGTGTGGGCTTTTGGGGCAGGGGGTGTGCCGAGCTCTGTGGGCCAACATGTGCCGGTCCATGGCGAGGTGTTTCCCAAAGATGAGGACTTCTTCTTGTTGAGTTTGACAGTTGACCTTCATCCAGTCCGCTACATTCACCATATATCTGTAGAAGTTAGCTTTTGAGGTGTTTGGACGATGAGAGGATAAGCTGTGTCATTGGTGTAGGAAATGATGTTGAGTCTGTGTAATCTGGCAGTCACAACCAGGAGGGCCATGTAGGTGTTGAAGCGGGTCGGGCTGAGGATGATTCTTGTGAGACTTCACAGATGATCTCTTTGGGCTCTGAGGTGAGCAGTGGGAGACTGATTCTTTGGGTTCTGCCAGTGCGGTACGAGCGATCCATTTGAGGGCGTTTCTTAGAATACTGATTTGGTGGAGTCTGTAATCAGGATGTGGTGAGAGACGGTGTCAAACGTGGCGGAGATGTCCAGGAGGGTGAATGCTGCTGTTTTCCCATAGTCCAGGAAGGCTCTTATGTCATCTGTGGCTCTAATTAGAGCTCTCTCAGTGCTGTGATTAGCTTGAAGTCCAGATTGGGAGGGGTCTAGCCGGTTGTGGTCTTTTAGGTGTTGGGAGAGTTGCTGGTTGATCGCTTTCTCATGGACTTTTGCTGGATAGGGGAGGAGACAGATGGGCCATTAGTTCTTGAATTCAGCTGGGTTGGCAGATAGTTTTTTCAGGAGGGGCCTCACTTCAGCATGTTTCCAGACCTCCAGGAAGGAGGCCGCTGTCCTCTCGCCAACATCATCTGCCCCCACAGCCTCACCATCATTTCATACGCTGACGGCACCCAGCTCAACATCTCCCTCACGAGGAACCCATCTACCGCCAAGAATAACCTACATGCAGGACTCCTCGCCATCGCTAACTGAATGACAGCAAGCCACCTCAAATTGAACTCAGAAAAAAACGAGCTCATCATCTTCGGTCCCAACAAGACAGCATGGAACGACTCTTGGTGGCCCACCACCCTTGGACCACCCCCTACACCCCTACATGACTCAGCAAATCAACGCCATATCATCCTCCATATCATCCTCCTGCTTCAACACCCTTCGCATGCTAGGCAAGACTTTCAAATGGATTCCTTTAGAAACGAGAAGAATGGTCACCCACACCCTCATAAGTAGCAGACTGGAATACGGAAATGCCCTCTACGCAGGGACCACAGCCAAGCTTCAGAGAAAACTCCAGCGAATGCAGAACGCAGCCGCACGTCTGATCTACAACCTCCCTCGCCACAAACACATCTCCGCCCACCTCAGATCTCACTGGCTGCCCATCAACAAAAGGATCATTTTCAAAATCCTTATCCACGCTCACAAGGCCTTCCACGACACCGGACCGGGCCACCTCAACAAACATATCAACTTCCACAAACCAACTCGATAGCTCCACTCCGCCGCCCTCGCCCTCGCTACAGTCCCCTGCATCCAACGCACCACCTCCGGCGGCAGTTCCTTCTCCCACCTCGCCACCAAAACCTGGAACTCCCTCCCCACCAACCTACGCAAGACCCAGGACCTCCTAACCTTCAGAAAGCACCTCAAAATATGGCTTTTCGAGCAGTACCCCCCCCCCCCCGAGCACCTTGAGACCCTGCCGAGTGAGTAGAGCGCTAAAGAAATTTGTTTGATTGATTGATGGAGGTATTCAGGACCTTCCTGAGCTTGTCGCCAATTGTCTTGCTTCCAAGGTTGAAGACATGGTTGGGGCAAGAGTCTGTGGGTGCTCCCGAATGTACAGGGTTCTAGACGGAGACAGTGTCTTGTGTGGTGAGCATTTCTTAGTGGGTGAGAAGGTTTGGGGTTCGTGTTTGTGCATGTAATGCTGTCTGCGGTGGAGGGTTGTCGTTAGAAGTTTTTGTAGATAGCCGAGTTGTGGAAGAAGTCAGCGAAGTTGTTGCACACTTCCTGGGAGGGACTGATGACACTCCCAGTGGCTGCAGGATTGGTGAACTCCTTCACAATGGCAGAGTACATTGCTTTGGTTTGTGCTGGCTTTGATGCGGTCTGCTAGTGCATTTATTCTTGATCTCTTTCAGGAGGCAGTGGTACTGGTTGAGGGTGATCCTGAAGTCAGTGCGGTCTTCTGTTTTTTTGATACTGCGCCACTTCCTTTCAAGTTGACAGCAGTTTCATTTAGAGGAGTGCAGTTCCTTGGTGTATGCTGTGGTGGTCGGATGAGGTGTGTGGTGTGGATGTACCTGACTCTGTCACTGGAGGGGAAGATGGGGTCGAGCGTGTGTCCTGTGATGTGGGTAGGGTTAGTGACGAGATGCTCGAGGCCGATGTTGCTCAAGCTTTCCATGAGGTCAGTGGAATTAGCGTTGATGTGGTCGTCAAGGTGTAAGTTTAGGTCCCCTAGAGATATGTAGTGCTCTGAGTCAATTGCTTGCGGGGAAATTAGTTCTGGAATAGTGTTGCAGAAACTGGTGCGTGGTCCTGGTGGTCTGTAGGCAAGGGTGCCTCTTGTGGTGCATTTTACATCACTCCCAGTAATCCAGTACTCCCAATATGTCTGCAATCAATCAATCAATCAATCATAGTATTTATAAAGCGCGCTATGTACCCGTTAGGGTTTCGAGGCGCTGAGGTGGGGGGGGGGGGTGGAGAGGCTGTTTAGCGGTCGAAGAGCCAGGTCTTGAGGAGCCTTCTGAATGTGAGGAGGTCCTGGGTCTGGCGTAGCGGAGTGGGGAGAGAGTTCCAGGTTTTGGCGGCGAGGAAAGAGAAGGATCTGCCGCCGGAGGTCTTGCGCTGGATTCGGGGTACGATGGCTAGGGCGAGGTTGGCGGATCGGAGTTGGCGTGTTGGGGTGTAGAAGTTGAGTCTGGTGTTGAGGTAGGAGGGTCCGGTGTTGTGAAGCGTCTTGTGAGCGTGGGTAAGGAGTTTAAAAGTGATCCTCTTGTCTACAGGTCTACAGGCAATGGTGCATAGTATCCTCTGTGTTCTCACACCCTGTATGTCTGGGCTGGTGCATTATCCTGTGTGTCCACAATCCCTGTATGTTGTTTCCTTTTAATCTTTCTTATTGAGTTTTAGAAACATGAAAAAATTAGGTGCAGTCAACAGTATTATACAATGTAATCCTAGTTTTCCATGCTAGATTGAATTGTGGTATGTAAATTGAAAAATGTAATAAGTCCAGCAAGTAGTTACTGTGGGCATAATATGATGTGCGTCATGTGCTTTTGCATTGGATTAGGGGCCTGTCGAATCTGTGTAACAAAAGATCTGGGGTACAGTGGCTGTGTGGGTAGGGCCTACTGGTGAGGAAGAAGTGTTGCATTATGTTGTAAGTGTGCGCAAAGGAGGAGGCGGTGGTGGACAGTGGAAAGTAAGTAAAAAGTGCAGAGCTGCTACGGGGGATATCATTATTCCCAGTGTGTTGCACAAATTGTGAGAGAAGAGTAGTCCTTTGAGGGGAGATGGGTCGTTTACAGAAGTCCTAAACATCTTCATAGCAAAGGGCGTCTTCCTCCACTGCTCCCTATTTACGAACCGCTCTGTAACAGTCAGCCAAAGGGGGAGTTGTCGGGGAGTGCTGCTGCAGGGTGAGTGTGTGTTTGGCAAGGAGGAGTGCCAGTGAGTTGAAACAAGAGAGTATTTTGTGTTGCTTGCACTACTTGAAAATGCCAAGTGAGCACGCTTCCCACATGTTGATATCGTGAGCTCCGCGCCCAGTTGTAATATGTCATGTACCTTCATCCAGAAATGGTGCAGGGCAAGACCATATCATAAGTTGTAGGTCTGTGTCTGCAGTCTGGCAGTGTAGGCACCTTGCACCAGCTTGAGGGAAGAAACAATTTATATGCGCCGGAGGGAGGTATGCACGATGTAGCATGAACAGTTGAACATTTTTGAAGTGGGAGTTACGGGATACCTGTTGTGGGAATTCCAAGGCAGTCCTCCACTTCTTATGGTGAAATGCATGCCCAAACTCCTCATCCCGTTTGTGTTGGAGAGTTTCTAGTTAAGGCATTGTTAATTTGTGGATAATTTTATACAGCCATGTAATAAAGTGGCGGCCAGGGCACATCGCAAGTATAGTACAAGGTATTTGTCGGAAGCTGGCTCTGTAAATGCTATATCGACATGAGATATGGTGTGCACAGAGTCCAGGGGGTCCCCAAGAGGCTTGACAGAGGCAACAATAGATAATACTAATGCTCTGTTTGTGGTAGTGTGGTCGAGCAGTTAGGCTTATCAGAGGGTAGTGTTAAGCATTTGTTGTACACACACAAGCAATAAGTGAAAATACACACTCAATGACTTAACTTCAGGCCAATAGGTTTTTATATAGAAAAATATTATTTTGTTAATGTATTCTTAGAACCACACGATTCATTTAGCAGGTAAGTACATCAAATGAAAGGTACTTTGCATAGTAATACTTAGGATTTTGAATCGAAGCCATATTGTACACAGTTTTCTTTAAAAATAGCAAAAGGCTATTTTAAAAGTGAACACACTACAATTTTCAACAGTTCCTGGGGGACGTAAGTAAAGTACAGTTTCTGAGGTAAGTACCACACTTATGGGTTCAGTCTCCGGGGCATAGGTAGCCCACAGTTGGGGATTCAAGGCAACCCCAAACACCCAGCAACACGGGGCCAGTCAGGTGCAGAGGTCAAACAGGAGCCAAAATAACGTGGGCGCCTATAGAGACAGGGGGTCCTCCGGTTCCAGTCTGCTTGCAGGTAAGTACCCGCAATGTCAGAAGGCAGACCAGGGGGCTTTGGAGGAGTACTGTGGAGGCCCCAAGTAGGCACAAAAACCACACCCTCAGCGGCACGGGACGGCCAGGTGCAGTGTGCCAACAGGGTGTTGGGTTCTCAATAGAACTCAATGGAGAGTCCCGGGGGTCACTTAGGCGCTGCAGGCAGGGCACAGGGGGGTCTCTCAGACAAGCCACCAAATGGGCAAGGGTGACGGCTGCCTGCTGGTCGTTGCTGCACCAGTGGTTGGTTTCTCACGGGGTCTGCGGGTGCAGTGCTTCTCCAGGCATCAGAAATCTTCGTCCCGAGCAGTCACGGTCATGGGGGTCTTCTGGATTCCCTCTGCATGTGTCGTTGTGGGGGGGTGCAGAGAAGTCAGCCCAGGGTGGACACATTGTCGGAGTCGCCTGGGGGTCCTCTCTGGATAGTTGATTTCTCTGGACACGGGCCGGGGGCATTGGGTGCAGAGTAGTTGGACTCACGCTTCTCGGCTCACTGTCTACGGGAGTTTCTTGGTCCTCGGCGAGGCAGTCAGTCCTCCGGAGGCTTTTCAGGGGTCGTTGGTCCTGCTGGACGTGTTGCTTCTTTTCTTGCAGCTTTTCGAAGCAGGAGATGGGCTGGTAGGGCTGGGGCCGCGTCAGTTGGTGTCTCCTTGTCTTCTCTGCAGGGTTTTCCGCTCAGCAGTCCTTCCTTCTTTCTTGATGTTGTCAGGAATCTGAAGAGCTGGGTTCAGGGTCACCCTAAATACTCAATTTAGGGGTGTGTTAGGGCTAGAGGGCAGTAGCCAGTGGCTACTGTCCCTGAGGGTGGCTACACCCTCCTTGTTCCCACCCCCTCTGGGGAGGAGGGGCACATCCCTATCCCTATTGGTTCTAATACTCCAAAGCAAGATGGAGGATTTCTCAAGGAGGGGTCAATCCACTCTGGACACCTTAGGAGTAGAGCTGGTTGGAAGGTTGACTCCTCCTTGTTTTCTCATTATTCCTCTGGACTTACCACCAAAAGTGGGGGCTGATCCGGGGGCGGGCATCTCCACTAGCTGGAGTGCCCTGGGGCACCGTAACACCAGGCTTGAGCCTTGCAGGCTCACTGCCAGGTGTTACAGTTCCTGCAGGGGGAAGTGTGAAGCACTTCCACCTAGGACAGGCTTTGTTTCTGACCACAGAGTGCATAAAGGCACTCACCCCATGTGGTCAGAAACTCGTCCGGAAGTGGCAGGCTGGCACAGACTGATCAGCCTTGCACTAGCAGTTGGGCTTACATACCGGGGGCATCTCTAAGATGCCCTCTGTGTGCATTTCTCAATAAATTCCACTCTGGCATCAGTGTGGGTTTATTGTGCTGAGAAGTTTCATACCAAACTTCCCAGTATTCAGTGTAGCCATTATGGTGCTGTAGAGTTCGTAATGACAGACTCCCAGACCATATACTTAGTATGGCTACCCTGCACTTACAATGTCTAAGAATTGACTTAGACACTGTGGGGGCATAGTGCTCATGCAGCTATTCCCTCACCTGTGGTATAGTACACTCTGCCTTAGAGTAGTAAGGTCTGCAAGAGGGGTGACTTACCTATGCCACAGGCAGTGGTTTGTGGGCATGGCACTCTGAGGGGAGTGCCATGTCGACTTTGTCTTTTCTCCCCACTAGCACACACAAGCTGCAAAGCAGTGTGCATGTACTGAGTGAGGGGTCCCTGAGGGTGGCATAATACATGCTGCAGCCGTTGGGGACCTACCCTGGCTACAAGGCCCTTGCTACCAGGGATACCTTTTACAAGGAACTTAACTGTGTGCCAGGGCTGTGCCAATTGTGAACACAAAGGTACAGTTTTAGGTAAAGAACACTGGTGCTGGGGCCTTGTTAACAGTGTCCCAGCACACTTCCAATCAAAGCTGGCATCAACACTAGGCAATAAGTGGGGGGTGATCATGCCAACAGTGGCATTTTCCTACACAACCCACACACCCCAAACAAAAGAGGATGAGACTAACCTTTCCCAAGAGAGTCTTCATTTTCTAAGTGGAAGAACCTGGAAAGGCCATCTGCATTGGCATGGGCAGTCCCAGGTCTGTCTCTCAATGGCACTCCAAAGCTGCTCCCTGGGAAGTAACCTCCTGCTAATGAAGGCAACAGGCTGGTCAAGGCCATCATCATTGATTTGAGACAGGAATGCTCCTATCCCATGTTCAGAGGCATCTCTCTGCACAATGAATTGCTTAGCATAATCTGGAGCTTTTAGAACTGGTGCTGAGCACATAGCTTCTTTTAGGGTGTCAAAAGCCTTTTGACAGTCTAGGGTCCAGTTTACCTTCTTGGGCATTTTCTTAGATGTCAGTTCTGTGAGGGGAGGCAGAATGGACCCTTATCCTTTCACAAACCTCCTGTAATACCCAGTCAAGCCAAGAATGCCCTGACTTGAGTCTGGGTTTTTGGAGCTTCCCAGTCCAGAATAGTCTGCCTCTTGTGTTGTAAAGGTTGCCTTTGGCCTCCACCTACAAGGTGGCCCAAGTATACAACTGTCCCTGCCTTATCTGGCATTTGGATTCCTTAATGGAGAGTCTTGCTGCTTGCAGGGCCTGCAAAACCTCCTCCAGGTAGACCAGGTGATCCTGCCAATTGGAGCTAAAGACAGCAATATCATCTAGATATGCTGCACTAAAGGACTCCAAGCCAGCAAGGACTTGATTCACCAACCTTTGGAAGGTGGCAGGGGCATTCTTTAAGCCAAAGGGCATAACAGTAAACTGATAATGCCCATCTGGTGTTGAGAATGCTGTTTTCTCTTTTGTTCCAGGTGCCATCCTAATATGCCAGTATCCTGCAGTTAAGTCAGAGGGTCTAAGAAATTTGGTTGCACCTAACTTGTCAATCAGCTCATCTGCTCTGGGTATGGTGTGAGCATCTGTCTTGGTGAAAGAACTGAGTCCTCTGCAGTCCACACAGATTCTCATTTCTCTCTTTCCATCTTTGGTATGAGGTTTGGGGACTAAGACCAATGGGGTATCCCAGGTACTGTCATAGTGCTCTACTGCCCCTAACTCCAGCATCCTGTGTACAACCACTTTGATGCTGTCTTTGACTTGCTCAGACTTTCTGAATATTTTGTTTTTGACAGGTAAACTGTCTCCTGTGTCCACATCATGGGTACTCAGATATGTCTGACCAGGGGTCAAAGAGAATAGCTCAGCATACTGTTGTAGGAATTGCCTACTGTCATCTTGATGTTGGGCAGAGAGGGTGTCTGAATAGACCACACCACCTAATCTCCCATCCTTAAGGTCTGTTGAGAGGAGGTCAGGGAGAGGTTCACTCTCGGCTTCCCGATTCTCACCAGTAACCATCAACATGGTTATATCTGCCCTGTCATTTTAGAGCTTAAGGCGGTTAACATGGATCACCCTCTTGGGTGTCCTGCTAGTGCCCAGGTCCACCAAGTAAGTGACCTAACTCTTTTTCATAAGCACTGGGTAAGGGCAACTCCATCTGTCCTGATGTGCCCTGGGAGCCACAGGTTCCAGAACCCAGACTTTCCGCCCTGGTTGGAATTCAACCATTGCAGCCTTTTGGTCATACCACATCATCTGGAGTTGTTGGCTGGCCTCAAGGTTTTTGGATGCTTCTTCCATGTACACAGCCATCCTTGAGCGGAGGCCAAGCACATAGTCCACCACATCTTGTTTAGGCTCATGGAGAGGTCTCTTCCAGCCCTCTTTAACAAGTGCTAGTTGTCCCCTTATAGGATGGCCAAACAGAAGCTCAAAGGGGGAAACCCTACTGCCTTCTGTGGCACCTCTCTGTAGGTGAAAAGCAGGCATGGCAGGAGGACATCCCATCTCCTTTTGAGTTTTTCGGGGAGCTACATGATCATGCCCTTTAATGTCTTGTTAAACCTTTCAACAATACCATTAGTTTGTGGATGATAAGGTGTGGTGAACGTATAAGTTACCCTACACTCATTCCACATGTGTTTGAGGTAAACTGACATGAAGTTGGTACCTCTGCGAGAAACCACCTCCTTCGGGAAACCCACTCTGGTAAAGATACCAATTAGGGCCTTGGCTATTGCAGGGTCAGTAGCTGACCTAAGGGGAATTGCTTCAGGGTATCTGGTAGGATGATCCACCACTACCAGTATGCATTGGTTTACTGAGGCTGTGGGAGGTTCAAGTGGACCCAAAATGTCCACACCAACCCTTTCAAAGGGGACCCCCACCACTGGAAGTGGAATGAAGGGGGCCTTTGGATGGCCACCTGTCTTGCCACTTGCTTGACAGTTGACACAGGAGCTACAAAACTCCCTTATTTTCTAGGACATATTGGGCCAATAGAAATGGTTCACTAATCTGTCCCATTTCTTGGATTGTCCCAAATGCCCAGCTAAGGGGATGTCATGGGCCAAAATGAGCATAAACTCTCAACTCCTGAGGCACTACCACTCTCCCAGTGGCACCAGGTGTGGGATCTCTTGCCTCAGTGTAAAGGAGTCAATCCTCCCAATAGGCCCGTGGGAGCCACTGACATCTCCTTTCTCCTGTTCAGCAGCTTGCTGTCTCAGGCCTTCAAGAGTGGGACAAGTCTTTTGTCCCTGGCACAGCTGTTCCCTTGAGGGTCCACCTGGGCCCAAGAACTCTACATAGTAAGGCTCCAGCTCCATGGACTCAGTTCTCTCAGTTCTCTCAGAGGACAGGACATCTCCCTGGGAAGAGAGGTCCTGTTTCTTGTGCTGTACAGAGGATGGTGCCACAGTCCTCTTACCTTTTCTCTTGGAAGGTTGGGCCATTATTCCAGGTTCCAACACTTCTTTGTCATCCTGTGTTTTTGCCTATGTGTCACTGGGATCCTACAAGTCAGGACACCAGTGCTCATAATGTATGCCCTGTATGTGTTCCCTGTGTGGTGCCCAACTGTATCACTGAGGCTCTGCTAGCCAGAACCTCAGTGTTTAGGCTCTCTCTGCTTTTAAAATTGTCACTACAGGCTAGTGACTAATTTTACCAATTCTCATTGGCACACTGGAACACCCGTATAATTCCCTTGTATATGGTACCTAGGTACCCAGGGTATTGGGGTTCCAGGAGATCCCTATGGGCTGCAGCATTTATTTTGCCACCCATAGGGAGCTCAGACAATTCTTACACAGGGCTGCCACTGCAGCCTGAGTGAAATAACATCCACGTTATTTCACAGCCATTTACCACTGCACATAAGTAATATAAGTCACCTATATGTCTGACCCTCAATTAGTGAAGGTTAGGTGCCAAGTTACTTAGTGTGTGGGCACCCTGGCACTAACCAAAGTGCCCCCACATTGTTCAGGGCAAATTCCCCAGACTTTGTGAGTGCGGGGACACCATTACACGCGTGCACTACATATAGGTCAACACCTATATGTAGCGTCACCATGGTAACTCCAAACATGGCCATGTAACATTCTAAGATCATGGAATTGTCACCCCAATATCATTCTGGTATTGGGGTGACAATTCCATCCCCGGGTCTCTAGCACAGAACCCGGGTACTGGCAAACTTAATTTCTGGGGTCTCCGCTGCGGCTGCTGCCAACCCCTCAGAAAGGTTTCTGCCCCCATGGGGCCTGAACAGCCTGGTCCCAGGAAGGCAGAACAAAGAATTTCCTCTGAGAGAGGGTGTTACACCCTCTCCCTTCTGGAAATACTTTGATGGGCACAGATGGTGCCCTCTCTGCATAAGCCAGTCTACACCGGTTCAGGGATCCCCCAACCCTGCTCTGGCGCAAAACTGGACAAAGGAAAGGGGAGTGGCCACTCCCCTGACCAGAACCTCCCAGGGGAGGTGCCCAGAGCTCCTCCAGTGTGTCCCAGACCTCTGCCATCTTGGATGCAGAGGTGTTGGGGCACAGTGGACAGCTCTGAGTGGCCAGTGCCAATAGGTGACATCAGAGACCCCTCCTGATAGGTGCTTACATTTCTCAGTAGCCAATCCTCCTCTGAGGGCTATTTAGGGTCTCTCCACTGGGCTATTCCTCAGATAACCAATGCAAGAGCTCACCAGAGTTCCTCTGCACTTCCCTCTTTGACTTCTGCCAAGGATCGACCGCTGACTGCTCCAGGACGCCTGCAAAACCGCAACAAAGTAGCAAGACGACTACCAGCAACATTGTAGCGCCTCATCCTGCTGGCTTTCTCAACTGTTTCCTAGTGGTGCATGCTCTGAGGGCTGTGTGCCTTCACCCTGCACTGGAAGCCAAGAAGAAATCTCCCGTGGGTCAACGGGATCTTCCCCCTGCTAACGCGTTCACCAAACTTCTGCATCACCGGTCCTCTGGGTCCCCTCTCATCCTGATGAGCGTGGTCTCTGGAACACAGGAGCTGGGTCCAAGTGTCTCCCACAGTCCAGTGGCCCTTCTGTCCAAATTTGGTGGAGGTAAGTCCTTGCCTCCCCACACCAGACAGTAATCCTGTGTACTGCGTGATCTGCAGCTGCTCGGGTTTCTGTGCACTTTTCCAAGACTTCCTTTGTGCACAGCCTAGCCCAGGTCCCCAGCACTCCGTCCTGCATTGCCCAACTCGCTGAGTTGGACTCCGATGTCGTGGGACCCTCCTTTGTGAGTCTGAGTCGACCGCTGTCCTCAGATCTTACAAGTGCCTGCTTCTGTTGGGGCTCTCTGAGTTGCTGAGCGCCCCCTCGGTCTCCTCCTCCAAGGGGCGACCTCCTGGTCCTTCCTGGGCCACAGCAGCACCCAAAATCCTCAACCGCGAATCTTTCAGCTAAAGGCGTGTTTGCGGTCTTTCTGCGTGGAAACAACTCTGCATCCTCCAGCACGCCGTGGGACATCTTCTGACCAAAGGCTCCTTCAGTTGTTGCAGAATCTTCGGCTTCTTCCACCCGGAGGCAGCCCTTTTGCACCTTCATCCGGGGTTTAGTGGGCTCCTGCCCCCCCCGGACACTTGCGTGACTCTTGGACTTGGTCCCCTTCCTTTACAGGTCCTCAGGTCCAGGAATCCGTCTTCAGTGTTTTGCAGGCAGTTGTTCTTGCAGAATCCCCTATCTTGACTTTACTGTCTTTCTGGGGTAGTAGGGTAACTTAATTCCTATTTTTCAGGGTCTTGGGGTGGGGTATCTTGGACACCCTTAGTGTTTTCGTACACTCCCAGCGACCCTCTACAACCTAAACTAGGCCTGGGGTCCATTTGTGGTTCACATTCCAGTTTTGGAGTATATGGTTTGTGTTGCCCCTACGCCTATTTCTAACTATTGCATTCTATTGTGATTCTACATTGTTTGCACTACTTTTCTTACTGTTACTTACCTGTTTTTTGGTTTGTGTACATATAATTTGTGTATATTACTTACCTCCTACGGGAGTGTATCCACTGAGATACTTTTGGCATATTGTCACTAAAATAAAGTACCTTTATTTTTACTAACTCTGAGTATTGTGTTTTCTTGTGATATAGTGCTATATGATATAAGTGGTATAGTAGGCGCTTTGCATGTCTCCTAGTTCAGCCTAAGCTGCTCTCCTATAGCTACCTCTATCAGCCTAAGCTGCTAGAACACCTCTATTCTACTAATAAGGGATAACTGGACCTGGCAAAAGGTGTAAGTACCACAAGGTACCCACTATAAGCCAGGCCAGCCTCCTACATTGGTGGTGCAGCGGTGGGATAAGTACTTGTAACTGCTTTACCACTTTGTCATTTGCTGCTTTTCATAAGAAAAACATATAGCAAATATTTCAATATATGTACATTGAACCAAAACAGTTTACTTTTCTGCTCTAAACTTTCTACTAAGTTTCTGAAAAGCTCTGAAAACTTTTAAAAGTTTTCTAAAAGTTGGAAAAAGTTTTTTATCTGTGCATTCAAAAGTTCTAAAACTTTTTCTCTCTCTGTCTTAAACCTTTTCTATCATGTCTTCAGTATAGCTCACTCCCAAAGTTGTTCAGGCAACCTATGAGAGTTTAAACTACAAACGTTTGAGGGGTCTCTGCTTAGGAAGAGATTTAAGCATTGGTAAGAATCCTACAAAATAATTTCTCTTTAACCTGCTCCTAGAAAGTGACCAAAACCTGTCTGGCCCATCTCAGGAGGATGAGGTAGGAGGGGAAGGTTCCCAGTCAGACTCAGAGGAGTTCCCTGAAGAGATTGGAGAGGGTTCTTACAAAGACCTGCCCTCTAGCAGCCCTCCTAGTGATACTGGTAGTGGGAGAGGTTCACACATTAGTAGGGCATCTTTCACTCCTAAAGGCCAGGTTACTAGGGTCCAGCCAGTTAGGGACAAGTCTCTCTCTGCCAATTCCCACATTTCCTCTGTATCCAAATATTCCCAAGCCTCCCACCCTGAGGATAACTTAATGGAAAGGGAACTCAGAAAGCTGAGGTTGGAAGAGATCAGAGTGAAGCTTAAACAGCAGCAGCTGGCCTTAGACAGGGAATCCCTAGATATAGAGCGGGAAAGACAGAGAATGGGGTTAGTACCCCCTGGTGGCAGCAGCAGTGTTTCAGATAGTAATCCTGTTAGAGAGCAAGATTCCAGAAACCTGCATAAGATAGTCCCCCCTTACAAGGAGGGGGATGACATTAACAAGTGGTTTGCTGCACTTGAGAGGGCCTGTATGGTACAGTTGGTCCCTCAAAGGCAGTGGGCTGCTATCTTTCATTGGAAAGGGTAGGGATAGGCTCCTTACTGTCAGAGGAAAATATGCCAATAATTATAAAGTTTTGAAGGATGCACTCTTGGATAGATTTGGCTTAACCACTGAACACTATGGGATTAAGTTCAGAGACACCAGAAAAGAGTCCTCTCAAGACTGGACAGATTTTGTTGACTATTCAGTGAAGGCTTTGGAGGGTTGGTTACATGGCAGTAAGGTGACTGACTATGAAAGCCTGTATAATCTGATCCTGAGAGAGCATATTCTTAACAATTGTGTGTCTGATTTGTTGCACCAGTACTTGGTAGACTCAGATCTAACCTCTCCCCAAGAATTGGGAAAGAAGGCAGACAAATGGGTCAGAACAAGAGTGAACAGAAAAGTTCAGACAGGGTGTGACAAGCATGGCAAGAAGAAGGATGGTAAGTCTTCTGACAAGGGTGGGGACAAAGATAAAAAAATATTCTGAGTCTTCATCAGGCCCACAAAAATCCTCTGGGGGTGGTGGGTCCAAATCCTCTTCAAACAATCAGAAAAAGCCTTGGTGTTATTTATGTAAAGTAAAAGGCCATTGGGCAAGTGATTCCACTTGGCCAAAGAAAAACACCAAACCTCAGACCACCACAACCCCAACTGCAACCTCTAGTACCCCTAGTAATAGCAGTGGTGGTGGGAAGTCTGCTACTAATAGCCAATCCACTGGTGTAGTTGGGCTCACTAATGGCAGTGTAGTTAGGGTTGGTCTTGTTAGGAAGACCACAGAGGCTGTTTTAGTCTCTGATGGTGGCATTGACTTTGCCACATTGGTTGCTTGTCCCCTTAATATGGGTATGTACAAGCAACTACCCCTAGTCAATGGTGTTGAGGTCGAGGCCTACATGGACACAGGAGCCAGTGTAACTATGGTGATAGAGAAACTGGTTCACCCTGATCAACACCTACTTGGTCAACAGTACCAAGTGACTGATGCTCATAACAACACTCTTAGCCACCCCATGGCTGTTGTGAATCTCAACTTTGTACTGGTCCAAAGAAAGTTGTGGAAGCCACTGAATTACCTGTAGATTGCTTACTAGGCAATGATTTGGAAACATCAGCTTGGGCAGAAGTGGAGTTGGAGGCTCATGCAGAAATACTGGGCATTCCTGGGCATATTTTTGCTTTGACAAGGGCTCAGGCCAAAAAGCAAAAAGTACAGGGAAACTTGGATCCTGGAACAATGGACCAAGTGCTCCCAAAAGCTAGGGGTAGAAAGGGGAAATCCTTGCTCACCATCCCTCCATCTCCAGAAGATTCCCCTTTTGAGGAAGAGGAATCCTCTCCCTGTGCAGAACCTACACCAGAGGAGCTGGCAGCAGACACTGCTGATCTTTTGGGTGCAGGGGGGCCTGCCAGGGAAGAGCTGAGTGTGGCACAGCAGACCTGTCCCACACTAGAGGGTTTAAGACAGAAAGCTGTCAAGCAGCAGAATGGGGATGTCAGTGATAGCCACAAGGTGTATTGCGAAGACAATCTCTTGTACACTGAGTCAAGGGACCCCAAACCTGGAGATGCCAGGAGATTGGTTATTCCCTTGCAGTACAGAGAGTTTCTTCTTACCTTGGCACATGACATTCCTTTGGCTGGGCATTTGGGCCAGATGAAAACCTGGGAAAGACTTGTCCCCCTGTTTCACTGGACTCGTATGTCAGAGGACACTAAAGAGTTTTGTCACTCTTGTGTGACCTGCCAAGCCAGTGGCAAGACTGGTGGCATTCCAAAGGCCCCCTTAATCCCACTTCCAGTGGTTGGGGTGCCCTTTGAAAGGGTAGGGGTTGACATAGTTGGCCCCCTTGACCCTCCAACAGCTTCAGGCAATAGATTCATCCTTGTGGTAGTGGACCATGCCACTAGGTATCCTGAAGCCATCCCCTTAAGGACAACTACAGCTCCTGCAGAGGCAAAGGCCCTCCTGGGAATCTTTTCCAGGGTGGGTTTCCCTAAGGAAGTGCTGTCAGACAGAGGTAGTAACTTCATGTCTGTATACCTCAAAGCAATGTGGAAGGAGTGTGGTGTAACTTACATGTTCACAACCTCTTACCATCCACAAACAAATGGTCTGGTTGAGAGGTTTAATAAAACTCTCAAGGGTATGATAATGGGACTCCCTGAAAAACTCAGAAGGAGATGGGGTGTTCTGTTACCTTGCCTCCTTTTTGCTTACAGGGAGGTACCTCAAAAAGGAGTGGGCTTCAGCCCCCTTCAACTCCTCTTTGGGCACCCTGTGAGAGGTCCTCTTGCTCTTGTTAAGGAGGGTTGGGAACAACCTTTAAAAGCTCCTAAACAGGACATAGTGGACTATGTACTTGGCCTAAGATCCAGAATGGCTGAGTATATTAAAAAGGCCAGTAAAAACCTTCAGGCCAGCCAGGAGCTGCAAAAGCAATGGCATGACCAGAAGGCTGTCCTGACTCAGTACCACCCAGGACAGAAGGTGTGGGTATTGGAGCCTGTGGCCCCAAGAGCACTCCATGACAAATGGAGTGGACCCCATCAAATTGTTGAAAAGAAGGGTGAGGTTACCTATTTGGTAGACCTAGGCACTGCGAGGAGTCCCCTTAGGGTGATCCATGTCAACCGCCTGAAACCCTACTATGACAGGGCTGATCTCACCCTGCTCATGGCAACTGATGAGGGACAGGAAGAAGAGAGTGACCCTCTCCCTGATCTCTTCTCCACCACTGAAGCTGATGGCTTAGTGGAGGGAGTGGTCTTAGCAGATTGTCTTACTGCTGAACAGAAAGACAACAGTGTTAATCTCTTTAGTCAGTTTTCTGAACTCTTTTTCACTGATACCAGGTACTACTACTTGGTGTGAACACACTATCAATACTGGAGACAGTTTACCTGTCAAAAGTAAGATATATAGGCAGCCGGACCATGTCAGGGACTGCATTAAACAAGAGGTACAGAAAATGTTAGACTTAGGGGTGATTGAGCCTTCAGAAAGCCCCTGGGCTAGGCCAGTTGTGCTTGTCCCCAAACCTTACAGTAAAGATGGAAAAAGAGAGATGAGGTTTTGTGTTGATTATAGAGGGCTCAACCAAGTAACCATGACAGATGCATGCTCACCCTATACCCAGGGCAGATGAGCTCATAGATACACTGGCTTCTGCCAAGTATCTAAGCACTTTTGATCTAACTGCAGGGTATTGGCAGATTAGGTTATCAGAAGATGCTAAACCAAAGACTGTATTTTCAACCATTGGAGGGCACTATCAATTCACAGTAATGCCCTTTGGTTTGAAAAATGCACCTGCCACTTTTCAAAGGTTGGTGAACACAGTCCTGCAAAGGTTGGAGGCTTTTAGTGCAGCATATCTAGATGATATAGCTGTCTTTAGCTTAACCTGGAATGATCACCTGGTCCACCTATGGAAAGTTTTGGAGGCCCTGCAAAAGGCAGGCCTCACTATCAAGGCCTCAAAGTGCCAGATAGGGCAGGGAAAAGTGGTTTATCTGGGCCACCTGGTAGGTGGGGAACAGATTGCACCACTGGAGGGGAAGATCCAAACCATTATGGAATGGACTCCCCCTACAACTCAAAACCAGGTGAGGGCCTCACAGGGTACTATAGGAGATTCATCAAGAATTATGGCTCCATAGCAGCCCCTCTTAATGATCT
The DNA here is from genome assembly GCF_031143425.1 of Pleurodeles waltl. Classification (NCBI taxonomy): domain Eukaryota; kingdom Metazoa; phylum Chordata; class Amphibia; order Caudata; family Salamandridae; genus Pleurodeles; species Pleurodeles waltl. Next base: position 422,962,041 of record NC_090450.1, on the reverse strand, counting down.
CACTAGCAAAAAGATGTCTAAAAAGGTATTGTGGACAGCTAGCTGTCAAAAAGCTTTTGAGGAGCTCAAACAGGCCATGTGCTCTGCACCTGTCCTAAAAAGCCCTTGCTACTCCAAGAAATTCATAGTACAAACTGATGCTTCTAAATTAGGGGTTGAGGCAGTGCTATCACAGCTGAATACTGAGGGCCAGGATCAACCTGTTGCTTTTATCAGCAGGAGGTTGACCCCTAGAGAAAACAGTTGGTCTGCCATAGAGAGGGAGGCCTTTGCTGTGGTCTGGGCACTGAATAAGTTGAGACCATACCTGTTTGGTACTCACTTTATTGTTCAGACAGACCACAAACCTCTACTTTGGCTAAAACAAATGAAAGATGAAAACCCTAAATTGCTGAGGTGGCCCATATCCCTACAGGGAATGGACTATACAGTGGAACATAGACCTGGAAGTACCCAGTCCAATGCAGATGGACTCTCCAGATATTTCCACTTTGACAATGAAGACTCATTTGGGCAAGGTTAGCCTTATTGTCCCTCGTTTGGGTGGGTGGGGGGGGTTGTGTAGGAAAGTACCATCTTGCCTGGCATGTTACCCCCATTTTCACTGTATGTATGGTTGTTTTTGCCCATGTGTCACTGGGATCCTGCCAGGCAGGACCCCAGTGCTCATAATGTATGCCCTGTATATGTTCCCTGTGTGGTGCCTAACTGTATCACTAAGGCTCTGCTAACCAGAACCTCAGTGTTTATGCTCTCTCTGCTTTTAAAATTTTCACTACAGGCTAGTGACTAATTTTACCAATTCTCATTGGCACGCTGGAACACCCTTATAATTCCCTTGTATATGGTACCTAGGTACCCAGGGTATTGGGGTTCCAGGAGATCCCTATGGGCTGCAGCATTTATTTTGCCACCCATAGGGAGCTCAGACAATTCTTACACAGGATTTCCACTGCAGCCTGAGTGAAATAACATCCACGTTATTTCACAGCCATTTACCACTGCACATAAGTAACTCATAAGTCACCTATATGTCTGACCCTCACTTAGTGAAGGTTAGGTGCCAAGTTACTTAGTGTGTGGGCACCCTGGCACTAGCCAAAGTGCCCCCACATTGTTCAGGGCAAATTCCCCGGACTTTGTGAGTGCGGGGACACCATTACACGTGTGCACTACATATAGGTCAATACCTATATGCAGCGTCACCATGGTAACTCCGAACATGGCCATGTAACATGTCTAGGATCATGGAATTGTCACCCTAATACCACAATGGTCGAAGAGCCAGGTCTTAAGAAGTCTCCTGAAGGTGAGAAGGTCCTAGGTCTGTCACAGGGAGGTCGGGAGGGTGTTCCAGGTCTTGGCAGCAAGGTAGGAGAAGGATCTGCCACCGGAGGTCTTGCGCTGGATGCGGGGAACAATGGCGAGGGCGAGGCTGGCAGAGCGGAGTTGGCGGGTGGGGGGCGTATAAGTTGAGTCTGTTGTTCAGGTAGGCTGGTCTGGCGTTGTGGAGTGCCTTGTGAGCGTGGGTGAGGAGCTTGAAGGTCATCCTCTTGTCCACGGGGAGCCAGTGGAGGTCTCTCAGGTGGTGGGAGATGTAGCAGCGGCGGGATACGTCGGGGACCAGCCGGGCGGAGGCGTTTTGGATGTGTTGGAGGCATCGGATGTCTTTTGCTGGGATGCCTGTGTAGAGTGCGTTGCCGTAGTCTAGTCTGCTGCTGACGAGGGCCTGGGTCACCATTCTCCTGGTTTCCGTCGGGATCCATTTGTAGATTCTACGGAGCATGCGGAGGAGGAAACTGCGTTGACCTGCTTGGACATGGTGAGGGCGGAGTCGAGGACGAAACCCAGGTTGCTTGCGTGGTTGGCTGGCATTGGCGGGGCTCCCAGCGAGGTGGGCCACCAGGAGTCGTCCCAGGCGGAGGGGGTGCGTCCGAGGATGAGGACCTCCGTCTTGTCAGAGTTCAGCTTCAGGCGGCTGCATCTCATCCACTCGGCAATGGACTTCATTCCCTCGTGGAGGTTGGCTTTGGCGGTGTGGGTCTTTGGTGAGGGAGAGGATGAGCTGGGTGTCGTCGGCGTAGGAGAGAATGTTGAGGTTGTGCTGACGGGCCAGTTGTGCGAGGGGGGCCATGTAGATGTTGAACAGCGTCGGGCACAGTGAGGAGCCTTGGGGTACGCCGCAGATGATGTTGGTGGCTTCGGAGCGGAAGGGTGGGAGGCAGACTCTGGGTTCTCCTGGAGAGGAATGAGGAGATCCAGTTGAGGGCTTTTTTTTGTATTCCGGCTTCGTGGAGGCGTGTTAACAGGGTGAGATGGCAGACCATGTCGAAGGCTGCGGATAGGTCCAGGAGGATGAGGGCTGATGTTTCGCCGTTGTCCATTTGCTGTCTGATGTCATCTGTGCCGGCGAGGAGCGCAGTCTCGGTGCTGTGGTTGCGTCTGAAACCGGACTGGGAGGAGTCCAGGATGGAGTTGTCCTCGAGGTGGTGGGTAAGCTGAGCGTTGACGATCTTCTCTGTGACCTTTGCCGGGAAGGGGAGCAGGGAGATCGGTCTGAGGTTTTTGAGGTCGTTGGGGTCAGCCTTGGGCTTCTTAAGGAGGGCTTGAATTTCGGCGTGCTTCCAGCTTTCCGGGAAAGTTGCAGTTTCGAAGGATAAGTTGATGACCTTTCGAAGTTGGGGGGAGATGGTAGAGTCGGCTTTGTTGTAAACGTGGTGGGGGCATGGGTCTGCAGGGGATCCTGAGTGGATGGAGTTCATGATCTTGCGTGTTTCAGTGTCGTCTATGTAGGTCCAGGCGGTCAAGCGGTTGGTGCAGGTGGAGTTTTCGGGGGTGGGGTCTGACGGAGGCGTGGTGTTGAGGCTGTCGTGGATGTCGGCGATCTTCTGATAGAAAAAGGTGGACAGGGCGTCGCAGAGTTCTTGGGATGGTGGGATGTTGTTGACGTTGGCGATGGGGTTGGAGAGCTCTTTAACGATGCAGAAGAGTTCTTTGCTGTCGTGTGCGTTGTTGTTCAGGCGTTCTGTGAAGTGGGATCGTTTGGCGAATCTGATTAACTGGTGGTGCTTGCGGGTGGCCTCCTTGTGGGCTGAAAGGCTGTCGGGTGTGTGTTCGAGGAGCCATTTCTTCTTTAGTTTCTGGCAGACGCGTTTGGAGGTTAGGAGTTCGTCAGTGAACCAGGCGGCTTTTTTTCTTTCTTGGTTGTCGGTGGACCTCTTGAGTGGTGCCAGGGTGTTGGCGCAGTCGTTGATCCACCATCGTAGGTTGAGTGCAGCGGTGTCTGGGTCGGTGGAGTCGGTGGGTGGGTTCTGGGTGAGGGTGCTGGTCAGCTGGTCATCGGTGACTTTGCTCCAGCGGCGGTGTGGTGGTTGTTGGGTGCGGTGGTGCTCAATGTGCTTCTTGAATGTGAAGTGGATGCAGTGGTGGTCGGTCCAGTGAAGTTCGGTGGTGTGGTTAAAGGTGACGTGGTTGCTTGCGGACAAGATCGGGTCAAGCGTGTGGCCGGCGATGTGGGTGGGTGTGTTGACCAGTTGTCTGAGGCCGAGGTTGGAGAGGTTGTCAATCAGAGATGCGGTGTTGGCGTCATTGTTGTTCTCCAAGTGGAAATTGAGGTCTCTAAGGAGGATGTAGTCCGTAGAAGGGAGCGCGTGGGTGCTCGTGAGGTCGGCGATGGAGTCGCTGAAGGGTGCTCGTGGTCCTGGGGGTCTGTAGATGAGCGTTCCCCTGAGAGTGATGTTGGGGTCGGTGTGGATCCGGAAGTGTAGGTGTTCGGCGGTCTTGAGGGTGTCGTCCGTGTGGGTGTGGATTTTGAGGGTGGATTTGTGGGCGATGGCTATTCCTCCTCCGATTCCGTTGGGGCGATCCCTTCTGGTGATCTTGTAGCCGTCCAGGATGGCTATGGCGATGTCAGGTGCTGAGGAGTCGTTCCACCAGGTTTCGGTCAGGAAGGCTACGTCTGGGGCAGTGGTGTTAAGCAGGTCCCAGAGCTCGATGGTGTGCTTGCGTGTGGAGCGTGTGTTGAGGAGTATGCAGTGGAGGTGGTTTGTGCCGGTTGTTGCAGGTTTCCTTGTTCTGTCGCAGGTGAAATTGCAGGTGCGGCAGGAGAAGGGTCCTTTGGTGTTCTTTGGTGAGGCCTGGAAGCATGTTGTGGAGCAGCCGGGGTTGAGGGCGATGAGCTGGTTGGCCGAGTAGCGGCGTCTGGTGGTGCGGGGCTCGTGCAGACCAGGGGGGGTGGCGCTGGGCGGGGCCCGGGCGCTGACGGGCCTGCCTCTGGCGCGCCAGCGGCACGCCCCTGCACGCGTCCGCTGCGTAGATGTGCAGCACCAGCCATTAAGAAGGGATGGGGGAGGGAGGAGCAGCTGGGAGGCAGGAGGGAGTGGCAAATGGGGGCACGAGGGGGGCGGGCCGCAGGGAGGCAGCGGTGTGGAAACGCGGCTAAGGGGAGCGCACAAGGGGCAAAAGCAGTCACAAAAAAGTCAAAAAAGCACAAATGGAAGCAAATGGAGCAAAAAGGCACAATAAAGCAAGGCACAGAATACAGTCACAAATACGGTGAATACGGCACAATGCACACGAGTCTAGCAACGCTAACCAGAAGCCCACTAGACACCAGGGATGAGGCGCAGGTGGATGCCTGCGGGTGGAGGAGGGCCTCGAACACGCTAGCAGCAGCATGGGCGGGGGTCAGGGACTCGGACACAGTAAGGTGGTGCTGCGGACGTGGGGGAGCGAGCTCTTGACCGAAATCAGGTCAGAGGTTGCTCACCCTCAATGCGCAGCGCCAGCCATTAAGAAGGGAGGGGGGAGGGAGCGGCAAATGGGGGCGTGAGGGGGGTGGGGCCGCAGGGAGGCAGCGGCGGGGACACACGGCTAAGGGGAGCGCACAAGGGGCAAAAGCAGTCACAAAAAAGTCAAAAAAGCACAAATGGAGCAAAAAGGCACAATAAAGCAAGGCACAGAATACAGTCACAAATACGGTGAAAACGGCACAATGCACACAAGTCTAGCGACGCTAACCAGAAGACCACTAGACACCAGGGACGAGGCGCAGGTGGATGCCTGAGGGTGGAGGAGGGCCTCGAACACGCTAGCAGCAGCGTGGGCGGGGTTCAGGGACACGGACACAGCAAGGTGGTGCTGCGGACGTGGGGGAGCGAGCTCTTGACCAAAATCAGGTCAGAGGTCGCTCACCCTCGACGCGCAGCGCCAGCCATTAAGAAGGGAGGGAGGAGCAGCTGGGAGGCGGGAGGGAGCGGCAAATGGGGGTGTGCGGGGGGCGGGGCCGCAGGGAGGCAGCGGCGGGGAAACGTGGCTAAGGGGAGCACACAAGGGGCAAAAGCAGTCACAAAAAAGCACAAATGGAAGCAAATGGAGCAAAAAGGCACAATAAAGCAAGGCACAGAATACAGTCACAAATACGCTGAAAACGGCACAATGCACACGAGTCTAGCAACGCTTACCAGAAGCCCACTAGACACCAGGGATGAGGCGCAGGTGGATGCCTGCGGGTGGAGGAGGGCCTCGAACACGCTAGCAGCAGCGTGGGCGGGTGCCAGGGACACGGACTCAGCAAGGTGGTGCTGCGGACGTGGGGGAGCGAATTCTTGACCGAAATCAGGTCCATGCATCCCCGGGTCTCTAGCGCAGAACCCGGGTACTGGCAAACTTACTTTCCGGGGTCTCCACTGCACCTGCGGCTGCTGCCAACCCCTCAGACAGGTTTATGCCCCCCTGGGGCCTGGGCAGCCTGGTCCCTGGAAGGAAGAACAAAGGATTTCCTCTGAGAGAGGCTGTTACACCCTCTCCCTTTCGAAATAGGTGTGAAGGGCTGGGGAAGAGTAGCCTCCCCCAGCCTCTGGAAATGCTTTGATGGGCACAAATGGTGCCCTCTCTGCATAAGCCAGTCTACACCGGTTCAGGAATCCCTCAGCCCTGCTCTGGCACGAAACTGGACAAAGGAAAGGGGAGCGACTACTCCCCTGACCAGCACCTCCCAGGGGAGGTGCCCAGAGCTCCTCTAGTGTGTCCCAGACCTCTGCCATCTTGGATGCAGAGGTGTTGGCGCACAATGGACAGCTCTGAGTGGCCAGTGCCAACAGGTGACGTCAGAGACCCCTCCTGATAGGTGCTTACCTTTCTCAGCAGCCAATCCTCCTCTGAGGGCTATTTAGGGTCTCTCCGCTGGGCTATTCCTCAGATAACGAATGCAAGAGCTCACCAAAGTTCCTCTGCACTGCCCTTTTCGACTTCTGCCAAGGAGCGACCGCTGACTGCTCCAGGACGCCTGCAAAACTACAACAAAGTAGCAAGACGACTACCAGCAACATTGTAGCGCCTCATCCTGCTGGCTTTCTCGTCTGTTTCCTGGTGGTGCATGTTTTGAGGGCTGTCTGCCTTCACCCTGCACTAGAAGCCAAGAAGAAATTTCCCGTGGGTCGACGGAATCTTCCCCCTGCTAACGCAGGCACCAAACTTCTGCATCACCGGTCCTCTGGGTCCCCTCTCATCCTGACGAGCATTGTCCCTGGAACATAGGAGCTGGGCCCAAGTGTCTCCCACAGTCCAGTGGCCCTTCTGTCCAAATTTGGTGGAGGTAAGTCCTTGCCTCCCCACGCCAGACAGTAATCATGTGTACTGCGTGATCTGCAGCTGCTCGTGCTTCTGTGCACTTTTCCAAGACTTCCTTTGTGCACAGCCTAGCCCAGGTCCCCAGCACTCTGTCCTGCATTGCCCAACTCGCTGATTTGGACTCCGCCATCGTGGGACCCTCCTTTGTGACTCTGAGTCGACCATTGTCCTCAGATCTTCTAAGTACCTGTTCCGGTACTTCTGCTGGTGCTGCCTGCTTCTGTGGGGGCTCTCTGAGTTGCTCAGCACCCCCTCTGTCTCCTCCTCCAAGGGGCGACCTCGTGGTCCTTCCTGGGCCCCAGCAGCACCCAAAATCCTCAACTGTGAATCTTGCAGCTAGCAAGGCTTGTTTGCGGTCTTTCTACGTGGAAACAACTCTGTGTCCACCAACATGCCGTGGGACATCTTCTGACTGAAGGAGAAGTTCCTGGCACCTTCCGTTGTTGCAGAATCTTCGGCTTCTCCACCCAGAGGCAGCCCTTTTGCACCTTCATCCGGGGTTTAGTGGGCTCTTGCCCCCCCTGGACTCTTGCGTGACTCTTGGACTTGGTCCCATTCCTTTACAGGTCCTCAGGTCCAGGAATCCGTCTTCAGTGTTTTGCTGGCAGTTGTTGTTCTTGCAGAATCCCCTATCTCGACTTTACTGTCTTTCTGGGGTAGTAGGGTAACTTTACTCCTACTTTTCAGGGTCTTGGGGGTGGGGTATCTTGGACACCTTTAGTGTTTTCTTATACTCCCAGCTACCTTCTACAACCTACACTAGGCCTGGGGTCCATTTATGGTTCGTATTCCACTTTTGGAGTATATGGTTTGTGTTGCCCCTATGCCTATTTCTAACTATTGCATTCTATTGTGATTCTACAATGTTTGCACTACTTTTCTTACTGTTACTTACCTGATTTTTGGTTTGTGTACATATAATTTGTGTATATTACTTGCCTTCTAAGGGAGTGTATCCTCTGAGATACCTTTGGCATATTGTCACTAAAATAAAGTACCTTTATTTTTAGTAACTCTGAGTATTGTGTTTTCTTGTGATATAGTGCTATATGATATAAGTGGTATAGAAGGAGCTTTGCATGTCTCCTAGTTCAGCCTAAGCTGCCCTGCTATAGCTACCGCCATCAGCCTAAGCTGCTAGAACACTTCTATTCTACTAATAAGGGATAACTGGACCTGGCACAAGGTGTAAGTACCACAAGGTACCCACTATAAGCCAGGCCAGCCTCCTACAGATGCACCTTAGTTTCATTGTCAGCATTGGTGACTAGATATGTTTGACCAGCCAAATACTGTCCTGGGGAAGCCAGTTTGTCTGTCACCAAGGTGACATTGGCCCCTGTATCCCTCAGGGCTTCTACCTTTGTCCAATTTATCAAGAGCTGCTGCCTGTATTTTTGCATGTTAGGCGGCCAGGCAGCTAGTGTGGCTATATCCACCCCACCCTCGGAGACTAAAGTAGCTTGAGTGTGAACCCTGATTTGCTCTCTGCACACTGTTGATCCCACTTGGAGACTGGCCAGTGCTAACTGGAGTAGAAGTTGTGGGACTTTTCTTGGGATAGGCCTTGTCTCCAGTTTGGTGTCCATGCTGTCTACAGGTGTGACACCAGGCCTTCTTGGGATCAAAGTTTGTAACCTTATACTGATTTGTGGACTGTTACGAGGCTCAGGCCCACCCCCCTGAGCCGTTTTTTGGGGCCCTTGAGAAGACTCTTTAGTTTTGTCCTTGGGCATCTCACCACCATTCTCCTGGGGAGGCTTTGTGACCCCTTTTTTTTTTCACCCCCTGTGGAAGTCTTGGTCACCTTTGTCTTGACCCAGTGGTCTGCCTTCTTTCCCAATTCTTAGGGAAAAATTGGGCCTAGGTCTACCAGATGTTGATGCAACTTGTCAGCAGTTACTTAACAGATATTCTTTCATACATTATACAGCCCATCATAGTCATGCACTTTACTGACAGTTATCCAACCATCTAGTGTTTTGACTGAGTAGTCAACAAAATCAACTCAGGACTGGCGCAAGGTTTTGTGATTTCCCCCCCGAACCTAATTCTGTACTCCTCAGTGGAGAATCCAAAGCCCTCAATCATCTGCATCTTTATCAGAGAGTGTGAGGAGTCTATCCCTATACTTACGAATAAACAGTTCCCAAAGGAGAGCTCCTCAGTGAGATCTGTTTAGCTTACTGGTTGCACAAGCCCTCTCAAAAGCTGTGAACCATTTGGTGATGACAGGAATCCCCAAGGTTCCTCCTGTGTTACCTGTCAGCATCCCCAGGGATTAGGTTTAAATCATATCACTGCTGTTGGTTAAACCTTCATGTTTCTAAGTAAACATAATGTGTTGTGTTACACAATTGGTTTTATCAGTGCTTGTTTTACCAATGCTTGTTTGCTAATGTGAGCAGGTGCAGACGTGCTTCTAATTGGGTGTGGTGTAGACATGTGCTTCTAATTGGGTGTGGTGACTCATCCACCTGTGGAAACTCAACTGCTTTCCTGATTGGCTATAAATAGCAGAGTGAAGCATGCCTCCCTGCTTGGCTTTGTTTTGCTTCCTGATCTCAGAATCTGACTTTGCAGTCCAGCTCCTGCTGTCATCCTCGTATTCAGGACTCTTGAGGCAATTCTTTTCTTCGTTCCTGTACCAGCTGACACCAGGCATTCCTTCAGCACGCCGGAAAAGACTGCAGCTAAGTGACTGGTATTCTCCAGGGAGTTTGTTCTTTTGAGCGCCGCGCTTTCCTAGAACAACTGGTGTATTTCAGACCTTGTATTTTGACAGAGTGCTTATCTTGGAGAGACAAATGCATTTCTGAACATTCTTCATTGTTATTGTAGTTACTTGCCTAAATGTGCTTCAGGAAATCTGCTTGAACTCAAGTACTACAAAAAGTGACAGTGCAATTTTAAAAGAGAATTTCCTTGACTTTTCTTTCTCTAATAGCATAAATTTGGGATTTAAATTGTGTCATTCATGTCTGTGTTTCAGGTTTGAGGAATTTGCTTTTGAAGGGTTTTTCACACACACAGTGAACTAAACCAAATTGTGCCACCTTAACTGTTTAAACCCAGAGTGGACATTTGTATTTCTTGGATTGTTTTTTTTCCTTTTAGTTTAACCCTATGCATGCAGGAAAGTTATACGTGATATAATTAATACCCTTGTAGTCTTTCTTGTGCATTATAAGTGCAACCACAGATCTAATTGTAGTGTGCAACAGTGAATCTCTGTGAAGCAAGCCCTAGTGTCGCAGTACTTATTGTTATGGTACTCAGTTTGGGTTTTTCGTAATGCAGTGTTAATAATTGTACCAACAGTTATTATCATCCAAGAAAAGTGCTGGAGCATCCCGGTGTTCTTATACCTCTCACGTGCCCATATCAGAAAGAGAAATTCAGTTTCAAGGAAGTTGAGTGAACTAACTTTACTATCACTCTGTCAACAAAGACCTGTTCCCTCCCCCCCCAAAGATACAGGGTGCCTGGCTGGACCGGCAAGATGGTGCAGTGTTTTGTCTTTCTCTTCCACTCCCCCTTTCGTTTTGGGACACCTGCCGGGTTTCTGTGTCCACCAGGAAGTGCTGAGAGGTGTTCCAGGAGGTCGGGGGCATACCATCGGCCCAGCAGATATCCTGCTTTTCAGGTGAGTGTCCCTATCTCAACAGGTGATACCATCACTTTCTTCATATTTTGAAACAATCCCTTTGGGGATTTTTAAGAAGTCCGTATTCTCTCTGAAACTTGGAAATGTTTCTCCAAAGCTAATCTTTTGGCCATCCTTGCTAAAAGGATGTCCTCCTCTTTGAGGCTGTCCTCAGTGTTCCCAGAGGGACTGGACTCCCCCGGGGAAGAACCAGAATCTCTGAGTCTGATTTGTGGAGACAGGGGTCTTGGAACCCAGGTCTCCCTAGTTAGGGTAGGAGGGGGGAGTTCTACCTCCGGATCCCCAACTTCTTCCCCATCTGAGGGGAAGTCTTCCCCTTCACTAGGGTGGTCCCTGGTGTACTCTGCCAATAGGTCCTGGAGCTTGACCTTGGTAGGGTTGGACCCAGTTTTAATCTTTCTTAGCTTACAGAGGGTCCTTAGCTCTGTCATCCCTAGATGAAGGTAAAGGGTGAGGTTGAGTTCCATCACCATATCCTCTGAGCTACTCATTATGTCTCTAAAAGTTGGGCTTACTTTAAAACAACTTGTAAACTTAAAAAAGAAATGCTAACTGGGACTTACACAAGGCCCTAGCAGGACTTTTAAAAATTTGGAAAAACAGTCAAAATTCAATTTTCTAATTACAATTTTGGAGTTTAGTCATGTGATCAGGTATTGGCTGAGTAGTCCAGCAAATGCAATGTCTTAGACCCCACTGCTGATCCACCTTTGTAGGAAGCTGGCTCTGTATTTACTACATCAAAATGAGGTATGGTATGCACTGAGCCAAGGGGTTACCCAAGAGGCTTGACAGGAGCAATACTAGATTATACTAATGCTCTATTTGTGGTTGTGTGGTCGAGCAGTTAGGCTTATCAGAGGATAGTGTTAAGCATTTGTTGCACACACACAAGCAAAAAGTGAAAACACACACTCAATGACTTAACTCCAGGCCAATAGGTTTTTATATAGAAAAATATACTTTTGTTAATTTATTCTTAGAACCACAAGATTCATTTAGCAGGTAAGTAAATCAAATGAAAGATACTTTGCATAGTAATACTTAGGATTTTGAATAGAAGCAATATTGTACACAGTTTTCTTTAAAATGGGGAAAAGCTATTTTAACAGTGTACACAATGCAATTTTCAACAGTTCCTTGGGGAGGTAAGTAAAGTATAGTTTCTGAGGTAAGTACCGCACTTACGGGTTCATTCTCCGGGGCATGGGTAGCCCACCGTTGGGGGTGCAAGGCAACCCCAAACACCCAGCAACACAGGGCCGGTCAGGTACAGAAGTCAAACAGGAGCCAAAATAACATGGGCGCCTATGGAGACAGGGGGTACTCCGGTTCCAGTCTGCTTGCAGGTAAGTCCCCCCGGTGTTGGAGGGCAAACCAGTGGGGTTTAGAGGAGTACTAGAGGGGCCCCAAGTATGCACAAAAACCACACCCTCAGTGACACTGGTGCAACTGGGTGCAGTGTGCCAACAGGGAATCAGGTTCTCAATAGAACTCTATGGAGGGACACAGGTGTCAATTAGGTGCTGCAGGCAGGGCACCGGGGGTCCACTCAGGCAAGCCACCAACTGGGCAAGGGTGAGGGCCACCTGCAGGTCATTGCTGCACTGGTGGTCAGTTTCTCACGAGCCTGGGGGCTGCGATCTCGAGGCAGTCACAGTCCTCTGGATTCCGGTGTCGTCGTGGGGGTGTCGAGAAGTCTGCCCAGGGTGGACCCATTGTCAGAGTCACCTGGGGGTCCTCTTTGGATAGTTGATTTCTCTGGGCACAGGCCGGTGGCGTAGGGTGCAGAGTAGTTGGACTCCCGCTTCTGCAGAGAGGCGAGAGTCCCTTTAAAGTTGGTTGCTTGGTCTTTTCTTTGGACAGGTCTGCTGTGCACTGGAGTTTGTTGGTCCTCGGCGAGGCAGGCAGTCCCCTGGAGGCTTTTCAGGGGTTGCTGGTGCTGCAGGACGCATTGCTTCTTTTCTTGCAGCTTTTCGAAATAGTAGACGGGCTGCTAGGGTTGGTGTCTCCTCTTCTCCGCAGGGTTTTCAGCTCAGCAGTCCTTCTTTATTGAGGTCATCAGGAATCTGAAGAGCAGGTTCAGGGTCGCCCCTAAATACTAAATTTATGGGTGTGTTAGGGTCAGAGGGCAGTAGCCAGTGGCTTCTGTCCCTGAGGGTGGCTACACCCTCCTTGGGCCCACTTCCTCTGGGGAGGGGGGCACATCCGTACCCCTATTGGTCCTAATCCTCCAAAGCAAGATGGAGGATTTCTCTAGGAGGGAGTCATGTCAGCTCTGGTCACCTTAGGGGTGGACCTGGCTGCAGTGGTGACTCCTCCTTGTTTTTCTCATTATCCTTCTGGACTTGCTTCCAAAAGTGGGGGCTTGTCCGGTGAATGGGGGGAGCGGTGGGCATCTCCACTAGCTGGAGTGCCCTGGGGCACTGTAACACCAGGCTTGAGTCTTTGAGACTCACAGCCAGGTATTACAGTTCCTGCAGGGGGAGGTGTGAAGCACCTCCACCCAGGACAGGCTTTGTTTCTGACTACAGAGTGCACAAAAGGCACTCACCCCATGTGGTCAGAAACTCGTCTGGAAGTGGCAGGCTGGCACCAACAGGTCAGCCTTGCACTAGTAGTTGGGCTAACATACCGGGGGCATCTCTAAGATGCCCTCTGGATTTCTCAATAAACCCTACACTGGCATCAGTGTGGGTTTATTGTACTGAGAAGTTTGATACCAAACATCTGAGTATTCAGTGTAGCCATTATGGTGCTGTGGAGTTCGTACTGACAAAGTCCCAGACCATATACTCAGTATGGCTACCCTGCACTTACAATGTCTAATAATTGACTTCCACTGTGGGGGCATAGTGCTCATGTAGTTAATCCTAGTTTGTTTTAATGGGATAACAGGAGTTAGTTTAGCCTCTGGCTTGCAGACTCGTGTCCCCGTCACCCAGTGATTTTTATCCTACTTAGCTTGCTCTGTCTTAGCCCATTTATTTAATTAATTCTTCTAAGATGGCTTCCTTGTTTATAGTTAGGCCATTTTGTTTGGTTTTGTTATCCGTGCCACCGCGCTAAGGCGTCAACTCATGCAACAAAGACAAAGAAACTGTAGGTGTTCACATTAGAAATTACTGTCCCAAGCATGCTGTGTTATCTATTGTTTGGGAACAACCTACGTCAGGGGTCCAAGTAGATCTGTATAAATACATCACACTTTAGGCAGATAATCAGAGGGATTCCGACCAGATACCAACGTTGCTATCGATGCTGCGCGTCGCCTTGACACTGACCCGGACTTCGTGTTCCTTAGGAGTCTGAGCTCGAGACCTCATTCCAAGGTAACGAGGGTTGGGGGCTCCTTCCAGGGACATGACATTGGCAGATTAGGTTTAACATACCCAGCTCTCCTCTAGGTAGAAGGTGAGCCCTATTATGATAGGGTACTAGGACATACTATACACTCTGTCTTTTTATGTTATTGCAAGATGGTGGGGGTCTTCATAATTATGACTCTCGTCTTTACCATGTTATCTCTTGCACTGTTCATTATCCTAATCATTGCAGCCCATGTGATTTACCACAGATTGGAGATTGTATTAAATAAAAACTATTGAAACATTACTGCATCTTTGTTATTACCTGTGTTTGGTTGAGATATAATGTATCTGTGAGAAAGGGGTAATCTCTGTTTAACCACAACACTCCCTGAGATGTCATACTTCTGAGTCCATGCGTAAAGGCTTCCACAAATCACCTTTAACCATTTGGGTTTTGGTGAGATAATGCTAGTGAGCCAGAAGGGTTGGGACTACAGTTGCAAATTGTTGTAGGATAGGCATAGTCACCTACAAATATAAGTACTGTCATCCTTGAACCAGTAGTCTTGCCCAGAACAAGTGTCCAAACTACGACACTCATGCAGCTATGCCCTCACCTGTGGTATATTGCACCCTGCCTTAGGGCTGTAAGGCCTGCTAGAGGGGTGACTTAGCTATGCCACAGATAGTTGTTTGTGGGCATGGCATTCTGAGGGGAGTGCCATGTTGACTGTCTTTTCTCCCCACTAGCACTCACAAGCTGCAAAGCAGTGTGCATGTACTGAGTGAGGGGTCCCTGAGGGTGGCATACTACATGCTGCAGCCCTTAGCGACCTTCCCTGGCCACAGGGCCCTTGGTGCCAGGGGTACCTTTTACAATGGACTTAACTGTGTGCCAGGGCTGTGCCAATAGTGGAAACAAAGGTACAGTTTTAGGGAAAGAACACTGCTGCTGGGGCCTGGTTAGCAGAGTCCCAGCACACGTCCAATCAAAGCTGGCATCAACACTAGGCAAAAAGTGGGAGGTGACCATGCCAACAGTGGCATTTCCCTACAGTGTGGTATGAGTTCTGTCTCAGTTATGTTCTATAGAATTCAGCATGTGTGAGTGAGTTGATGAAAGAGGAATTGCCTGAGGGTAGATCATAGTCCGCCACTAACTGGTCAAACAAGAGGAGCTGACCATTTAGGAATAGTTCCCCAACCGTGGTGACTGAGCGTTCTGTCCAGGGTGCTAGGTCTTGGTGTGTATAGGATCCGGGGAATTTAGGAAGACTAACTGGGGGAGCACTGAATCATATACCGGTGCTTGCCCGAGCTACCACCACCTGCAGGGGTGAAGGGGGGGGGGGCAGTTTTTGGGAGCAGGAGGCGATGTATCGCTGGTGAAGGAAGTATACCATCCGCATTGCAGGTCTCTCTGACATGTCCCATAGCTGTCCAGCATGAGAGCACTGTACTTGTACTGCCAGAAAATATGCTTCAAACGATGGGGCACCCAACCCTCCCTGGTCCATCAGGAGCTGTAATTTACAAAGGGATACATGGCGTTGCTCATTGCCCTAGATTAGGTCTCATAGTAATAAGTCAAGCTCTTTGAAGAAGGAGTGATGAGGATTATGGGGCAATTGGTAAAGTGTTAGAGTAGACCGGGTGATATAGTCATTTTCGCTACCACTGTTTTGCCTAACAGGGCTAGAGGCAGAAAACGCCAGAAGTGCATTTGCGATTTGATGCCCATCAAATATATGTAAGAGCATATGATATAGTTGAATATCCAAGTAGTGAGTAGCTGCTCCTTGCCAGTGAAGGTTGGGTTGTGCCTGAGTGTATGGATCATGGTGGTTGATCAGGGTGTAGTGGGTGTATTGCTGATTTGTCCCAATTTACCTGAAGTCTGGCGGCCTCAGCGAACGCGTCTAATGTATTGTGAAACAGGGAAAGATCAGAAGTAATGTCCTTTAAGTAGATATGGAGGTCATCGGCATACAGGGACACAGCAACCCTCCTGTCCTCCAAGGGTGTCCCACACTCACAGCCCCCAGAATGTAAGCATACAGCTAGAGGTTCCATCACAGGCGCAAAGAGTAATGGTGAAAGGGCGCATCCCTCTGTGGTTCCCTTGCTCACCAGAAATGGGGTGGAGATAAAGTGCCTCAGGCGGACCCAGGAAGTTGGGTTTGTGTAAAGAAGTCGGGTATACGCGTGAAGCGATGAACGAACTCCAAATTGGGTCAAGACCTGAAAAAGATAATGCCATGTCAGTGAGTCAATCGCCTTTTCCAAGTTTCATATCAGACAAGCCGCCAGTGGATAACACCCCTTGACACGATCTTGTATATGAACAACCAGCAAATATTTTGAGAAGTGCTGCGACCTGAGATGAACCCATTCTGGTCTATGTGAATAAGATCTGGGAGTATCCGGGCGGAGCGGTCTGCGAGTATTTTGCCTAGTATTTTATCTTTCGTCCCTAGGATAGCAATGGATCAACATGATGGTGGTTGGGTCAGGTTTCTACCTGGCTTCAGGACTGAAACCAAGAATGATTCCCAGAGAGATTGGGGAATATGGGTGCCCTGCTCCTCTCAAAAGACTGGGTCGTTAAGTCAATCGTGTTGGAGTTGTCAAGTGGGGATTGGTGACCCAGGGGGCACCCATCGAAGGTCTATAAAGTGAGCGTTGTGATCAGAGATCACTCGGCCCAAATGTAGGAGGTGAATTAGTGAGGTTGAGCATAGGAAGCGATCAAGTTGTACATGGAGCCCATGAGGTATTGTTGTAGTTGGACTCTCGCTCCTAGGTGACATTGCTGGTTTAAGGATGACAGCACTTTTGTTTGTAGGCGACTAGGCCAATCCTACAACAAGTCTCAACTGTCAGCCCAACTCTCCCGGCTCACAAGCAGTACCTCACCAAAAACCCAAACAGTAAAAGGTGACTTCTGGCAGCCTTTACGCATGGACTCTAGAATGCAACATCTCAGGGGGAATCATGCTAGAACAGAGATTACCCTTTTCTCACAATAGCAACACATCTCATTCACACACAGGCAATGGAGGAGATGTAGGAAAGTTTTCAATATATTTATTTAAATGACTGCAATCTATGGTAAAATGCGTGAGCTTCAATGATTAGGATAATGAACAGTGCAAGAAGCATAATTGTGAAGATGAGAGTCGTGAACACAAAGACCCCCAACATCTTGCAATATACATGAGGTGTAAAAAACCCTAAGAACCCTAGCATGGAGAACCTAATCTTTAACCGAAAGAGAGCTAGGTATGGTAAATCTAATCTGCCAGCACCGTGTTTGTGAGAAGCACCCCGACCTGTGTTACCTTGGAATGAGGACTCTAGATCAGAGTCCGTGGTGAGACGAAGGCGGGGTCTGAATCAAAGGGACGTGCAGCATAGATAGCGTTGATGGCATCTGGTAGGAATTCCTCTGATAACCCTGTCTGTGTGAAGTGAATCTGATAGAGACTTCTAGTTGCAGATTGTAGGAAGTTGGCTCTGTATATACTATCTCAAAGTGAGAGATAGTGTGCACAGAGTCCAAGGGTTCCCCTTAGAGGATGATAGTGGCAAAATTAGATAATATCAATGCTCTATTTTGTGGTAGTGTGGTCGAGCAATAGGCTTATCAGAGGGTAGTCTTAAGCATTTGTTGTACACACACAGGCAATAAATGAGGAACACACACTCAAAGACTTACTCCAGGCCAATAGTTTTTATATAGAAAAATATTTTTTCTTAATTTATTTTAGAACCACCACATTCAAGATTTGAAGTAAATACATAAAATGCAAGGTACTCCACACAGGTAAGCAAGGAACTTTGAATTAAGGTAGTAGTACACTCAGTATAGGTTAAAATGGCAATAAGCTATTTTGAAAGTGGACACTGCATAAATCAACAGTTCCTGGGGGAGGTAAGTATGGTTAAGGTTCTGCGGTAAGTAAGGCACTTACAAGTTCAGTCTCCTGGGGATAGGCAGCCCACCGTTGGGGGTTCAAGGCAACCCCAAAGTCACTGCACCAGCAACAGAGGGCTGGTAAGGTGCAGAGGTCAAAGTAGGGCCCAAAACACATGGGCACCTATGGAGAACAGGGGTGCTCTGGTTCCGGTCTGCTGGCAGGTAAGTACCTGCGTCCTCGGGGAGCAGACCAGGGGAGTTTTGTAGAGCACTGGGGGGTACACAAACAGGCACACAAAACACACCCTCAGCGGCTTAGGGGCAGGTGCAGTGTGCAAAGTTGGTGTCTGGTTTGCTATAGAAAGGAATGGAGGGACCCGGGGATCACTTAGGCGATGCAGGCAGGGCACTGGGGGGCTTCTGGGGCCAGCCACCAACTGGGCTGGGAAGAGGGCCGCCTGCTGGTCAGTCCTGCACTGGAGGTTGGTTCCTTTCGGTCCTGGGGGCTGCGGGTGCAGTGCTTGGTCCAGGCGTCGGGTTCTTTGTTATCAGGCAGTCGCGGTCAGGGGGAGCCTCTGGATCCTTTCTGCAGGCGTTGCTGTGGGGGTGCAGGGGAGTCTTCTCAGGTTACTCATGTAGTCGCCTGGGAGTCCTCTCTGTGGTGTTAGTTCTCTGGAGCTCGAGCCGGGGGCGTCGGGTGCAGAGTGTGAAGTTATGTTATGTTATGTTACTAGTTCTTAAATAGCGCAAACTACCCGGAGGCCTCGTAGCGCTGATCAGACTAAAAGATACAACAAACTGGAGGAATCTTACATCTTCTCTAGGGAGAGAGGTACTGCCTTGCTGTTAAAATAGGCAAGTTTTAATGGCCTTCCGAAATTCTGTCTCCTGGGTCATCATACGAATGTTCATTGGCAGAGAGTTCCAGAGTTTTGCTCCCTGGTACTTCAAGGATCTTCCTCCCCAAGATATTCTCTTTACTTTGGGAACAACTACCATGGCTTTAGCGGCCGATCTCAAGACTCTTGTAGGTGTATAGAATGAGGCTAATGATTTTAGATGATGAGGGGCCCCTTTATATAGAAATCTGTGAAAAAAACACAGCGCCTTAAACATTATCCTTTTTACTACTGGGAGCCAATGCAATTCAGTCAAAGCTTTCTTAGCCGATGTGGATCTAAGCAGATTAACTAACAGCCGTGCTGCAGCATTTTGCACCACCTGTAATTTGTTAACCACATAATCTGGAGATCCCAGGAAAAGACTGTTTCCATAATCTAACCTAGATAATATCAGGGCTTGTACTGCAAGTCTTTTGGCCAATGGCGGAAACAAGCCAATGACCTTCCTAAGTAACTTCAGTATCCCAAAACAGGTAGCTGAAGTTCTCCTGGCCTGATAATCTAGGGTAAATTTGGTATCCAACCAGACTCCCAAAGCTTTAATCTGAACTTTCGGTGGGGGTAAATAATCTAAATGTATTACTGGCACAGTGCTCTTTGCAGGGTTGGCCAATTTTCCCAGAAACATTATTTCCGTCTTTTCTTCATTCAGTTGCAGCCTGCTATCTGTCATCCAGGAGGCTACCGCTTGTAAGCAGGCAGGCAAAACTGAATTATCAACCTCCTTATTGGAGGAAAAGGAGACCACCAGCTGCGTATCGTCTGCGTAAGAAACCAGAGATACTCTGAAAGGTTCTATGACCTCTGCCAGGGGGTCATATAAATGTTAAAAAGAGTGGGACTCAGAGATGAGCCCTGTGGAACTCCACATAAAAATTTAAACTGATCTGAGAAGAAAGAGCAATCCAGGACTTGAAAGGTTCTATTTTGCAAAAACGAGCTCAACCATTTGAGTGCCAGGCCTTTGATCCCGCTTTTTTCAATTCTTTGAATAAGTAGGTCATGATTGACTGTATCAAATGCAGCGCTTAAATCTAGCACTATTATTGCTGTTGCTTGTCCTAGATCCATCCGTTTTCTCGCTTCTTCCGTGACCGCAATCGTAGCTGATTCAGTGCTGTGGCCCGGTCTGAAGCCCATTTGTGTTGTGTGCAAAATCTTGTGTTCCTACAAAAAAACAGATAATTGAATGTTTACATGCTTATCAAGCAATTTTGCCATAAGAGGAAGGAGTGAGATTGGCCTATAGTTTTTGAATTCGGCTCCGTTTAAATTAGGTTTCTTTAGCATGGGCTTTACCACTGCATGCTTCCAGGATTCAGGTACCCTCCCGCTTTGTAGAGAGCTGTTTAGTAGATCCGTTATCACCCGAATTAAAGCTACTCTTCCCTGCATAATTATATGAGGAGGTGCGGGATCTAGTGGGGAGCCAGATTTTAGTTTACTGAGAAGCCCAGAGTCGCCTTCCTCAGAGATTGGGAGAAAGCTCTGTAGCACATTGTCACCCTCCTTCTTTTCAATCGGCTGCCCTGAGCCTTCCCCTTCCTCCCCCGGGAAATTTTCATAGATATCCTTGATCTTCTGTAAGAAGAAAGAGGCAAAATTATTACTATGTTCTTCTGATGCTTCCGTTGCTTCCGGGCAGATGGGAATATACAGCAACTCCTTCAAAACACCAAAAATTTATTTTGGAGATCCTGCAGCCTTTTCAATTTTATCTCCATAATAGGTCGCTTGAGCTAGTCTAATCTCCTTCTGATACAGCCTGATTGAACATCTATATTCTTCTCTCTCTGCCTGTTTTAATGATTTCCTCCATTTCCTTTCGATCCTCCTACAATTTCTTTTTAATGTCATTAAATGAGAGGAGAACCATAGGGCCTTACCTCCGTTATTTTGCCCAGAGGAAGGTTTATAGGGCAGCACCCTGTCAAGACTATCCGAAATCCAATCATTAAAAAGGGTAGGGTCCATCTGCTGGTCCCTCATAAAATCTTTTTTACTTCTAGTTATTGTGCTAACCCATTCTGTTTTACTTCAGTCTGTGCCATTTCCTGACCTTGCTATTTGAAGGTTGATGATAACCATGCCGATTGGACATCTTAACCTTTAATGTAATTAAAAAATGATTGGACCATGCTACAGGAGCTGGGGGTAGTGCACACAGAGAAGGAAGATTATTAAATACCAGGTCTAAGGTATGCCCCCTCTCCTGTGTAGGACCACCGATCAATTGGTGCAGTCCTAATGCTTCCAGATCATTCACTAAACGCTTAGTTGTCGTCAATTCTAAATTATCCACTTGGATATTAAAGTCTCCTAATATTGTAAAGAAAAATTTATGGCAGATAAGTCCCGCTATCCGCTCTGGTAATAGGTTCAGGAATTCATCATATGTCCCCGGTGGACGATATAGTAGTACTCCTGTAAATGTAAACGTTGGGTTGAAAGTTAGAGAGAAGCTCATCCCTTCACACCCTACGAGGTCAAGAGGACTGTAATTAAAAAGAATACCTTGTTTAAAAATAATAGCTATGCCCCCTCCTTTACCTTTATCTCTATCAATTCTTGCTATAACATACCCTTTGGGTAGTGCAAGTGCTAAGTCCGGACCGAGCCCTCATGAAGCCAAGTTTCGGTAAGGAAGAGGACGTCCGGTGCCTCATCGCTCAGAAGGAGATTTATGTCTAATTTATGTGCTGGCACAGAGCGGCAATTTATTAGCTGAATCATCAGACTTTGTTTAGAATGCTCTGATCGTTCTAAATCAGAACCAATTGGCTCTAGCAGAGTCCATTCACACACGGGACATGTCCATGTCCCCCCGCTAAAATGGGACATATATAGCAGCCTTCTCCTGGCCTTTTTCTAAGATCCTTAAGTGCCCCCGATGAGTAAGTATATTTCTCGGGACTCACCATCTTCCACCGGCGTAAAGGGAGGGGCCCCTAGCCCCGTCCGGGCGCAAACGGGTTTGCCTTTAGCGCACCTTCGGTGCGCTGAAGGCGCGGACGCCGGGAAGGGTTTTATTTCTCCTGGGTAGCGGTCAACTAGACCGCCAACCCCCAAGATGGGGGACCTCCGTGGGCCGCTAGTGCGAGGGAAAAATGGCTACTCCCTCCCTAAAAACCGAAGAGCTTTTATTAAAAATTCGGGGATTTAAAATTTAATAAAAAATTTAAAATATTTACGACTCCGGCTGAAAGCAAAGTGGCTTTCCGGCGGGAAGAGTGAGTTCTTTGAAAGTTGCTTCTTTGTTGCAAAGATGTTGCTATTGTTGAACAGTGCCGCTGTTCTCAGGAGTTTCTTGGT
The DNA here is from genome assembly GCF_031143425.1 of Pleurodeles waltl. Taxonomy (NCBI): domain Eukaryota; kingdom Metazoa; phylum Chordata; class Amphibia; order Caudata; family Salamandridae; genus Pleurodeles; species Pleurodeles waltl. The sequence continues at coordinate 422,940,300 of NC_090450.1, read as the reverse complement.
CCTTTGGGTTCAGGGCAGTCCTCTGAGTCCTCAGAGGTCGCTGGTCCCCGTCGGATGCGTCGCTGTGCAGGTTGTGAGTCTGGAGACAGGCCAGTAGGGCTGGGGCCAAGTCAGTTGTCGTCTCCGTGGTCTCTCAGGTCAGCAGTCCTTCTTCTTGTTGTAGGTTGCAGGAATCTGATTTCCTTGGTCACCCCTAAATACTGAATTTAGGGGTGTGTTTAGGTCAGGAGGACAGTAGCCAATGGCTACTGTCCTGGAGGGTGGCTACACCCTCTTTGTGCCTCCTCCCTGAGGGGAGGGAGGCACATCCCTAATCCTATTGGGGGAATCCTCCAAACTCAAGATGGAGGATTTCTAAAGGCAGGGGTCACCTCAGCTCAGGACACTTTAGGGGCTGTCCTGACTGGTGGATGACTCCTCCTTGTTTTTCTCATTATCCTCTCCTGCCTTGCAGCCAAAAGTGGGGGCAGTGGCCGGAAGGTTGGGCATCTCCACTAGCTGGTATGCCCTTGGGTGCTGTAACAAAGCCTTTGAGGCTCACCGCCAGGTGTTACAGTTCCTGTAGGGGGAGGTGAGACGCACCTCCACCCAGTACAGGCTTTGTTCCTGGCCACAGAGTGACAAAAGGCACTCTCCCCATGTGGCCAGAAACTCATCTGGTTGTGGCAGGCTGGTAGAAACTGGTCAGCCTAGCACTAGGAGTCGGTCTGGTATTCAGGGGGCATCTCTAAGATGCCCTCTGGGTGCATTTTACAATAAATCCCACACTGGCATCAATGTGCATTTATTGTGCTGAGAAGTTTGATACCAAACATCCCAGATTTCAGTCTAGCCATTATAGAACTGTGGAGTTCATGTTGGACAACCTCCCAGACCATATGCTCTTTATGGCTACCCTGCACTTACAATGTCTAAGGTTTTGCTTAGACACTGTAGGGGCATAGTGCTCATGCACATATGCCCTCACTTGTGGTATAGTGCACCCTGCCTTAGGGCTGTAAGGCCTGCTAGAGGGGTGGCTTACCTATGGGGAGTGTCATGTCGACTTAGTCATTTTCTCCCCACCAGCACACACAAGCTGTGAGGCAGTGTGCATGTGCTGAATGAGGGGTCGCCAGGGTGGCATAAGACCTGCTTCAGCCCTTAGAGACCTTCCCGGGTGTCAGGGCCCTTGGTACCAGGGGTGCCATTTACAAGGGACTTATCTGTGTGCCAGGGCTGTGCCAATTGAGGGAACAAAGGTACAGTTTAGGGAAAGAACACTGGTGCTGGGGCCTGGTTAGCAGGGTCCCAGCACACTTTCAATCATAATTGGCATCAACAAAAGGCAAAATGTCAGTAGGTAACCATGCCATAGAGGCATTTCCTTACACAGATACCTTACCTTAGAATTTTCCCCAGGCATCAGAACGGATCTGGAGATTTTTTTCTACAAGCGATACCCTTGCGCGTCGTTAGATGGTGTCGGTCGACTCCATGGGCGTCGTTGGCGTCATAGGCGTCGTGATGACGTCGGGAGTAGTACATAGACGCCACCTCAGCGCAGTGACATTGGTTCTTCTCTTTCTGCGCCATGCGCTGATCTGGAGAGAGCTACCCTGGTCTCTTTTAGACTGATTTTGGCGGTTTCAAGCCATGCAAGGACTGTCGTCGCATGATGTCGGTGACGGATCCGCATTGGGTCTGTTTGTGGTGCTTGGAGCGCAACCACAACCCGAAGTAGTGCTCCGAGTGCTGGGCTATCCACCCAAAGGCCTTGAGGGATCGGTCCCTCAAGCTCATGGCTGCCCAGCGCTTGACTCCGCATAGGTCACGTCTCGCTCGAGAGGAAGGTCTCGAGACTGCTCGTGGAGCCATCACCATTCTTCTTCCTCCAAGTCTTCGGGCCCAGGTAAGAAGTCATCATTGAAGCGGTCTCATCACCCTTCAACTTCAGTCCGTCTAATGCAACGCGGGAAGAGCGTCGACGCATGAGGCCTCTGTCTTCGGAGCCTGCTTCTGGATCCGCTCCACGCTTCCCTGAATTTCCGGGAGCTGGAGCGACCCCTACCCAATTGAAAGAGTTTTATGAGGCCATGAGCCTCATTTTTGGGCACGCCGACCCCAATACAGCACCTTTGGTCACAAGGGGTTAGTTCGGGAGGGCCTTTGGGTGTTGCACCTACGGCTTTGGCTCCGCCCACCAAGGTCCCCTCCAGATCCGCTCTCGGATCCGCACCAACGTACGAATTTGGGGAAGGACTGGAGGGGTCCCAGGACCCTTATGAATACCAGGATGACCCTAATTTGGACTGGGCACAGGAGTTGGGTGAGAACAGTGGCCTGTACACTTCTACAGACGCTGGCATGCAGTCTCCTCCTACCATGGCTACGGCAGAGGGAGTAACTTATTCTATGGTGGTCAGTAGGGCAGCTGAGGTCCTTGGCCTTGAGCTGCCTACTGTACTGGTCAGGTCAAATCGCTTGACGGAGGTGATTCAGCCAGGTGCTTCCACATCTGAACTCCTTCTGCCATTTAATGAAGTCCTCACCGATGTCCTCTTGGGTTCTTGGTCCAAAACCAACACAGGGGCTCTTGTGAACAGGACTATTGGATGCTGCCATTGGCACGCCCGAACAACCCTAAATTCCTGTCCCAACACCCCACCCCTGAGAGTCTTGTCATCCAGGCTTCCTCTTCCTCGGGTGCATTGACCACCATTTGCACCCCCGGATAGGGAATAAAAACTGCTGGAACAATTTGGGAAGAAGATGTTTTCTTCCTCCGGTCTCGCACTGTGGTCCGTGAACACGCATGCCTTTTGGGACGCTATACCCACTCTTTGTGGGATACGGTTGCGCAAGTTCTGCCGCAGATACCGGAGGAGGCCCGTGCAATCGGCTCCCAAGCTGTCACCGATTGTAAAGATGCAGTGAAGTTCACGATCCAATGTGCGCTGGACATGACCGACTCTCTGGGCAGATTGGTTGCAACGACGCTGGTCTTGAGGTGCCATGCCTGGTTGTGCACTTCTGGTTTTTCGGGGGATGTCCAACAGTCTCTTATGGACATACCCTTCAATTGTTCCCGTCTCTTTGGAGACAAGGCGGACTCGGCCTTGGAGAGGTTCAAGGACTTCCGGGCTACGGTTCGGTCCCTTGGCCTTTCCACTGCCCCTCACCCCCCACACTACACCTTTAGCCCCTTTTGTGGCCACGGAAGGAGCTCCCTGTCGCGTCCCCAACCCAGTCACCGTGCCACCCATGCTGTTCAGCTGCTGCGTGGCCGGGGACACGGAATCCCATGTGAGCGTGGGACAGGGAACCAGAGGTCTGCGCAGTCCACCTCTGCCCCCGCTGCAGCCTCCAAACCCTCCTAGCTGTTCCTCTAACTTCGATCCAGTTGGCGGCAGGATTCGCCATCACCTGCCCCACTGGGGATCCATCACTACGACAGGTGGGTTTTGCCGATAGTTTGAAAAGGCTATTCCCTCCCCTTTTGAATCTGTCCCACCATCCATGCCTTCATCAGTCAACCATCTTCCTGAGGATCATTTGGCACTTCTCCGCCAGGAAGTCGCAGCTCTCTTGGCCAAGGGAGCCACAGAGAAAGTCCCTGTGCCAAAAGTAGATTGTGGTTGTTATTCCCGCTACTTTCTGGTGCTGAAAAAGGACATGGGCTTACATCCTATTCTAGACCTTTGGGACCTCAATTCCTTCCTCAAGAAGGAGAAATTTAACATGCTCACCCTGGCTTAGGTCCTGTCTGCCTTAGACCCAGGAGACTGGATGGTAGCGTCGGACTTGTAGGATGCTTATTTCCACATTACCTACGATTCGTGGTAGGTGATGAGCACTATCAATTTACAGTGTTCCCCTTTGGCCTTACCAGCGTCCCTTGGGTGTTCATGAAAGTGATGGCGGTGGTTGCAGCTCATCTGCGCAGATTAGGGATTTCAGTCTTCCCCCTACCTCTGCGACTAGCTGTTCAAGACGGACTTGGCCCAGAAAGTCGTCTCCCACCTTCCGACTACAGCGAGTCTCCTGCACACACTGGGGTTCACAATCAACGTGCCAAAGTCACACCTGAATCCCTCCCAGATGCTCCCTTTCATCTGAGCTGTTCTGGCCACAGTGCAGTTTCGAGCTTCTCCTCCCAAAATGCAAGTCCAAGATATTCAGGCTATGATTCTGATCTTTCAGCCCCTGTCTTGGGTTTCAGTGAGAATGACTCTGAGGCTGCAGGGACTCATGGCCTCCTGCATCCTGCTAGTAACACATGCCAGATGGCATATCTGGGCTCTGCAGTGGGACTTGAATTTCCAGTGGGCACAGCATCAGGGAAATCTCTCAGTGGAGTGGACTGTGAAAGACCTGCAGTGGTGGCTTTCGAATCCACAATGGGTCCACGGCAGATGTCTCTCCCTTCCCCAGCCAGATCTATCCATAGTGACAGAAGCGACACTTCTGGGTTGGGACAGCCACATGGGAGAGAGGCGAGATCAGAGGCCTCTGGTCTCTGACGGAGTCTGGGCTCCATATCAATCTTGGGGAGCTCCGGGTGATCAGGCTTGCGTTGAAAGCATTTCTTCCCTCTCTCAAAAGGAAAGTAGTGCAAGTGTTCATGGACAACACTGCTGCCATGTGGTACTGCAATAAACTGGGTGGATTAGGGTCTTGGACCCTTTGTCAGGAGGCACTGCGCCTCTGGACATGGCTGGAACATCAGGACATTACCCTGGTGGTTCATCATCTGGTGTGCTCTGTGAACGCCAGAGCAGACGAACTCAGCCGTCGATGCATTGGCGATCACAAATGGCGTCTCCATCCGGAGGTGGTGCAAGGTCTCTTTCAGCAGTGGGGAGAGCCTTGGATAGATCTGTTTGCCTCCGCAGAGAACGCGTAATGTCAGCTGTTTTGCGTGTTGGCGTTTCCAAGGCGGCACTCACTTGGAGACGATTTTCGTCTCGAGTGGAACCCCCGGCCTCCTTTCCGCCTTTCCGCCTACACCACTTCTGCCCAGGGTTCTCAAGAAGATCAGGAACGACCGGGCCCAATTTATCTTGGTGGCTCCGGACTGGACACAGAGGGTATGGTATCCAGAGCTATTGAGCATGTCCACCTATCCTCCACTTAGACTGCCTCTTCGGGAGGATCTTCTATTGCAGCAGCAGGGGACGATTCTCCACCTGAACCTGTCCAATCTCCGCCTTCGTGCTTGGAGATTGAGCAGCGGCAGCTGAAAGCTTTTGACCTTCCACCTGAGGTCTGTGATGTTAACTTGGCAGCCAGGCGTCCCTCCACCAAAACGGTACGCACCTCTCACTGGCATAAATTTGTGACATGGTATACCAACAAAGCTGTTGACACCCTCTCTGCTCCTCTTTCTGAGGTTCTTTTGTTCATTCTTTCTTTAGCCCAGCAGGGCTCTGCTTTGGGCACCCTTAAAGGGTATTTATCGTCTAAATTGGCCTTTCTTAGGTTACCTGATCAGCCCTCACTCTTTGTCTCCTATTGTCAATCGATTCCTTAAAGATGTTACCCATTTATTTCCGCCCACTTCATTTATCATGCCTCAGTGGGACCTCAATCTTGTCCTTACCTACTTAATGTGTTCTCCGTTTGAGCCGATGCACAATTGCCCTCTGCGGCTCCTCTCTTTCAAGACTGTCTTTCTTGTAGCCATCACTTCTGCTCGCAGAGTGAGTGAGCTTCAAGCTCTTTCTTCGAAGCCCCCATACTTATCTGTGCACCCCGCAAAGTGATGTTGCGCACTATGGCTTCCTTCCTTCCCAAGGTTGTTACGCCTTTTCATGTAGGCCAGTACACCACCTTGCCTACTTTTTATGCACCCCCCCCCATCCTTCTCATGAGTCATAGTGACTCCACCATCTGGCCCCAAAAAGAGCACTGGCGTTCTATCTCAATCATACTAAAGATTTCCGGGTGGACGATCAACTCTTTGTTGGATATGTGGGTGCAAAGAAAGGGAAGATGGTGCAAAAATGTACCATCTGTCGATGGGTACTTCTTTCCATCAAGATGTGCTACGCTTTGGAAAAGAAGCAGCCCCTGAGGGCTTGCCCGCTCTTTCCACCCAAGCAACTGCTGCTTCCACTGCATTAGCACTCAGAGTTCCCGTCCTGGATATCTGCCAGGCAGCTACATGGGCATCCCTGCACACGTTTGCTAAACATTACTGCCTGGACAGGCAGGTCCGTTGAGATGGCTACTTAGGTTGTTCTGTTCTGCAGCACTTTCTAGTATGATCTTGGTTCGCAGCCCACCTCCGAGGATGACATTGCTTGGGTATCTGTTCTAAGGTAAGATATCTGCAACTAGAAGTCTTTATCAGATATACAAGTTACTTGCCTTTGGTAACAAAATATCTGGTAGCGACATATTCTAGTTGCAGATTCCTTACCGGCCCACCAATCCTCCCTGCTTGCAAACTCATTTCTAGGGATAGGGATTCCCCATTTAGGTCCTTGGCTCGGATACACCAATTTCAGTGTTCTTAGCAGCTCTGCGCTTTGGCGTGGAAAGTCATTAAAAGAAACTGATGTCACTGTGCTGAGGTAGCGTCTATGTACTACTCCCGACATCATCACGGCGACTATGACGCCAACGCACCCGCAGAGTCAACCTTCGCCACCTACCGACGTGCAAGGGTATTGCTCGAAGAAAAAACCTCCTGATCAAGTCTGATGCCTGGGTGACAATTCTAAGGTAAAGAATCTGCAACTAGAATGTCTCCACCAGATATTTTGTTATCGAAGGTAAGTAATGTGTACGTTATATATAATCAATCAATCAGTGAATTTATAAAGCACGCTATGTACCCGACAGGGTTTCGAGGCGCTGGGGAGGGGGGGGGGTGCTGCTAGCGTTCGAAGAGCCATGTCTTGAGGAGTCTCCTGAAGGTGAGGAGGTCCTGGGTCTGGCGTAGTGAGGTGGGGAGAGAGTTCCAGGTCTTGGCGGCGAGGAAGGAGAAGGATCTGCCGCCAGAGGTCTTGCGCTGGATTCGGGGGACTATGGCGAGGGCGAGGTTGGCAGAGCGGAGTTGACGTGTGGGGACGTAGAAGTTGAGTCTGGTGTTCAGGTAGGTGGGTCCGGTGTTGTGTAGTGCCTTGTGTGCGTGGGTGAGGAGTTTGAAGGTGATCCTTTTTTCCACAGGGAGCCAGTGGAGGTCCTTCAGGTGGGGGGAGATGTGACATCGGCGGGGTATGTCGAGGATCAGGCGGGCGGATGCGTTCTGGATGCGTTGGAGTCGTTTGATGTCTTTCGTTGGGATGCCTGTGTAGAGTGCGTTGCCGTAGTCAAGTCTGCTACTGACGAGGGCTTGAGTCACCGTCTTCCTGGTTCCTGTTGGAATCCACTTGAAGATCCTGCGGAGCATGCGGAGGGTGTTGAAACAAGAAGAGGAGACGGCGTTGATCTGTTTGGACATAGTGAGAGCAGAGTCTAGGACGAAGCCGAGGTTTCGTGCGTGGCTGGCTGGGGTGGGTGGGGGTCCTAGGGCGGTGGGCCACCAGGAGTCGTTCCAGGCCTAGGGGGTGCGTCCGAGGATGAGGACTTCTGTCTTGTTGGAGTTGAGCTTCAGGCGGCTGTTGCTCATCCACTCGGCGATGGATTTTAGTCCCTCGTGGAGGTTGGTTTTGGCTGTGAGCGGATCTTTGGTCAGGGAGAGGACGAGCTGGGTGTCGTCGGCGTAGGAGATGATGCTAAGGTTGTGTTGACGGGCCAGTTGTGTGAGGGGGGCCATGTAGACGTTGAACAACGTTGGGGTAAGAGAGGAGCCTTGGGGGACGCCGCAGATGAGGTTGGTGGCTTTGGAGCGGAAGGGTGAGAGTCGGACTCTCTGGGTTCTGTCGGAGAGGAAGGATGAGATCCAGTTGAGGGCTTTGTCTTGGATGCCGGCTTCGTGGAGACGGGTTAGCAGGGTGCAGTGGCAGACTGTGTCGAAAGCGGCTGATAGGTCGAGGAGGATGAGGGCTGAGGTTTCGCCGTTGTCCATTTGTTGTCTGATGTCATCTGTGGCGGCGAGGAGTGCGGTCTCAGTGCTGTGGTTTCGTCTGAATCCAGATTGTGAGGGGTCTAGGATGGAGTTGTCTTCTAGGAAGTGGGCGAGCTGTGCGTTGACGATCTTCTCGATGACTTTCGCTGGAAAAGGGAGGAGAGAGATCGGTCGGAAGTTTTTGAGATCGTTGGGGTCAGCCTTGGGTTTCTTGAGGAGGGGTTGGATTTCTGCGTGCTTCCAGCTGTCCGGGAAGGTGGCGGTGTTGAAGGACAGGTTGATGATCTTGCGGAGTTTGGGGGCGATAGTGGCGTCGGCTTTGTTGAATACGTGATGTGGGCACGGGTCCGTGGGAGAGCCTGAGTGGATGGAATTCATGGTTGTTAGGGTTTTGGCGTCGTCTACTTGGGTCCAGGTGGTGAGGCGGCAGGCGTGGGAGGAGTCGTCGGGGGTGGGGTCTGGCGGAAGTGCGGTGTTGAAGCTGTCGTGAATGGCTGCGATTTTCTGGAGGAAGAAGGTGGAGAGATCGTCGCAGAGTTTCTGGGAGGGAGGGACGTCGTTGACGTTGGCGTTAGGGTTGGAGAGTTCCTTCACGATGCAGAAGAGTTCTTTGCAGTCGTGGGCGTTGCTGTTGAGGCGTTCTGTGAAGTGGGCGCGCTTGGCGAGTCGGATCCATTGGTGGTGTTCACGGTTGGCGTCCTTGAGGGTAGCAAGGTTGTCGGGTGTGCGCTCGAGGATCCATTTCTTCTTGAGTTTCTGGCAGGTGCGTTTGGAGGTGGTCAGTTCGTCTGTGAACCAGGCTGGTTTTTTCTTTTCTTGGTTGGCGGTGGGTTTCTTGAGTGGGGCTAAGGTGTTGGCACAGTTGAGGATCCATTGATGGAGGTTGATGGCGGCGGTGCTCGGGTCGGTGGGTTCGGGTGGTGGGTATTTGGCGAGTGTGCTGGTTAGTTGGTCTTTGGTGACTTTTCCCCAGCGGCGGTGAGGCGGTAGAGGGATGCGGTGGTGTTCGGTGTTTTTCTTGAAGGTGAAGTGGACGCAGTGATGGTCGGTCCAATGGAGTTCGGAGGTGTGGCTGAAAGAGATGTGGTTGCTTGAGGTGAAGAGTTGGTCAAGCGTGTGTCCGGCGATGTGGGTGGGAGTGTTGACCAGTTGACGGAGTCCGAGGTTGAGGAGGTTGGTGGTCAGTGATGCGGTGTTGGCGTTGTTGTTGTTTTCCAGGTGGAAGTTTAGATCTCCCAGGAGGATGTAGTCTGGAGAGGCGAGGGCGTGGGTGCTTGCGAGGTCGGAGACGGTGTCGCTGAAGGGGGCTCTTGGTCATGGAGGGCGGTATATGAGGGTTCCTCTGAGGGTAGTGTTGGGGTCCGTGTGAATCAGGAAGTGGAGGTGTTCGGCTGTCTTGAGGGTGTCGTCCGTGTGGGTGTGGATCTTGAGGGTGGATTTGTGGGCAATGGCTATCCCTCCGCCGATTCCGTTGGTGCGATCTCTTCTGGTGATCTTGTATCCGTCAGGTATGGCGATGGCGATGTCAGGGGCCGAAGAGTCGTTCCACCAGGTTTCGGTCAGGAAGGCCACGTCTGGGGCGGTGGTGTCGAGCAAGTCCCAGAGCTCGATGGCGTGTTTTCGTGCGTAGCGTGTGTTGAGGAGGATGCAGTGCAGGTGGTTTGTGTTGGTTGTTGCTGGCTTCGTTGTTCTGCTGCAGGAGAAGTTGCAGGTGCGGCAGGAAAAAGGTCCTTTGGTGTGCTTCGGGGTGGCCAGGAAGCACTCTGTGGAGGGGCCAGGGTTGAGGGCGAGGAGTTCGCGGGCCGAGTATCGGAAGCAGGAGGTGCGGGGGCGTGAGGACCAGGGGGGGTGGCGCTGGGCGCGGACGGGCGCAGACGGGCTTGCCTCTGGCGCGCCCGCTGCGCGGACGCGCAGCGCCAGCCATTAAGAAGGGAGGGGGGAGCAGCTGGGAGGCGGGAGGCGGGAGGCGGGAGGCGGGAGGGAGCGGCGGATGGGGGCACGAGAGGGGCGGGGCCGCAGGGAGGCAGCGGCAGGGAGCGGAGAGCAAGGGGGAGCGCACAAGGGGCGAAAACACGAAAAACAAGGCACAAAAAAGTCAGGCACAATTTTAAAAACAGTCACAATTTGAAAACAGTCACAGAAATACACTAATGGCACAGTATACAATCGGGGAAACAGCAATCAGAGGGGCACAATGGGGGCAGATGCGCAGGAGGCGAGGCGCTTGAAAACAGTAAAAACGCACTTACAGGACGGCGAAAAGTGGCACAAACAGAAGGGGCACGACGGGGGCAGAAGCGCAAGGAGGCAAGGCGCTGAAAAATGAGAAAAACACTTACAGGACAGCGGAAAGCGGCACACGGGTCAAGTGAAGCTTACTAGAGCCCACTAGACACCAGGGATGAGGTGCAGGAGGATGCCTGTGGGTGGAGGAGGGCCTCGAACACGCTAGCAGCAGCGTGGGCGGGGGTCAGAGGCAGGAGACAGCAGGTTGGTGCTGCGGACGTGGGGGGCGAGCTCTAGACCTAAAACAGGTCAGAGGTCGCTCACTCGCGACGCGCAGCCCCAGCCATTAAGAAGGGAGTGGGGAGGGAGGAGCAGCTGGGAGGCGGGAGGGAGCGGCGAATGGGGGCGCGAGGGGGGCGGGCCGCAGGGAGGCAGCGGCAGGAAGCGGAGAGCAAGGGGGAGCGCACAAGGGGCGAAAACACGAAAAACAAGGCACAAAAAAGTCGGGCACAATTTTAAAAACAGTCACAATTTGAAAACAGTCACAGAAATACACTAATGGCACAGTATAAAATCGGGGAAACAGCAATCAGGGGGGCACAACGGGGGCAGATGCGCAGGAGGCGAGGCGCTTGAAAACAGTAAAAACGCACTTACAGGACTGCGAAAAGTGGCACAAACAGAAGGGGCACGACGGGGGCAGAAGCGCAAGGAGGCAAGGCGCTGAAAAATGAGAAAAACACTTACAGGACGGCGGAAAGCGGCACACGGGTCAAGTGAAGCTTACTAGAGCCCACTAGACACCAGGGATGAGGCGCAGGAGGATGCCTGCGGGTGGAGGAGGGCCTCGAACACGCTAGCAGCAGCGTGGGCGGGGGTCAGAGGCAGGAGACAGCAGGTTGGTGCTGCGGACGTCGGGGGCGAGCTCTAGACCTAAAACAGGTCAGAGGTCGCTCACTCGCGACGCGCAGCGCCAGCCATTAAGAAGGGAGGGGGTAGGGAGGAGCAGCTGGGAGGGGGGAGGGAGCGGCGAATGGGGGCGCGAGGGGGGCGGCCGCAGGGAGGCAGGGAGCGGAGAGCAAGATGGAGCGCACAAGGGGCGAAAACACAAAAAACAAGGCACAAAAAAGTCGGGCACAATTTTAAAAACAGTCACAATTTGAAAACAGTCACAGAAATACACTAATGGCACAGTATACAATCGGGGAAACAGCAATCAGAGGGGCACAACGGGGGCAGATGCGCAGGAGGCGAGGCGCTTGAAAACAGTAAAAACGCACTTACAGGACGGCGAAAAATGGCACAAACAGAAGGGGCACGACGGGGGCAGAAGCGCAAGGAGGCAAGGCGCTGAAAAATGAGAAAAACACTTACAGGACGGCGGAAAGCGGCACACGGGTCAAGTGAAGCTTACTAGAGCCCACTAGACACCAGGGATGAGGCGCAGGAGGATGCCTGCGGGTGGAGGAGGGCCTCGAACACGCTAGCAGCAGCGTGGGCGGGGGTCAGAGGCAGGAGACAGCAGGTTGGTGCTGCGGACGTGGGGGGCGAGCTCTAGACCTAAAACAGGTCAGAGGTCGCTCACTCGCGACGCGCAGCCCCAGCCATTAAGAAGGGAGTGGGGAGGGAGGAGCAGCTGGGAGGCGGGAGGGAGCGGCGAATGGGGGCGCGAGGGGGGCGGGCCGCAGGGAGGCAGCGGCAGGAAGCGGAGAGCAAGGGGGAGCGCACAAGGGGCGAAAACACGAAAAACAAGGCACAAAAAAGTCGGGCACAATTTTAAAAACAGTCACAATTTGAAAACAGTCACAGAAATACACTAATGGCACAGTATAAAATCGGGGAAACAGCAATCAGGGGGGCACAACGGGGGCAGATGCGCAGGAGGCGAGGCGCTTGAAAACAGTAAAAACGCACTTACAGGATGGCGAAAAATGGCACAAACAGAAGGGGCACGACGGGGGCAGAAGCGCAAGGAGGCAAGGCGCTGAAAAATGAGAAAAACACTTACAGGACGGCGGAAAGCGGCACACGGGTCAAGTGAAGCTTACTAGAGCCCACTAGACACCAGGGATGAGGCGCAGGAGGATGCCTGCGGGTGGAGGAGGGCCTCGAACACGCTAGCAGCAGCGTGGGCGGGGGTCAGAGGCAGGAGACAGCAGGTTGGTGCTGCGGACGTGGGGGGCGAGCTCTAGACCTAAAACAGGTCAGAGGTCGCTCACTCGCGACGCGCAGCGCCAGCCATTAAGAAGGGAGGGGGGAGGGAGGAGCAGCTGGGAGGCGGGAGGGAGCGGCGAATGGGGGTGCGAGGGGGGCGGGGCCGCAGGGAGGCAGTGGAAGGGAGCGCACAAGGGGCGAAAACACGAAAAACAAGCCACAAAAAAGTCGGGCACAATTTTAAAAACAGTCACAATTTGAAAGCAGTCACAGAAATACACTAATGGCACAGTATACAATCGGGGAAACAGCAATCAGAGGGGCACAACGGGGGCAGATGCGCAGGAGGCGAGGCGCTTGAAAACAGTAAAAACGCACTTACAGGACGGTGAAAAGTGGCACAAACAGAAGGGGCACGACGGGGGCAGAAGCGCAAGGAGGCAAGGTGCTGAAAAATGAGAAAAACACTTACAGGACGGCGGAAAGCGGCACACGGGTCAAGTGAAGCTTACTAGAGCCCACTAGACACCAGGGATGAGGCGCAGGAGGATCCCTGCGGGTGGAGGAGGGCCTCGAACACGCTAGCAGCAGCGTGGGCGGGAGTCAGAGGCAGGAGACAGCAGGTTGGTGCTGCGGACGTGGGGGGAGAGCTCTAGACCGAAAACAGGTCAGAGGTCGCTCACTCACGACGCGCAGTGCAAGCCATTAAGAAGGGAGGGGGGAGGGAGGAGCCGCTGGGAGGCGGGAGGCGGGAGGGAGCGGCGAATGGGGGCGCGAGGGGGGCGGGCCGCAGGGAGGCAGCGGCAGGGAGCGGAGAGCAAGGGGGAGCACACAAAGGGCAAAAACACGAAAAACAAGGCACAAAAAAGTCGGGCACAGTTTTAAAAACAGTCACAGAAATACACTAATGGCACAGTATACAATCGGGGAAACAGCAATCAGAGGGGCACAACGGGGGCAGATGCGCAGGAGGCGAGGCGCTTGAAAACAGTAAAAACGCACTTACAGGACGGGGAAAAGTGGCACAAACAGAAGGGGCACGACGGGGGCAGAAACACAAGGAGGCAAGGCGCTCAAAAATGAGAAAAACACTTACAGGACGGCGGAAAGCGGCACACGGGTCAAGTGAAGCTTACTAGAGCCCACTAGACACCAGGGATGAGGCGCAGGAGGATGCCTGCGTGTGGAGGAGGGCCTCGAACACGCTAGCAGCAGCGTGGGTGGGGGTCAGAGGCAGGAGACAGCAGGTTGGTGCTGTGGACGTGGGGGGCGAGCTCTAGACCTAAAACAGGTCAGAGGTCACTCACTAGCGACGCGCAGCGCCAGCCATTAAGAAGGGAGGGGGGAGGGAGGAGCAGCTAAGAGGCGGGAGGGAGCGCGAATGGGGGCGCGAGGGGGGCGGGCCGCAGGGAGGCAGTGGCAGGGAGCGGAGAGCAAGGGGGAGCGCACAAGGGGCGAAAACACGAAAAACAAGGCACAAAAAAGTCGGGCACAATTTTAAAAACAGTCACAATTTGAAAACAGTCTCAGAAATACACTAATGGCACAGTATACAATCGGGGAAACAGCAATTAGAGGGGCACAACGGGGGCAGATGCGCAGGAGGCGAGGCGCTTGAAAACAGTAAAAACGAACTTACAGGACGGCGAAAAGTGGCACAAATAGACGGGGCACGACGGGGGCAGAAGCGCAAGGAGGCAAGGCACTGAAAAATGAGAAAAACACTTACAGGACGGCGGAAAGTGGCACACGGGTCAAGTGAAGCTTACTAGAGCCCACTAGACACCAGGGATGAGGCGCAGGAGGATGCCTGCGGGTGGAGGAGGGCCTCGAACACGCTAGCAGCAGCGTGGGCGGGGGTCAGAGGCAGGAGACAGCAGGTTGGTGCTGCAGATGTGGGGGGCGAGCTCTAGACCTAAAACAGGTCAGAGGTCGCTCACTTGCGACGCGCAGCGCCAGCCATTAAGAAGGGAGGGGGGAGGGAGGAGCAGCTGGGAGCGGCGAATGGGGGTGCGTGGGGGGCGGGCCGCAGGGAGGCAGCGGAAGGGAGCGGAGAGCAAGGTGGAGTGCACAAGGGGCGAAAACACGAAAAACAAGCCACAAAAAAGTCGGACACAATTTTAAAAACAGTCACAATTTGAAAGCAGTCACAGAAATACACTAATGGCACAGTATACAATCGGGGAAACAGCAATCAGAGGGGCACAACGGGGGCAGATGCGCAGGAGGCGAGGCGCTTGAAAACAGTAAAAACGCACTTACAGGACGGCGAAAAGTGGCACAAACAGAAGGGGCACGACGGGGGCAGAAGCGCAAGGAGGCAAGGTGCTGAAAAATGAGAAAAACACTTACAGGATGGCGGAAAGCGGCACACGGGTCAAGTGAAGCTTACTAGAGCCCACTAGACGCCAGGGATTAGGCGCAGGAGGATCCCTGCGGGTGGAGGAGGGCCTCGAACACGCTAGCAGCAGCGTGGGCGGGGGTCAGAGGCAGGAGACAGCAGGTTGGTGCTGCGGACGTGGGGGGAGAGCTCTAGACCGAAAACAGGTCAGAGGTCGCTCACTCGCGACGCGCAGTGCAAGCCATTAAGAAGGGAGGGGGGAGGGAGGAGCAGCTGGGAGGCGGGAGGCGGGAGGGAGCGGCGAATGGGGGCGCGAGGGGGGCGGGGCCGCAGGGAGGCAGCGGCAGGGAGCGGAGAGCAAGGGGGAGCACACAAATGGCGAAAACACGAAAAACAAGGCACAAAAAAGTCGGGCACAGTTTTAAAAACAGTCACAGAAATACACTAATGGCACAGTATACAATCGGGGAAACACCAATCAGAGGGGCACAACGGGGGCAGATGCGCAGGAGGCGAGGCGCTTGAAAACAGTAAAAACGCACTTACAGGACGTGGAAAAGTGGCACAAACAGAAGGGGCACGACGAGGGCAGAAACACAAGGAGGCAAGGCTCTGAAAAATTAGAAAAACACTTACAGGACGGCGGAAAGCGGCACACGGGTCAAGTGAAGCTTACTAGAGCCCACTAGACACCAGGGATGAGGCGCAGGAGGATGCCTGCGGGTGGAGGAGGGCCTCGAACACGCTAGCAGCAGCGTGGGCGGGGGTCAGAGGCAGGAGACAGCAGGTTGGTGCTGTGGACGTGGGGGGCGAGCTCTAGACCTAAAACAGGTCAGAGGTCGCTCACTCGCGACGCGCAGCGCCAGCCATTAAGAAGGGAGAGGGGAGGGAGGAGCAGCTAAGAGGCGGGAGGGAGCGCGAATGGGGGCGCGAGGGGGACGGGGCCGCAGGGAGTCAGTGGCAAGGAGCGGAGAGCAAGGGGGAGCGCACAAGGGGCGAAAACACGAAAAACAAGTCACAAAAAAGTTGGGCACAATTTTTAAAACAGTCACAGAAATACACTAATGGCACAGTATACAATCGGGGAAACAGCAATCAGAGGGGCACAACGGGGGCAGATGCGCGCGAGGCGCTTGAAAACAGTAAAAACGCACTTACAGGACGGCGAAAAGTGACAAAAACAGAAGGGGCACGACGGGGGCAGAAGCGCAAGGAGGCAAGGCGCTGAAAAATGAGAAAAACACTTACAGGACGGCGGAAAGCGGCACACGGGTCAAGTGAAGCTTACTAGAGCCCACTAGACACCAGGGATGAGGCGCACGAGGATGCCTGCGGGTGGAGGAGGGCCTCGAACACGCTAGCAGCAGCGTGGGTGGGGGTCAGAGGCAGGAGACAGCAGGTTGGTGCTGCGGACATGGGGGGTGAGCTCTAGACCTAAAACAGGTCAGAGGTCGCTCACTCGCGACGCGCAGCGCCAGCCATTAAGAAGGGAGGGGGAGGGAGGAGCAGCTGGGAGGCGGGAGGGAGCGGCGAATGGGGGCGCGAGGGGTGCGGGCCCGCAGGGAGGCAGCGGTAGGAAGCGGAGAGCAAGGGGGAGCGCACAAGGGGCGAAAACACAAAAAACAAGGCACAAAAAAAGTCGGGCACAATTTTAAAAACAGTCACAGAAATACACTAATGGCACAGTATACAATCGGGGAAACAGCAATCAGAGGGGCACAACGGGGGCAGATGCGCAGGAGGCGAGGCGCTTGAAAACAGTAAAAACGCACTTACAGGATGGCGAAAAGTGGCACAAACAGAAGGGGCACGACGGGCGCAGAAGCGCAAGGAGGGAAGGCGCTGAAAAATGAGAAAAACACTTACAGGACGGCGGAAAGCGGCACACGGGTCAAGTGAAGCTTACTAGAGCCCACTAGACACCAGGGATGGGGCACAGGAGGATGCCTGCGGGTGGAGGAGGGCCTCGAACACGCTAGCAGCAGCATGGGCGGGGGTCAGAGGCAGGAGACAGCAGGTTGGTGCTGCGGACGTGGGGGGCGAGCTCTAGACCTAAAAGAGGTCAGAGGTCGCTCACTCGCGACGCGCAGTGCCAGCCATTAAGAAGGGAGGGGGAGGGAGGAGCAGCTAAGAGGCGGAGGCGGGAGGGAGCGCGAATGGGGGTACGAGGGGGGCGGGGCCGCAGGGAGGCAGCGGCAGGGAGCGGAGAGCAAGGGGGAGCGCACAAGGGGCGAAAACACGAAAAACAAGGTACAAAAAAGTCGGGCACAATTTTAAAAACAGTCACAATTTGAAAACAGTCACAGAAATACACTAATGGCACAGTATACAATCGGGGAAACAGCAATCAGAGGGGCACAACGGGGGCAGATGCGCAGGAGGTGAGGCGCTTGAAAACAGTAAAAACGCACTTACAGGAGGGCGAAAAGTGGCACTAACAGAAGGGGCACGACGGGGGCAGAAGCGCAAGGAGGCAAGGTGCTGAAAAATGAGAAAAACACTTACAGGACGGCGGAAAGCGGCACACGGGTCAAGTGAAGCTTACTAGAACCCACTAGACACCAGGGATGAGGCGCAGGAGGATGCCTTCGGGTGGAGGAGGGCCTCGAACACGCTAGCAGCAGCGTGGGCGGGGGTCAGAGGCAGGAGACAGCAGGTTGGTGCTGCGGACGTGGGGGGCGAGCTCTAGACCTAAAAGAGGTCAGAGGTCGCTCACTCGCGACGCGCAGCGCCAGCCATTAAGAAGGGAGGGGGGAGGGAGGAGCAGCTGGGAGGCGGGAGGGAGCGGCGAATGGGGGCGCGAGGGGGGCGGGGCCGCAGGGAGGCACCGGCAGGAAGCGGAGAGCAAGGGGGAGCGCACAAGTGGCGAAAACACAAAAAACAAAGCACAAAAAAGTCGGGCACAATTTTAAAAACAGTCACAATTTGAAAACAGTCACAGAAATACACTAATGGCACAGTATACAATCGGGGAAACAGCAATCAGAGGGGCACAACGGGGGCAGATGCGCAGGAGGCGAGGCGCTTGAAAACAGTAAAAACGCACTTACAGGACGGCGAAAAGTGGCACAAAACAGAAGGGGCACGACGGGGGCAGAAGCGCAAGGAGGCAAGGTGCTGAAAAATTAGAAAAACACTTACAGGACGGCGGGAAAGCGGCACACGGGTCAAGTGAAGCTTACTAGAGCCCACTAGACACCAGGGATGAGGCGCAGGAGGATGCCTGCGGGTGGAGGAGGGCCTCGAACACGCTAAGCAGCAGCGTGGGCGGGGGTCAGAGGCAGGAGACAGCAGGTTGGTGCTGCGGACGTGGGGGGCGAGCTCTAGACCTAAAACAGGTCAGAGGTCGCTCACTCGCGACGCGCAGCGCCAGCCATTAAGAAGGGAGGGGGGAGGGAGGAGCAGCTGGGAGGCGGGAGGGAGCGGCGAATGGGGGCGCGAGGGGGGCGGGGCCGCAGGGAGGCATCGGCAGGGAGCGGAGAGCAAGGGGGAGCGCACAAGGGGCGAAAACACGAAAAACAAGGCACAAAAAAGTCGGGCACAATTTTAAAAACAGTCACAATTTGAAAACAGTCACAGAAATAAACTAATGGCACAGTATACAATCGGGGAAACAGCAATCAGAGGGGCACAACGGGGGTAGATGCGCAGGAGGCGAGGCGCTTGAAAACAGTAAAAACCGCACTTACAGGACGGCGAAAAGTGGCACAAATAGAAGGGGCACGATGGGGGCAGAAGCGCAAGGAGGCAAGGCGCTGAAAAATGAGAAAAACACTTACAGGACGGCGGAAAGCGGCACACGGGTCAAGTGAAGCTTACTAGAGCCCACTAGACACCAGGGATGAGGCGCAGGAGGATGCCTGCGGGTGGAGGAGGGCCTCGAACACGCTAGCAGCAGCGTGGGCGGGGGTCAGAGGCAGGAGACAGCAGGTTGGTGCTGCGGACGTGGGGGGCGAGCTCTAGACCTAAAAGAGGTCAGAGTTCGCTCACTCGCGACGCGCAGCGCCAGCCATTAAGAAGGGAGGGGGGAGGGAGGAGCAGCTGGGAGGCGGGAGGGAGCGGCGAATGGGGGCGCGAGGGGGGGCAGGGCCGCAGGGAGGCAGCGGCAGGAAGCGGAGAGCAAGGGGGAGCGCACAAGTGCGAAAACACAAAAACAAGGCACAAAAAAGTCGGGCACAATTTTAAAAACAGTTACAATTTGAAAACAGTCACAGAAATACACTAATGGCACAGTATACAATCGGGGAAACAGCAATCAGAGGGGCACAACGGGGGCAGATGCGCAGGAGGCGAGGCGCTTGAAAACAGTAAAAACGCACTTAGAGGACGGCGAAAAGTGGCACAAACAGAAGGGGCACGACGGGGGCAGAAGCGCAAGGAGGCAAGGTGCTGAAAAATTAGAAAAACACTTACAGGACGGCGGAAAGCGGCACACGGGTCAAGTGAAGCTTACTAGAGCCCACTAGACACCAGGGATGAGGCGCAGGAGGATGCCTTCGGGTGGAGGAGGGCCTCGAACACGCTAGCAGCAGCGTGGGCGGGGGTCAGAGGCAGGAGACAGCAGGTTGGTGCTGCGGACGTGGGGGGCGAGCTCTAGACCTAAAAGAGGTCAGAGGTCGCTCACTCGCGACGCGCAGCGCCAGCCATTAAGAAGGGAGGGGGGAGGGAGGAGCAGCTGGGAGGCGGGAGGGAGCGGCGAATGGGGGCGCGAGGGGGCGGGGCCGCAGGGAGGCAGCGGCAGGAAGCGGAGAGCAAGGGGGAGCGCACAAGTGGCGAAAACACAAAAAACAAAGCACAAAAAAGTCGGGCACAATTTTAAAAACAGTCACAATTTGAAAACAGTCACAGAAATACACTAATGGCACAGTATACAATCGGGGAAACAGCAATCAGAGGGGCACAACGGGGGCAGATGCGCAGGAGGCGAGGCGCTTGAAAACAGTAAAAACGCACTTACAGGACGGCGAAAAGTGGCACAAACAGAAGGGGCACGACGGGGGCAGAAGCGCAAGGAGGCAAGGTGCTGAAAAATTAGAAAAACACTTACAGGACGGCGGAAAGCGGCACACGGGTCAAGTGAAGCTTACTAGAGCCCACTAGACACCAGGGATGAGGCGCAGGAGGATGCCTGCGGGTGGAGGAGGGCCTCGAACACGCTAGCAGCAGCGTGGGCGGGGGTCAGAGGCAGGAGACAGCAGGTTGGTGCTGCGGACGTGGGGGGCGAGCTCTAGACCTAAAACAGGTCAGAGGTCGCTCACTCGCGACGCGCAGCGCCAGCCATTAAGAAGGGAGGGGGGAGGGAGGAGCAGCTGGGAGGCGGGAGGGAGCGGCGAATGGGGGCGCGAGGGGGGCGGGGCCGCAGGGAGGCATCGGCAGGGAGCGGAGAGCAAGGGGGAGCGCACAAGGGGCGAAAACACGAAAAACAAGGCACAAAAAATTCGGGCACAATTTTAAAAACAGTCACAATTTGAAAACAGTCACAGAAATAAACTAATGGCACAGTATACAATCGGGGAAACAGCAATCAGAGGGGCACAACGGGGGTAGATGCGCAGGAGGCGAGGCGCTTGAAAACAGTAAAAACGCACTTACAGGACGGCGAAAAGTGGCACAAATAGAAGGGGCACGATGGGGGCAGAAGCGCAAGGAGGCAAGGCGCTGAAAAATGAGAAAAACACTTACAGGACGGCGGAAAGCGGCACACGGGTCAAGTGAAGCTTACTAGAGCCCACTAGACACCAGGGATGAGGCGCAGGAGGATGCCTGCGGGTGGAGGAGGGCCTCGAACACGCTAGCAGCAGCGTGGGCGGGGGTCAGAGGCAGGAGACAGCAGGTTGGTGCTGCGGACGTGGGGGGCGAGCTCTAGACCTAAAAGAGGTCAGAGTTCGCTCACTCGCGACGCGCAGCGCCAGCCATTAAGAAGGGAGGGGGGAGGGAGGAGCAGCTGGGAGGCGGGAGGGAGCGGCGAATGGGGGCGCGAGGGGGCAGGGCCGCAGGGAGGCAGCGGCAGGAAGCGGAGAGCAAGGGGGAGCGCACAAGTGGCGAAAACACAAAAACAAGGCACAAAAAAGTCGGGCACAATTTTAAAAACAGTTACAATTTGAAAACAGTCACAGAAATACACTAATGGCACAGTATACAATCGGGGAAACAGCAATCAGAGGGGCACAACGGGGGCAGATGCGCAGGAGGCAAGGCGCTTGAAAACAGTAAAAACGCACTTAGAGGACGGCGAAAAGTGGCACAAACAGAAGGGACACGACGGGGGCAGAAGCGCAAGGAGGCAAGGTGCTGAAAAATTAGAAAAACACTTACAGGACGGCGGAAAGCGGCACACGGGTCAAGTGAAGCTTACTAGAGCCCACTAGACACCAGGGATGAGGCGCAGGAGGATGCCTGCGTGTGGAGGAGGGCCTCGAACACGCTAGCAGCAGCGTGGGCGGGGGTCAGAGGCAGGAGACAGGAGGTTGGTGCTGCGGACGTGGGGGGCGAGCTCTAGACCTAAAACAGGTCAGAGGTCGCTCACTCGCGACGCGCAGCGCCAGCCATTAAGAAGGGAGGGGGGAGGGAGGAGCAGCTGGGAGGCGGGAGGGAGCGGCGAATGGGGGCGCGAGGGGGGCGGGGCCGCAGGGAGGCATCGGCAGGGAGCGGAGAGCAAGGGGGAGCGCACAAGGGGCGAAAACACGAAAAACAAGGCACAAAAAAGTCGGGCACAATTTTAAAAACAGTCACAATTTGAAAACAGTCACAGAAATACACTAATGGCACAGTATACAATCGGGGAAGCAGCAATCAGAGGGTCACAACGGGGGCAGATGCGCAGGAGGCGAGGCGCTTGAAAACAGTAAAAACGCACTTACAGGACGGCGAAAAGTGGCACAAACAGAAGGGGCACGACGGGGGCAGAAGCGCAAGGAGGCAAGGCGCTGAAAAATGAGAAAAACACTTACAGGACGGTGGAAAGCGCCACACGGGTCAAGTGAAGCTTACTAGAGCCCACTAGACACCAGGGATGGGGCGCAGGAGGATGCCTGCGGGTGGAGGAGGGCCTCGAACACGCTAGCAGCAGCGTGGGCGGGGGTCAGAGGCAGGAGACAGCAGGTTGGTGCTGCGGACGTGGGGGGCGAGCTCTAGACCTAAAACAGGTCAGAGGTCGCTCACTCGCGACGCGCAGCGCCAGCCATTAAGAAGGGAGGGGGAGGGAGGAGCAGCTGGGAGGCGGGAGGGAGCGGCGAATGGGGGCGCGAGGGGGGCGGGGCCGCAGGGAGGCAGCGGTAGGAAGCGGAGAGCAAGGGGGAGCGCACCAGGGGCGAAAACACGAAAAACAAGGCACAAAAAAGTCGGGCACAATTTTAAAAACAGTCACAATTTGAAAACAGTCACAGAAATACACTAATGGCACAGTCTTCAATCGGGGAAACAGCAATCAGAGGGGCACAACGGGGGTAGATGCGCAGGAGGCGAGGCGCTTGAAAACAGTAAAAACGCACTTAGAGGACGGCGAAAAGTGGCACAAACAGAAGGGGCACGACGGGGGCAGAAGCGCAAGGAGGCAAGGTGCTGAAAAATTAGAAAAACACTTACAGGACGGCGGAAAGCGGCACACGGGTCAAGTGAAGCTTACTAGAGCCCACTAGACACCAGGGATGAGGCGCAGGAGGATGCCTTCGGGTGGAGGAGGGCCTCGAACACGCTAGCAGCAGCGTGGGCGGGGGTCAGAGGCAGGAGACAGCAGGTTGGTGCTGCGGACGTGGGGGGCGAGCTCTAGACCTAAAAGAGGTCAGAGGTCGCTCACTCGCGACGCGCAGCGCCAGCCATTAAGAAGGGAGGGGGGAGGGAGGAGCAGCTGGGAGGTGGGAGGGAGCGGCGAATGGGGGCGCGAGGGGGGCGGGGCCGCAGGGAGGCAGCGGCAGGAAGCGGAGAGCAAGGGGGAGCGCACAAGTGGCGAAAACACAAAAAACAAAGCACAAAAAAGTCGGGCACAATTTTAAAAACAGTCACAATTTGAAAACAGTCACAGAAATACACTAATGGCACAGTATACAATCGGGGAAACAGCAATCAGAGGGGCACAACGGGGGCAGATGCGCAGGAGGCGAGGCGCTTGAAAACAGTAAAAACGCACTTAGAGGACGGCGAAAAGTGGCACAAACAGAAGGGGCACGACGGGGGCAGAAGCGCAAGGAGGCAAGGTGCTGAAAAATTAGAAAAACACTTACAGGACGGCGGAAAGCGGCACACGGGTCAAGTGAAGCTTACTAGAGCCCACTAGACACCAGGGATGAGGCGCAGGAGGATGCCTGCGGGTGGAGGAGGGCCTCGAACACGCTAGCAGCAGCGTGGGCGGGGGTCAGAGGCAGGAGACAGCAGGTTGGTGCTGCGGACGTGGGGGGGCGAGCTCTAGACCTAAAACAGGTCAGAGGTCGCTCACTCGCGACGCGCAGCGCCAGCCATTAAGAAGGGAGGGGGGAGGGAGGAGCAGCTGGGAGGCGGGAGGGAGCGGCGAATGGGGGCGCGAGGGGGGCGGGCCGCAGGGAGGCATCGGCAGGGAGCGGAGAGCAAGGGGGAGCGCACAAGGGGCGAAAACACGAAAAACAAGGCACAAAAAAGTCGGGCACAATTTTAAAAACAGTCACAATTTGAAAACAGTCACAGAAATACACTAATGGCACAGTATACAATCGGGGAAGCAGCAATCAGAGGGTCACAACGGGGGCAGATGCGCAGGAGGCGAGGCGCTTGAAAACAGTAAAAACGCACTTACAGGACGGCGAAAAGTGGCACAAACAGAAGGGGCACGACGGGGGCAGAAGCGCAAGGAGGCAAGGCGCTGAAAAATGAGAAAAACACTTACAGGATGGTGGAAAGCGCCACACGGGTCAAGTGAAGCTTACTAGAGCCCACTAGACACCAGGGATGGGGCGCAGGAGGATGCCTGCGGGTGGAGGAGGGCCTCGAACACGCTAGCAGCAGCGTGGGCGGGGGTCAGAGGCAGGAGACAGCAGGTTGGTGCTGCGGACGTGGGGGGCGAGCTCTAGACCTAAAACAGGTCAGAGGTCGCTCACTCGCGACGCGCAGCGCCAGCCATTAAGAAGGGAGGGGGAGGGAGGAGCAGCTGGGAGGTGGGAGGGAGCGGCGAATGGGGGCGCGAGGGGGGGCGGGCCGCAGGAGGCAGCGGTAGGAAGCGGAGAGCAAGGGGGAGCGCACCAGGGGCGAAAACACGAAAAACAAGGCACAAAAAAGTCGGGCACAATTTTAAAAACAGTCACAATTTGAAAACAGTCACAGAAATACACTAATGGCACAGTATACAATCGGGGAAACAGCAATCAGAGGGGCACAACGGGGGTAGATGCGCAGGAGGCGAGGCGCTTGAAAACAGTAAAAACGCACTTACAGGACGGCGAAAAGTGGCACAAATAGAAGGGGCACGATGGGGGCAGAAGCGCAAGGAGGCAAGGTGCTGAAAAATGAGAAAAACACTTACAGGACGGCGGAAAGCGGCACACGGGTCAAGTGAAGCTTACTAGAGCCCACTAGACACCAGGGATGAGGCGCAGGAGGATGCCTGCGGGTGGAGGAGGGCCTCGAACACGCTAGCAGCAGCGTGGGCGGGGGTCAGAGGCAGGAGACAGCAGGTTGGTGCTGCGGACGTGGGGGGCGAGCTCTAGACCTAAAACAGGTCAGAGGTCGCTCACTCGCGACGCGCAGCGCCAGCCATTAAGAAGGGAGGGGGGAGGGAGGAGCAGCTGGGAGGCGGGAGGGGGGCGGGGCCGCAGGGAGGCATCGGCAGGGAGCGGAGAGCAAGGGGGAGCGCACAAGGGGCGAAAACACGAAAAACAAGGCCCCAAAAAGTCGGGCACAATTTTAAAAACAGTCACAATTTGAAAACAGTCACAGAAATACACTAATGGCACAGTATACAATCGGGGAAGCAGCAATCAGAGGGTCACAACGGGGGCAGATGCGCAGGAGGCGAGGCGCTTGAAAACAGTAAAAACGCACTTACAGGACGGCGAAAAGTGGCACAAACAGAAGGGGCACGACGGGGGCAGAAGCGCAAGGAGGCAAGGCGCTGAAAAATGAGAAAAACACTTACAGGACGGTGGAAAGCGGCACACGGGTCAAGTGAAGCTTACTAGAGCCCACTAGACACCAGGGATGGGGCGCAGGAGGATGCCTGCGGGTGGAGGAGGGCCTCGAACACGCTAGCAGCAGCGTGGGCGGGGGTCAGAGGCAGGAGACAGCAGGTTGCTGCTGCGGACATGGGGGGCGAGCTCTAGACCTAAAACAGGTCAGAGGTCACTCACTCGCGACGCGCAGCGCCAGCCATTAAGAAGGGAGGGGGAGGGAGGAGCAGCTGGGAGGCGGGAGGCGGGAGGGAGCGCGATTGGGGGCACGAGGGGGGCGGGGCCTCAGGGAGGCAGCGGCAGGGAGCGGAGAGCAAGGGGGAGCGCACAAGGGGCGAAAACACGAAAAACAAGGCACAAAAAAGTCGGGCACAATTTTAAAAACAGTCACAATTTGAAAACAGTCACAGAAATAAACTAATGGCACAGTATACAATCGGGGAAACAGCAATCAGAGGGGCACAACGGGGGTAGATGCGCAGGAGGCGAGGAGCTTGAAAACAGTAAAAACGCACTTACAGGACGGCGAAAAGTGGCACAAATAGAAGGAGCACGATGGGGGCAGAAGCGCAAGGAGGCAAGGCGCTGAAAAATGAGAAAAACACTTACAGGACGGCGGAAAGCGGCACACGGGTCAAGTGAAGCTTACTAGAGCCCACTAGACACCAGGGATGAGGCGCAGGAGGATGCCTGCGGGTGGAGGAGGGCCTCGAACACGCTAGCAGCAGCGTGGGCGGGGGTCAGAGGCAGGAGACAGCAGGTTGGTGCTGCGGACGTGGGGGGCGAGCTCTAGACCTAAAAGAGGTCAGAGTTCGCTCACTCGCGACGCGCAGCGCCAGCCATTAAGAAGGGAGGGGGGAGGGAGGAGCAGCTGGGAGGCGGGAGGGAGCGGCGAATGGGGGGCGCGAGGGGGGCAGGGCCGCAGGGAGGCAGCGGCAGGAAGCGGAGAGCAAGGGGGAGCGCACAAGTGGCGAAAACACAAAAACAAGGCACAAAAAAGTCGGGCACAATTTTAAAAACAGTTACAATTTGAAAACAGTCACAGAAATACACTAATGGCACAGTATACAATCGGGGAAACAGCAATCAGAGGGGCACAACGGGGGCAGATGCGCAGGAGGCAAGGCGCTTGAAAACAGTAAAAACGCACTTAGAGGACGGCGAAAAGTGGCACAAACAGAAGGGGCACGACGGGGGCAGAAGCGCAAGGAGGCAAGGTGCTGAAAAATTAGAAAAACACTTACAGGACGGCGGAAAGCGGCACACGGGTCAAGTGAAGCTTACTAGAGCCCACTAGACACCAGGGATGAGGCGCAGGAGGATGCCTGCGTGTGGAGGAGGGCCTCGAACACGCTAGCAACAGCGTGGGCGGGGGTCAGAGGCAGGAGACAGGAGGTTGGTGCTGCGGACGTGGGGGGCGAGCTCTAGACCTAAAACAGGTCAGAGGTCGCTCACTCGCGACGCGCAGCGCCAGCCATTAAGAAGGGAGGGGGGAGGGAGGAGCAGCTGGGAGGCGGGAGGGAGCGGCGAATGGGGGCGCGAGGGGGGCGGGGCCGCAGGGAGGCATCGGCAGGGAGCGGAGAGCAAGGGGGAGCGCACAAGGGGCGAAAACACGAAAAACAAGGCACAAAAAAGTCGGGCACAATTTTAAAAACAGTCACAATTTGAAAACAGTCACAGAAATACACTAATGGCACAGTATACAATCGGGGAAGCAGCAATCAGAGGGTCACAACGGGGGCAGATGCGCAGGAGGCGAGGCGCTTGAAAACAGTAAAAACGCACTTACAGGACGGCGAAAAGTGGCACAAACAGAAGGGGCACGACGGGGGCAGAAGCGCAAGGAGGCAAGGCGCTGAAAAATGAGAAAAACACTTACAGGACGGTGGAAAGCGCCACACGGGTCAAGTGAAGCTTACTAGAGCCCACTAGACACCAGGGATGGGGCGCAGGAGGATGCCTGCGGGTGGAGGAGGGCCTCGAACACGCTAGCAGCAGCGTGGGCGGGGGTCAGAGGCAGGAGACAGCAGGTTGGTGCTGCGGACGTGGGGGGCGAGCTCTAGACCTAAAACAGGTCAGAGGTCGCTCACTCGCGACGCGCAGCGCCAGCCATTAAGAAGGGAGGGGGAGGGAGGAGCAGCTGGGAGGCGGGAGGGAGCGGCGAATGGGGGCGCGAGGGGGGCGGGGCCGCAGGGAGGCAGCGGTAGGAAGCGGAGAGCAAGGGGGAGCGCACCAGGGGCGAAAACACGAAAAACAAGGCACAAAAAAGTCGGGCACAATTTTAAAAACAGTCACAATTTGAAAACAGTCACAGAAATACACTAATGGCACAGTCTTCAATCGGGGAAACAGCAATCAGAGGGGCACAACGGGGGTAGATGCGCAGGAGGCGAGGCGCTTGAAAACAGTAAAAACGCACTTAGAGGACGGCGAAAAGTGGCACAAACAGAAGGGGCACGACGGGGGCAGAAGCGCAAGGAGGCAAGGTGCTGAAAAATTAGAAAAACACTTACAGGACGGCGGAAAGCGGCACACGGGTCAAGTGAAGCTTACTAGAGCCCACTAGACACCAGGGATGAGGCGCAGGAGGATGCCTTCGGGTGGAGGAGGGCCTCGAACACGCTAGCAGCAGCGTGGGCGGGGGTCAGAGGCAGGAGACAGCAGGTTGGTGCTGCGGACGTGGGGGGCGAGCTCTAGACCTAAAAGAGGTCAGAGGTCGCTCACTCGCGACGCGCAGCGCCAGCCATTAAGAAGGGAGGGGGGAGGGAGGAGCAGCTGGGAGGTGGGAGGGAGCGGCGAATGGGGGCGCGAGGGGGGCGGGGCCGCAGGGAGGCAGCGGCAGGAAGCGGAGAGCAAGGGGGAGCGCACAAGTGGCGAAAACACAAAAAACAAAGCACAAAAAAGTCGGGCACAATTTTAAAAACAGTCACAATTTGAAAACAGTCACAGAAATACACTAATGGCACAGTATACAATCGGGGAAACAGCAATCAGAGGGGCACAACGGGGGCAGATGCGCAGGAGGCGAGGCGCTTGAAAACAGTAAAAACGCACTTAGAGGACGGCGAAAAGTGGCACAAACAGAAGGGGCACGACGGGGGCAGAAGCGCAAGGAGGCAAGGTGCTGAAAAATTAGAAAAACACTTACAGGACGGCGGAAAGCGGCACACGGGTCAAGTGAAGCTTACTAGAGCCCACTAGACACCAGGGATGAGGCGCAGGAGGATGCCTGCGGGTGGAGGAGGGCCTCGAACACGCTAGCAGCAGCGTGGGCGGGGGTCAGAGGCAGGAGACAGCAGGTTGGTGCTGCGGACGTGGGGGGCGAGCTCTAGACCTAAAACAGGTCAGAGGTCGCTCACTCGCGACGCGCAGCGCCAGCCATTAAGAAGGGAGGGGGAGGGAGGAGCAGCTGGGAGGCGGGAGGGAGCGGCGAATGGGGGCGCGAGGGGGGCGGGCCGCAGGGAGGCATCGGCAGGGAGCGGAGAGCAAGGGGGAGCGCACAAGGGGCGAAAACACGAAAAACAAGGCACAAAAAAGTCGGGCACAATTTTAAAAACAGTCACAATTTGAAAACAGTCACAGAAATACACTAATGGCACAGTATACAATCGGGGAAGCAGCAATCAGAGGGTCACAACGGGGGCAGATGCGCAGGAGGCGAGGCGCTTGAAAACAGTAAAAACGCACTTACAGGACGGCGAAAAGTGGCACAAACAGAAGGGGCACGACGGGGGCAGAAGCGCAAGGAGGCAAGGCGCTGAAAAATGAGAAAAACACTTACAGGATGGTGGAAAGCGCCACACGGGTCAAGTGAAGCTTACTAGAGCCCACTAGACACCAGGGATGGGGCGCAGGAGGATGCCTGCGGGTGGAGGAGGGCCTCGAACACGCTAGCAGCAGCGTGGGCGGGGGTCAGAGGCAGGAGACAGCAGGTTGGTGCTGCGGACGTGGGGGGCGAGCTCTAGACCTAAAACAGGTCAGAGGTCGCTCACTCGCGACGCGCAGCGCCAGCCATTAAGAAGGGAGGGGGAGGGAGGAGCAGCTGGGAGGTGGGAGGGAGCGGCGAATGGGGGCGCGAGGGGGGCGGGCCGCAGGGAGGCAGCGGTAGGAAGCGGAGAGCAAGGGGGAGCGCACCAGGGGCGAAAACACGAAAAACAAGGCACAAAAAAGTCGGGCACAATTTTAAAAACAGTCACAATTTGAAAACAGTCACAGAAATACACTAATGGCACAGTATACAATCGGGGAAGCAGCAATCAGAGGGTCACAACGGGGGCAGATGCGCAGGAGGCGAGGCGCTTGAAAACAGTAAAAACGCACTTACAGGACGGCGAAAAGTGGCACAAACAGAAGGGGCACGACGGGGGCAGAAGCGCAAGGAGGCAAGGCGCTGAAAAATGAGAAAAACACTTACAGGATGGTGGAAAGCGCCACACGGGTCAAGTGAAGCTTACTAGAGCCCACTAGACACCAGGGATGGGGCGCAGGAGGATGCCTGCGGGTGGAGGAGGGCCTCGAACACGCTAGCAGCAGCGTGGGCGGGGGTCAGAGGCAGGAGACAGCAGGTTGGTGCTGCGGACGTGGGGGGCGAGCTCTAGACCTAAAACAGGTCAGAGGTCGCTCACTCGCGACGCGCAGCGCCAGCCATTAAGAAGGGAGGGGGAGGGAGGAGCAGCTGGGAGGTGGGAGGGAGCGGCGAATGGGGGCGCGAGGGGGGCGGGCCGCAGGGAGGCAGCGGTAGGAAGCGGAGAGCAAGGGGGAGCGCACCAGGGGCGAAAACACGAAAAACAAGGCACAAAAAAGTCGGGCACAATTTTAAAAACAGTCACAATTTGAAAACAGTCACAGAAATACACTAATGGCACAGTATACAATCGGGGAAACAGCAATCAGAGGGGCACAACGGGGGTAGATGCGCAGGAGGCGAGGCGCTTGAAAACAGTAAAAACGCACTTACAGGACGGCGAAAAGTGGCACAAATAGAAGGGGCACGATGGGGGCAGAAGCGCAAGGAGGCAAGGCGCTGAAAAATGAGAAAAACACTTACAGGACGGCGGAAAGCGGCACACGGGTCAAGTGAAGCTTACTAGAGCCCACTAGACACCAGGGATGAGGCGCAGGAGGATGCCTGCGGGTGGAGGAGGGCCTCGAACACGCTAGCAGCAGCGTGGGCGGGGGTCAGAGGCAGGAGACAGCAGGTTGGTGCTGCGGACGTGGGGGGCGAGCTCTAGACCTAAAACAGGTCAGAGGTCGCTCACTCGCGACGCGCAGCGCCAGCCATTAAGAAGGGAGGGGGGAGGGAGGAGCAGCTGGGAGGCGGGAGGGGGGCGGGGCCGCAGGGAGGCATCGGCAGGGAGCGGAGAGCAAGGGGGAGCGCACAAGGGGCGAAAACACGAAAAACAAGGCCCCAAAAAGTCGGGCACAATTTTAAAAACAGTCACAATTTGAAAACAGTCACAGAAATACACTAATGGCACAGTATACAATCGGGGAAGCAGCAATCAGAGGGTCACAACGGGGGCAGATGCGCAGGAGGCGAGGCGCTTGAAAACAGTAAAAACGCACTTACAGGACGGCGAAAAGTGGCACAAACAGAAGGGGCACGACGGGGGCAGAAGCGCAAGGAGGCAAGGCGCTGAAAAATGAGAAAAACACTTACAGGACGGTGGAAAGCGGCACACGGGTCAAGTGAAGCTTACTAGAGCCCACTAGACACCAGGGATGGGGCGCAGGAGGATGCCTGCGGGTGGAGGAGGGCCTCGAACACGCTAGCAGCAGCGTGGGCGGGGGTCAGAGGCAGGAGACAGCAGGTTGCTGCTGCGGACATGGGGGGCGAGCTCTAGACCTAAAACAGGTCAGAGGTCACTCACTCGCGACGCGCAGCGCCAGCCATTAAGAAGGGAGGGGGAGGGAGGAGCAGCTGGGAGGCGGGAGGCGGGAGGGAGCGCGATTGGGGGCACGAGGGGGGCGGGGCCTCAGGGAGGCAGCGGCAGGGAGCGGAGAGCAAGGGGGAGCGCACAAGGGGCGAAAACACGAAAAACAAGGCACAAAAAAGTCGGGCACAATTTTAAAAACAGTCACAATTTGAAAACAGTCACAGAAATAAACTAATGGCACAGTATACAATCGGGGAAACAGCAATCAGAGGGGCACAACGGGGGTAGATGCGCAGGAGGCGAGGAGCTTGAAAACAGTAAAAACGCACTTACAGGACGGCGAAAAGTGGCACAAATAGAAGGGGCACGATGGGGGCAGAAGCGCAAGGAGGCAAGGCGCTGAAAAATGAGAAAAACACTTACAGGACGGCGGAAAGCGGCACACGGGTCAAGTGAAGCTTACTAGAGCCCACTAGACACCAGGGATGAGGCGCAGGAGGATGCCTGCGGGTGGAGGAGGGCCTCGAACACGCTAGCAGCAGCGTGGGCGGGGGTCAGAGGCAGGAGACAGCAGGTTGGTGCTGCGGACGTGGGGGGCGAGCTCTAGACCTAAAAGAGGTCAGAGTTCGCTCACTCGCGACGCGCAGCGCCAGCCATTAAGAAGGGAGGGGGGAGGGAGGAGCAGCTGGGAGGCGGGAGGGAGCGGCGAATGGGGGCGCGAGGGGGGCAGGGCCGCAGGGAGGCAGCGGCAGGAAGCGGAGAGCAAGGGGGAGCGCACAAGTGGCGAAAACACAAAAACAAGGCACAAAAAAGTCGGGCACAATTTTAAAAACAGTTACAATTTGAAAAC
The DNA here is from genome assembly GCF_031143425.1 of Pleurodeles waltl. Classification (NCBI taxonomy): domain Eukaryota; kingdom Metazoa; phylum Chordata; class Amphibia; order Caudata; family Salamandridae; genus Pleurodeles; species Pleurodeles waltl. The sequence continues at coordinate 422,908,727 of NC_090450.1, read as the reverse complement.
AGTCACAGAAATACACTAATGGCACAGTATACAATCGGGGAAACAGCAATCAGAGGGGCACAACGGGGGCAGATGCGCAGGAGGCAAGGCGCTTGAAAACAGTAAAAACGCACTTAGAGGACGGCGAAAAGTGGCACAAACAGAAGGGGCACGACGGGGGCAGAAGCGCAAGGAGGCAAGGTGCTGAAAAATTAGAAAAACACTTACAGGACGGCGGAAAGCGGCACACGGGTCAAGTGAAGCTTACTAGAGCCCACTAGACACCAGGGATGAGGCGCAGGAGGATGCCTGCGTGTGGAGGAGGGCCTCGAACACGCTAGCAGCAGCGTGGGCGGGGGTCAGAGGCAGGAGACAGGAGGTTGGTGCTGCGGACGTGGGGGGCGAGCTCTAGACCTAAAACAGGTCAGAGGTCGCTCACTCGCGACGCGCAGCGCCAGCCATTAAGAAGGGAGGGGGGAGGGAGGAGCAGCTGGGAGGCGGGAGGGAGCGGCGAATGGGGGCGCGAGGGGGGCGGGGCCGCAGGGAGGCATCGGCAGGGAGCGGAGAGCAAGGGGGAGCGCACAAGGGGCGAAAACACGAAAAACAAGGCACAAAAAAGTCGGGCACAATTTTAAAAACAGTCACAATTTGAAAACAGTCACAGAAATACACTAATGGCACAGTATACAATCGGGGAAGCAGCAATCAGAGGGTCACAACGGGGGCAGATGCGCAGGAGGCGAGGCGCTTGAAAACAGTAAAAACGCACTTACAGGACGGCGAAAAGTGGCACAAACAGAAGGGGCACGACGGGGGCAGAAGCGCAAGGAGGCAAGGCGCTGAAAAATGAGAAAAACACTTACAGGACGGTGGAAAGCGCCACACGGGTCAAGTGAAGCTTACTAGAGCCCACTAGACACCAGGGATGGGGCGCAGGAGGATGCCTGCGGGTGGAGGAGGGCCTCGAACACGCTAGCAGCAGCGTGGGCGGGGGTCAGAGGCAGGAGACAGCAGGTTGGTGCTGCGGACGTGGGGGGCGAGCTCTAGACCTAAAACAGGTCAGAGGTCGCTCACTCGCGACGTGCAGCGGCAGCCATTAAGAAGGGAGGGGGAGGGAGGAGCAGCTGGGAGGCGGGAGGGAGCGGCGAATGGGGGCGCGAGGGGGGCGGGGCCGCAGGGAGGCAGCGGTAGGAAGCGGAGAGCAAGGGGGAGCGCACCAGGGGCGAAAACACGAAAAACAAGGCACAAAAAAGTCGGGCACAATTTTAAAAACAGTCACAATTTGAAAACAGTCACAGAAATACACTAATGGCACAGTCTTCAATCGGGGAAACAGCAATCAGAGGGGCACAACGGGGGTAGATGCGCAGGAGGCGAGGCGCTTGAAAACAGTAAAAACGCACTTAGAGGACGGCGAAAAGTGGCACAAACAGAAGGGGCACGACGGGGGCAGAAGCGCAAGGAGGCAAGGTGCTGAAAAATTAGAAAAACACTTACAGGACGGCGGAAAGCGGCACACGGGTCAAGTGAAGCTTACTAGAGCCCACTAGACACCAGGGATGAGGCGCAGGAGGATGCCTTCGGGTGGAGGAGGGCCTCGAACACGCTAGCAGCAGCGTGGGCGGGGGTCAGAGGCAGGAGACAGCAGGTTGGTGCTGCGGACGTGGGGGGCGAGCTCTAGACCTAAAAGAGGTCAGAGGTCGCTCACTCGCGACGCGCAGCGCCAGCCATTAAGAAGGGAGGGGGGAGGGAGGAGCAGCTGGGAGGTGGGAGGGAGCGGCGAATGGGGGCGCGAGGGGGGCGGGGCCGCAGGGAGGCAGCGGCAGGAAGCGGAGAGCAAGGGGGAGCGCACAAGTGGCGAAAACACAAAAAACAAAGCACAAAAAAGTCGGGCACAATTTTAAAAACAGTCACAATTTGAAAACAGTCACAGAAATACACTAATGGCACAGTATACAATCGGGGAAACAGCAATCAGAGGGGCACAACGGGGGCAGATGCGCAGGAGGCGAGGCGCTTGAAAACAGTAAAAACGCACTTAGAGGACGGCGAAAAGTGGCACAAACAGAAGGGGCACGACGGGGGCAGAAGCGCAAGGAGGCAAGGTGCTGAAAAATTAGAAAAACACTTACAGGACGGCGGAAAGCGGCACACGGGTCAAGTGAAGCTTACTAGAGCCCACTAGACACCAGGGATGAGGCGCAGGAGGATGCCTGCGGGTGGAGGAGGGCCTCGAACACGCTAGCAGCAGCGTGGGCGGGGGTCAGAGGCAGGAGACAGCAGGTTGGTGCTGCGGACGTGGGGGGCGAGCTCTAGACCTAAAACAGGTCAGAGGTCGCTCACTCGCGACGCGCAGCGCCAGCCATTAAGAAGGGAGGGGGAGGGAGGAGCAGCTGGGAGGCGGGAGGGAGCGGCGAATGGGGGCGCGAGGGGGGCGGGCCGCAGGGAGGCATCGGCAGGGAGCGGAGAGCAAGGGGGAGCGCACAAGGGGCGAAAACACGAAAAACAAGGCACAAAAAAGTCGGGCACAATTTTAAAAACAGTCACAATTTGAAAACAGTCACAGAAATACACTAATGGCACAGTATACAATCGGGGAAGCAGCAATCAGAGGGTCACAACGGGGGCAGATGCGCAGGAGGCGAGGCGCTTGAAAACAGTAAAAACACACTTACAGGACGGCGAAAAGTGGCACAAACAGAAGGGGCACGACGGGGGCAGAAGCGCAAGGAGGCAAGGCGCTGAAAAATGAGAAAAACACTTACAGGATGGTGGAAAGCGCCACACGGGTCAAGTGAAGCTTACTAGAGCCCACTAGACACCAGGGATGGGGCGCAGGAGGATGCCTGCGGGTGGAGGAGGGCCTCGAACACGCTAGCAGCAGCGTGGGCGGGGGTCAGAGGCAGGAGACAGCAGGTTGGTGCTGCGGACGTGGGGGGCGAGCTCTAGACCTAAAACAGGTCAGAGGTCGCTCACTCGCGACGCGCAGCGCCAGCCATTAAGAAGGGAGGGGGAGGGAGGAGCAGCTGGGAGGTGGGAGGGAGCGGCGAATGGGGGCGCGAGGGGGGCGGGCCGCAGGGAGGCAGCGGTAGGAAGCGGAGAGCAAGGGGGAGCGCACCAGGGGCGAAAACACGAAAAACAAGGCACAAAAAAGTCGGGCACAATTTTAAAAACAGTCACAATTTGAAAACAGTCACAGAAATACACTAATGGCACAGTATACAATCGGGGAAGCAGCAATCAGAGGGTCACAACGGGGGCAGATGCGCAGGAGGCGAGGCGCTTGAAAACAGTAAAAACGCACTTACAGGACGGCGAAAAGTGGCACAAACAGAAGGGGCACGACGGGGGCAGAAGCGCAAGGAGGCAAGGCGCTGAAAAATGAGAAAAACACTTACAGGATGGTGGAAAGCGCCACACGGGTCAAGTGAAGCTTACTAGAGCCCACTAGACACCAGGGATGGGGCGCAGGAGGATGCCTGCGGGTGGAGGAGGGCCTCGAACACGCTAGCAGCAGCGTGGGCGGGGGTCAGAGGCAGGAGACAGCAGGTTGGTGCTGCGGACGTGGGGGGCGAGCTCTAGACCTAAAACAGGTCAGAGGTCGCTCACTCGCGACGCGCAGCGCCAGCCATTAAGAAGGGAGGGGGAGGGAGGAGCAGCTGGGAGGTGGGAGGGAGCGGCGAATGGGGGCGCGAGGGGGGCGGGCCGCAGGGAGGCAGCGGTAGGAAGCGGAGAGCAAGGGGGAGCGCACCAGGGGCGAAAACACGAAAAACAAGGCACAAAAAAGTCGGGCACAATTTTAAAAACAGTCACAATTTGAAAACAGTCACAGAAATACACTAATGGCACAGTATACAATCGGGGAAACAGCAATCAGAGGGGCACAACGGGGGTAGATGCGCAGGAGGCGAGGCGCTTGAAAACAGTAAAAACGCACTTACAGGACGGCGAAAAGTGGCACAAATAGAAGGGGCACGATGGGGGCAGAAGCGCAAGGAGGCAAGGCGCTGAAAAATGAGAAAAACACTTACAGGACGGCGGAAAGCGGCACACGGGTCAAGTGAAGCTTACTAGAGCCCACTAGACACCAGGGATGAGGCGCAGGAGGATGCCTGCGGGTGGAGGAGGGCCTCGAACACGCTAGCAGCAGCGTGGGCGGGGGTCAGAGGCAGGAGACAGCAGGTTGGTGCTGCGGACGTGGGGGGCGAGCTCTAGACCTAAAACAGGTCAGAGGTCGCTCACTCGCGACGCGCAGCGCCAGCCATTAAGAAGGGAGGGGGGAGGGAGGAGCAGCTGGGAGGCGGGAGGGGGGCGGGGCCGCAGGGAGGCATCGGCAGGGAGCGGAGAGCAAGGGGGAGCGCACAAGGGGCGAAAACACGAAAAACAAGGCCCCAAAAAGTCGGGCACAATTTTAAAAACAGTCACAATTTGAAAACAGTCACAGAAATACACTAATGGCACAGTATACAATCGGGGAAGCAGCAATCAGAGGGTCACAACGGGGGCAGATGCGCAGGAGGCGAGGCGCTTGAAAACAGTAAAAACGCACTTACAGGACGGCGAAAAGTGGCACAAACAGAAGGGGCACGACGGGGGCAGAAGCGCAAGGAGGCAAGGCGCTGAAAAATGAGAAAAACACTTACAGGACGGTGGAAAGCGGCACACGGGTCAAGTGAAGCTTACTAGAGCCCACTAGACACCAGGGATGGGGCGCAGGAGGATGCCTGCGGGTGGAGGAGGGCCTCGAACACGCTAGCAGCAGCGTGGGCGGGGGTCAGAGGCAGGAGACAGCAGGTTGCTGCTGCGGACATGGGGGGCGAGCTCTAGACCTAAAACAGGTCAGAGGTCACTCACTCGCGACGCGCAGCGCCAGCCATTAAGAAGGGAGGGGGAGGGAGGAGCAGCTGGGAGGCGGGAGGCGGGAGGGAGCGCGATTGGGGGCACGAGGGGGGCGGGGCCTCAGGGAGGCAGCGGCAGGGAGCGGAGAGCAAGGGGGAGCGCACAAGGGGCGAAAACACGAAAAACAAGGCACAAAAAAGTCGGGCACAATTTTAAAAACAGTCACAATTTGAAAACAGTCACAGAAATAAACTAATGGCACAGTATACAATCGGGGAAACAGCAATCAGAGGGGCACAACGGGGGTAGATGCGCAGGAGGCGAGGAGCTTGAAAACAGTAAAAACGCACTTACAGGACGGCGAAAAGTGGCACAAATAGAAGGGGCACGATGGGGGCAGAAGCGCAAGGAGGCAAGGCGCTGAAAAATGAGAAAAACACTTACAGGACGGCGGAAAGCGGCACACGGGTCAAGTGAAGCTTACTAGAGCCCACTAGACACCAGGGATGAGGCGCAGGAGGATGCCTGCGGGTGGAGGAGGGCCTCGAACACGCTAGCAGCAGCGTGGGCGGGGGTCAGAGGCAGGAGACAGCAGGTTGGTGCTGCGGACGTGGGGGGCGAGCTCTAGACCTAAAAGAGGTCAGAGTTCGCTCACTCGCGACGCGCAGCGCCAGCCATTAAGAAGGGAGGGGGGAGGGAGGAGCAGCTGGGAGGCGGGAGGGAGCGGCGAATGGGGGCGCGAGGGGGGCAGGGCCGCAGGGAGGCAGCGGCAGGAAGCGGAGAGCAAGGGGGAGCGCACAAGTGGCGAAAACACAAAAACAAGGCACAAAAAAGTCGGGCACAATTTTAAAAACAGTTACAATTTGAAAACAGTCACAGAAATACACTAATGGCACAGTATACAATCGGGGAAACAGCAATCAGAGGGGCACAACGGGGGCAGATGCGCAGGAGGCAAGGCGCTTGAAAACAGTAAAAACGCACTTAGAGGACGGCGAAAAGTGGCACAAACAGAAGGGGCACGACGGGGGCAGAAGCGCAAGGAGGCAAGGTGCTGAAAAATTAGAAAAACACTTACAGGACGGCGGAAAGCGGCACACGGGTCAAGTGAAGCTTACTAGAGCCCACTAGACACCAGGGATGAGGCGCAGGAGGATGCCTGCGTGTGGAGGAGGGCCTCGAACACGCTAGCAGCAGCGTGGGCGGGGGTCAGAGGCAGGAGACAGGAGGTTGGTGCTGCGGACGTGGGGGGCGAGCTCTAGACCTAAAACAGGTCAGAGGTCGCTCACTCGCGACGCGCAGCGCCAGCCATTAAGAAGGGAGGGGGGAGGGAGGAGCAGCTGGGAGGCGGGAGGGAGCGGCGAATGGGGGCGCGAGGGGGGCGGGGCCGCAGGGAGGCATCGGCAGGGAGCGGAGAGCAAGGGGGAGCGCACAAGGGGCGAAAACACGAAAAACAAGGCACAAAAAAGTCGGGCACAATTTTAAAAACAGTCACAATTTGAAAACAGTCACAGAAATACACTAATGGCACAGTATACAATCGGGGAAGCAGCAATCAGAGGGTCACAACGGGGGCAGATGCGCAGGAGGCGAGGCGCTTGAAAACAGTAAAAACGCACTTACAGGACGGCGAAAAGTGGCACAAACAGAAGGGGCACGACGGGGGCAGAAGCGCAAGGAGGCAAGGCGCTGAAAAATGAGAAAAACACTTACAGGACGGTGGAAAGCGCCACACGGGTCAAGTGAAGCTTACTAGAGCCCACTAGACACCAGGGATGGGGCGCAGGAGGATGCCTGCGGGTGGAGGAGGGCCTCGAACACGCTAGCAGCAGCGTGGGCGGGGGTCAGAGGCAGGAGACAGCAGGTTGGTGCTGCGGACGTGGGGGGCGAGCTCTAGACCTAAAACAGGTCAGAGGTCGCTCACTCGCGACGTGCAGCGGCAGCCATTAAGAAGGGAGGGGGAGGGAGGAGCAGCTGGGAGGCGGGAGGGAGCGGCGAATGGGGGCGCGAGGGGGGCGGGGCCGCAGGGAGGCAGCGGTAGGAAGCGGAGAGCAAGGGGGAGCGCACCAGGGGCGAAAACACGAAAAACAAGGCACAAAAAAGTCGGGCACAATTTTAAAAACAGTCACAATTTGAAAACAGTCACAGAAATACACTAATGGCACAGTCTTCAATCGGGGAAACAGCAATCAGAGGGGCACAACGGGGGTAGATGCGCAGGAGGCGAGGCGCTTGAAAACAGTAAAAACGCACTTAGAGGACGGCGAAAAGTGGCACAAACAGAAGGGGCACGACGGGGGCAGAAGCGCAAGGAGGCAAGGTGCTGAAAAATTAGAAAAACACTTACAGGACGGCGGAAAGCGGCACACGGGTCAAGTGAAGCTTACTAGAGCCCACTAGACACCAGGGATGAGGCGCAGGAGGATGCCTTCGGGTGGAGGAGGGCCTCGAACACGCTAGCAGCAGCGTGGGCGGGGGTCAGAGGCAGGAGACAGCAGGTTGGTGCTGCGGACGTGGGGGGCGAGCTCTAGACCTAAAAGAGGTCAGAGGTCGCTCACTCGCGACGCGCAGCGCCAGCCATTAAGAAGGGAGGGGGGAGGGAGGAGCAGCTGGGAGGTGGGAGGGAGCGGCGAATGGGGGCGCGAGGGGGGCGGGGCCGCAGGGAGGCAGCGGCAGGAAGCGGAGAGCAAGGGGGAGCGCACAAGTGGCGAAAACACAAAAAACAAAGCACAAAAAAGTCGGGCACAATTTTAAAAACAGTCACAATTTGAAAACAGTCACAGAAATACACTAATGGCACAGTATACAATCGGGGAAACAGCAATCAGAGGGGCACAACGGGGGCAGATGCGCAGGAGGCGAGGCGCTTGAAAACAGTAAAAACGCACTTAGAGGACGGCGAAAAGTGGCACAAACAGAAGGGGCACGACGGGGGCAGAAGCGCAAGGAGGCAAGGTGCTGAAAAATTAGAAAAACACTTACAGGACGGCGGAAAGCGGCACACGGGTCAAGTGAAGCTTACTAGAGCCCACTAGACACCAGGGATGAGGCGCAGGAGGATGCCTGCGGGTGGAGGAGGGCCTCGAACACGCTAGCAGCAGCGTGGGCGGGGGTCAGAGGCAGGAGACAGCAGGTTGGTGCTGCGGACGTGGGGGGCGAGCTCTAGACCTAAAACAGGTCAGAGGTCGCTCACTCGCGACGCGCAGCGCCAGCCATTAAGAAGGGAGGGGGAGGGAGGAGCAGCTGGGAGGCGGGAGGGAGCGGCGAATGGGGGCGCGAGGGGGGCGGGCCGCAGGGAGGCATCGGCAGGGAGCGGAGAGCAAGGGGGAGCGCACAAGGGGCGAAAACACGAAAAACAAGGCACAAAAAAGTCGGGCACAATTTTAAAAACAGTCACAATTTGAAAACAGTCACAGAAATACACTAATGGCACAGTATACAATCGGGGAAGCAGCAATCAGAGGGTCACAACGGGGGCAGATGCGCAGGAGGCGAGGCGCTTGAAAACAGTAAAAACGCACTTACAGGACGGCGAAAAGTGGCACAAACAGAAGGGGCACGACGGGGGCAGAAGCGCAAGGAGGCAAGGCGCTGAAAAATGAGAAAAACACTTACAGGATGGTGGAAAGCGCCACACGGGTCAAGTGAAGCTTACTAGAGCCCACTAGACACCAGGGATGGGGCGCAGGAGGATGCCTGCGGGTGGAGGAGGGCCTCGAACACGCTAGCAGCAGCGTGGGCGGGGGTCAGAGGCAGGAGACAGCAGGTTGGTGCTGCGGACGTGGGGGGCGAGCTCTAGACCTAAAACAGGTCAGAGGTCGCTCACTCGCGACGCGCAGCGCCAGCCATTAAGAAGGGAGGGGGAGGGAGGAGCAGCTGGGAGGTGGGAGGGAGCGGCGAATGGGGGCGCGAGGGGGGCGGGCCGCAGGGAGGCAGCGGTAGGAAGCGGAGAGCAAGGGGGAGCGCACCAGGGGCGAAAACACGAAAAACAAGGCACAAAAAAGTCGGGCACAATTTTAAAAACAGTCACAATTTGAAAACAGTCACAGAAATACACTAATGGCACAGTATACAATCGGGGAAACAGCAATCAGAGGGGCACAACGGGGGTAGATGCGCAGGAGGCGAGGCGCTTGAAAACAGTAAAAACGCACTTACAGGACGGCGAAAAGTGGCACAAATAGAAGGGGCACGATGGGGGCAGAAGCGCAAGGAGGCAAGGCGCTGAAAAATGAGAAAAACACTTACAGGACGGCGGAAAGCGGCACACGGGTCAAGTGAAGCTTACTAGAGCCCACTAGACACCAGGGATGAGGCGCAGGAGGATGCCTGCGGGTGGAGGAGGGCCTCGAACACGCTAGCAGCAGCGTGGGCGGGGGTCAGAGGCAGGAGACAGCAGGTTGGTGCTGCGGACGTGGGGGGCGAGCTCTAGACCTAAAACAGGTCAGAGGTCGCTCACTCGCGACGCGCAGCGCCAGCCATTAAGAAGGGAGGGGGGAGGGAGGAGCAGCTGGGAGGCGGGAGGGGGGCGGGGCCGCAGGGAGGCATCGGCAGGGAGCGGAGAGCAAGGGGGAGCGCACAAGGGGCGAAAACACGAAAAACAAGGCCCCAAAAAGTCGGGCACAATTTTAAAAACAGTCACAATTTGAAAACAGTCACAGAAATACACTAATGGCACAGTATACAATCGGGGAAGCAGCAATCAGAGGGTCACAACGGGGGCAGATGCGCAGGAGGCGAGGCGCTTGAAAACAGTAAAAACGCACTTACAGGACGGCGAAAAGTGGCACAAACAGAAGGGGCACGACGGGGGCAGAAGCGCAAGGAGGCAAGGCGCTGAAAAATGAGAAAAACACTTACAGGACGGTGGAAAGCGGCACACGGGTCAAGTGAAGCTTACTAGAGCCCACTAGACACCAGGGATGGGGCGCAGGAGGATGCCTGCGGGTGGAGGAGGGCCTCGAACACGCTAGCAGCAGCGTGGGCGGGGGTCAGAGGCAGGAGACAGCAGGTTGCTGCTGCGGACATGGGGGGCGAGCTCTAGACCTAAAACAGGTCAGAGGTCACTCACTCGCGACGCGCAGCGCCAGCCATTAAGAAGGGAGGGGGAGGGAGGAGCAGCTGGGAGGCGGGAGGCGGGAGGGAGCGCGATTGGGGGCACGAGGGGGGCGGGGCCTCAGGGAGGCAGCGGCAGGGAGCGGAGAGCAAGGGGGAGCGCACAAGGGGCGAAAACACGAAAAACAAGGCACAAAAAAGTCGGGCACAATTTTAAAAACAGTCACAATTTGAAAACAGTCACAGAAATAAACTAATGGCACAGTATACAATCGGGGAAACAGCAATCAGAGGGGCACAACGGGGGTAGATGCGCAGGAGGCGAGGAGCTTGAAAACAGTAAAAACGCACTTACAGGACGGCGAAAAGTGGCACAAATAGAAGGGGCACGATGGGGGCAGAAGCGCAAGGAGGCAAGGCGCTGAAAAATGGGAAAAACACTTACAGGACGGCAGAAAGCGGCACACGGGTCAAGTGAAGCTTACTAGAGCCCACTAGACACCAGGGATGAGGCGCAGGAGGATGCCTGCGGGTGGAGGAGGGCCTCGAACACGCTAGCAGCAGCGTGGGCGGGGGTCAGAGGCAGGAGACAGCAGGTTGGTGCTGCGGACGTGGGGGGCGAGCTCTAGACCTAAAACAGGTCAGAGGTCGCTCACTCGCGACGCGCAGCGCCAGCCATTAAGAAGGGAGGGGGGAGGGAGGAGCAGCTGGGAGGCGGGAGGGAGCGGCGAATGGGGGCACGAGGGGGGCGGGCCGCAGGGAGCGGAGAGCAAGGGGGAGCGCACAAGGGGCGAAAACACGAAAAACAGGGCACAAAAAAGTCGGGCACAATTTTAAAAACAGTCACAATTTGAAAACAGTCACAGAAATACACTAATGGCACAGTATACAATCGGGGAAACAGCAATCAGAGGGGCACAACGGGGGCAGATGCGCAGGAGGCGAGGCGCTTGAAAACAGTAAAAACGCACTTACAGGACGGCGAAAAGTGGCTCAAACAGAAGGGGCACTACGGGGGCAGAAGCGCAAGGAGGCAAGGTGCTGAAAAATGAGAAAAACACTTACAGGACGGCGGAAAGCGGCACACGGGTCAAGTGAAGCTTACTAGAGCCCACTAGACACCAGGGATGAGGCGCAGGAGGATGCCTGCGGGTGGAGGAGGGCCTCGAACACGCTAGCAGCAGTGTGGGCGGGGGTCAGAGGCAGGAGACAGCAGGTTGGTGCTGCGGACGTGGGGGGCGAGCTCTAGACCTAAAACAGGTCAGAGGTCGCTCACTCGCGACGCGCAGTGCCAGCCATTAAGAAGGGAGGGGGGAGCAGCTGGGAGGCGGGAGGGAGCGGCGAATGGGGGCGCGAGGGGGGCGGGCCGCAGGGAGGCAGCGGCAGGGAGCGGAGAGCAAGGGGGAGCGCACAAGGGGCGAAAACACGAAAAACAAGGCACAAAAAGGTCGGGCACAATTTAAAAAACAGTCACAATTTGAAAACAGTCACAGAAATACACTAATGGCACAGTATACAATCGGGGAAACAGCAATCAGAGGGGCACAACGGGGCAGATGCGCAGGAGGCGAGGCGCATGAAAACAGTAAAAACGCACTTACAGGACGGCGAAAAGTGGCACAAACAGAAGGGGCACGACGGGGGCAGAAGCGCAAGGGGGCAAGGCGCTGAAAAATGAGAAAAACACTTACAGGACGGCGGAAAGCGGCACACGGGTCAAGTGAAGCTTACTAGAGCCCACTAGACACCAGAGATGAGGCGCAGGAGGATGCCTGCGGGTGGAGGAGGGCCTTGAACACGCTAGCAGCAGCGTGGGCGGGGGTCAGAGGCAGGAGACATCAGGTTGGTGCTGCGGACGTGGGGTGCGAGCTCTAGACCTAAAACAGGTCAGAGGTCGCTCCTCCTATATACACGCAGATTCCTTCATCAGTCAAAGAAGGGGTTACCTTTCATAGTTTGCCCCTCACTTATTGGATAGGTTGCAATCTGTTATTAACAAGATTCTGTAACCAGGAGTACATTCATTATTTACACACAGTTCTTTTTTTCATTTGTTCCCATAATTAAATACCTGATTAGAGTAGTGTAGGAAATTGGCACTTGTTGCAGTTACAGCTATGGCTACTAAGAGAATTAAATTGTGATTTTCCATTTCTATGGACTATATGTTAGTAACTGAAATTGTTTCCCATGAGAACTGCTTGCTAAACTATGCTGTCCTAGCTAGGGATACATTGTAAAACTTAGGGCCATATTTATACTTTTCGACGCACAAGTGCGCGAACGCAGTTGTGCGTCAAAAAATCTAACGCCGGCTAACGCCATTCTGAAGCGCCATGCGGGCGCCGTATTTATTCAATGACGTTAGCCGGCGTTAGCCGGCGGCGCTGCCTGGTGTGCGTAAAAAAAAATGACGTACACCAGGCCGCCGCGGCGTATGGGAATATGGAGCTTGGGTGCCAAAAAATGGGGCAAGTCAGGCTGAGGTAAAATTATCGCCTCAACCCGATTTGCGCCATTTTTTTCGACTCCCAACCCCCATTGAAATGACTCCTGTCTTAGCAAAGACAGGAGTCATGCCCCCTTGTCCAATGGCCATGCCCAGGGGACTTCTGTCCCCTGGGCATGGGCATTGGGCATAGTGGCATGTAGGGGGGCACAAATCAGGCCCCCCTATGCCACAAAAAAAATTAATAATAATACTTACCTGAACTTACCTTATGTTCCCTGGGATGGGTCCCTCCATCCTTAGGCGTCCTCCTGGGGTGGGCAAGGGTGACGGGGGGGTCCCTGGGGGCATGGGAGGGCACCTCTGGGCTCCTTCCGAGCCCACAGGTCCCTTAACGCCTGCCCTGACCAGGCGCTAAAAAACGACGCAAAAGCGGCTGGACGTCATTTTTTTTGACCCGCCCACTCCCGGGCGTGATTTTTGCCCGGGAGTGTAAATACGGCGCACATACCTCGGAGTCAATTTTTTAGACGGGAACGCCTACCTTGCATATCATTAACGCAAAGTAGGTGTCCACGCTAAAAAGTGACGCAAACTCCATGGACTTTGGCCCTAGACGCGTCTAACGCCAGAGTATAAATATGGAGTTAGTTTTGCGTCGAATTTGCGTTAAAAAAAAACGACGCAAATCCGGCGCAAACGGAGTATAAATATGCCCCTTAGTGTGTGTAAAGACGACTTTCCCTGGGGAAGACAATGGATGCAGTGACTGGAGTATGAGCTGATACAAATTTGTTACCTGGCAAGCCCAACAACGGGAACAGGAGAAGAGGAGCCAATCATCGACATGTGAACCGTGGACTAGTAAAATCTTGGATTTGGGGTTCTACTTTCATTAGACTGAACGTAAATGTATGATTCTTTGATGAATAGCAACATGGAAAGTAGTTTTTGGAAATCTAACTTAGCCAGACTGCAATGAGAGGGGAGAGAAGCCATTCTACCCATTTTATTTTGAGTGTTCAGACATTACTTTTCCAAACCGCATGAAGAGACTTTGCTTTCTTGAACTTAAATGCTGAATTCCGATGCCTTGCCGACCAAACTGGTGTCCAATTGACGAAGACTGTCACAGCTTGCTGAACCATACTGATGCAAGGTATAAGAGGATGCTAATGATTTTCATGTCTATTTGCCTTAGTCCCTAGGTACCAACCGCTAATTTTGATAGAGCCATAGTTAGATGTTTTCCCAAATTTGTGTTGATTAAATTGGTTTTGCTTGAAGTCCAAACATGCTATTCTCATCTGAAGGTTAGTTAGGGCACATGTAATAATAGTTGATGTCTTTTCTTTGCTGAATCTAAATGTATGCCATTTCTTTGTGCAGTTGTTCCTGCTATTGATTTGTACTGTAACCTTAGAATGTGTAGTGGTCCAAGCCTTGATTAAATTGCAATTTTTTAGGAGATTTGGGCAGCCAGTATTGTTTCTGTATGCTTATCTCATTTTGAGACTACGTTACGTGATATTAGCATTGTGAATATAGGGAAATAAACATTCTAACTGTTACATAAAGGTGTGGTTATTCATGACTGAAAGGTCATGGTGTGTGGAAATTAATGACTCTTATGATTGTCAATGCTATTGTTATTGCTATTGATTTGTATTGGTACAGGGTCTCATGGTGGCAACTACTCTAAGCACAGTCAAAAGGTTCATCGACCTACAAATGCATTCTCTTATACATGAATGCCAGTTAACCAAATAAGGTCTGACACGCTAACTGAGATGGTAGCAGAATATGATGGTTTGTCTCCATAGGAGCCCATCATAAAGGCCTGGTACATGGTTTGTTTCTAATAGCCCATCATAAAGATCAGAGATAGGTAGAAGAGTATTTGGCCCCAGAGATGGTAAGCGAGAAATAGCAGGTTTTCCCAGAGATGGCAGTGGGCTAATGGTTAGTCTCCTACAAAGGGCAAAGTAATCCACAGATTTGGTAAGAGAAATTGGCGAAAGTTTAGATTTTCCGGATTCAAGGCTACAATGTGGAGAGAAAATGTGCCCCTAAGTACTTAGAATGACCTTCCCAGAACCTTGGAGCTTGCCAATGATTCTTTGAGGATGTTCCCGGCGCTATAGGTACAGTATGAATGAAGTTTGCATAGCTTATGCACATCGCAGGTGAATTGTGATGTTTGTGAGGGTTTAGGGAGTTTATGTACTCCAAATGAGGTTGTAGAAGGAGTTTGCATACTCCAAAGTGTGAGAGTAGGGAAGTCAGCAAACTTCATGTGTGTGGCACTTTGTGCTCAAAAATTGTCCACGTGGTTGTTGGTATACGGACCCTGTGTGGTCTAAGACTCCGGAGCACATTGAAAAGTATATTGTACACTTGGTATTTGTTGTAATTTGCCTGGTTTAATAGGTTGATTGGGCTTGGTCGACAAGTCCAGAGTGTGAGTGAAATAATTTTTCGACTGAGATCTGGCGAGTCCTATGTGCACCAGGACAGATCCATTGATCAGTTGAGAGTAAAATTTGAGGGTCGAATTTTGCTTGCAAATCAGGGAAACTGAGAAAGAAGGAGTATCTGTTAGAGTGAAACGCCATCAGAGAAAAATCCATAAGGTTTCTGAAGCAATTGTTTTACCCTACCTATAATAAAATGATAAATTGGGTTTTGATTTTGTTTAGTGCTCGCAATAATTTTGCATTAGTCAAGTGTGAATCTGAGGTTAGGGGGACAAGCCGCAAGACTTTGTCAGCTGCAGTAGGTGTGAGTGTGACATCATTGGAGCCACGCTGTGATAGGTTGGTTAGTGAGAAGGGTCGCGCATGGATTGGCAGACAACCGTGAAGTGCAATTGGTTGAGAAGGTTGGTGAAGAGGATTCAGGGATTAAAAGTCACTTCCTGATATCAATTAGAATAACATAAAGGTCACAGAAATGAAATGTTTCAAAGCTTTAAAGAGTGCCTTAAGGGGAGGTACGTACGTTACAATGAGTATAGGAGATATTGCACCGCCAGAAGGTACGCCAGCTCATGTTGTAATAAAAAAAAAGGGGTGCTGTGCCATGTCTTTGGCTGAAACAATGGTGCAAAGTGACAGAGAAAGATGGGAGCTTAGTGTTTCCTGCCCATGGAACATTTAGTTTGAGGAGCTTAGAGAATTTGAGGAGGTTGCTATATGACTTGAAACCTCCTCCGAGACAGCACAGTTTGAGGCATTGGCGATTGGGGAATTAGTAGCCAGACAGCAACAGCAACAGAAGTTTGAAAGGAGAATGAGAAGATGCCAGCAGAGGCTAGATGGGACAGCAATCAGAGATTCTGGAGAATGGAGACTTTACAGGGGATTAAATTGTTTCCTGCATTTACTCAGGACAGCGAGAGAGAAGGAAGGAAAGCCACTAGAAAGACAAACAGAAGCCCATCTGAGAGTAGGGAGCAGAGATCAAGGGAGCCTAGGAGATCTTTTACACTTCAGGAAGAGTCAGACGACGATGAGTTTATTTTACAGTTATTGAGAAATCGTCCCCCACCATATGCAGCACAAAAGAGCGGTCCGAACACCGTTGTAAACCCTTCAGCACCTACACCGGTTAACACAACTGCAAGTCCAGTACAGATTAATCCTAGCATGACACAGAGCCCAATGCAGAGCAGTCTTAATTTGCCTACTACACCGGTAGCACAGAATCAGATGCCACAGCCAAATGGCCCGAGAATTTACCCTGATGTATCCTTCTTGGAAACTGCCACAAACCTAATTGTGCCGACATGACAGGTTTTCCCAAAACCGACATTGGCTCAGACAGAGCCTACTCCACTCTTACTGCCTCAAGTGCAGCCACAAGTAATGAAAAGGTACACTTCTATTACAGGGACACAGACAGACATGTCCATACTGATGAGTCAGAATACGGGAATTATACCAAATAAGGTCTGACGCGCTAACAATATTCATCAGAAAATACATTTATTAGGGGGTTGTAACACCCCAAACATCCCCCTGAAGCTACGCCCCTGCCCAAGGTAAGGCATAATTAACTGAAAGGCAAAACCTTAGTGACAAGTTTGATTTAAAAACAAATGTATGATACCTCAGACTAATTTGCTATGCGGTTTGTCCCCTGCCTCTTAAGATAATGTTTATTTAAAAACATACCACTAGAGACACTGTTGACTATTGACCTTCGGATTTTAACTTCCAAGCCCTCTGCAGGTTTTGCTAAAGGAACTACTGTCTGTCATCTGATAATCCCAATGATACAAGCCAGCTTGGCTCTGGATCCTCTGCAACTGTCTTTGAACAAATAAACATTAACCTAGCAGAATTGGGATTATGGGTATGTTGAGACATCTGAAAATGAAAGCTTAAAGAATGTAACAATTTAAAGGTTTAATTTTTCTGATCTACCACGACACGAGCTACTGTCTCAGATGGGAAAAGTAGGGTGTTATTTGTGTCAGCATTTAGCTAATAATTATAACTGCTGAGGTGCACATTGCAAAAGAAAATAGAGAGGAAAAAGGGTTTGGGTTAAATATCGACGACTTCTGGCACACAACGATTTTCAAGACTCTCCATCTATCTAACTGTCATTGAAGGATGATAATGCTCTAAGATTTATGGGAGATCTGTTTAGAATTATGTGGCCACTCATCAAAAGGTTAGCGCATCTTTCAGTAAACGTATGTTTATTTCGCAATAAAATGAAAAAATGCTAGTACAACGCAGATGAGACCAGAACGTTTTCCAGACTTTGAATAGAGCAAAGAAGAGGATTTAGGGTACTGTCTTTATTGGAGAACTGATTTTACTTAACTTTTCCTGTGAGGTGACTCTATGCTAGTTTGTTCTCTTACTTAGACTTAGATTGATTTGAGCTTCATAAGAACTTAAGCATTTGTATAATTGTAGGAAGCTCGCCTGGTGTGTGGTGGGTAGCCAAGGTACTTACCCCTTATACCAAGTGTCCCCTCTTAGTGAAGTGTAGGCAGTGTCTAGCTCATGCAATACCACTATAATCACATAGCCCTTACACACATAAAAGAAAACTCAGTTGTACAAAAATAAAGGTACTTTATTTTTAGCACAGATCATCACAAACCACTAGACAGTTGACCCACCCATAGTAGGTAAGCAGTACACACACACACACACACACACACACATATATATATAGATATATATATATTAGCAATCAGAAGTAGACATAGAAAATGTTAGAAAACAGTGCAAACAGTAATAACTAATAGCAAAAACCATAAACTAAACAAATGGAATGTGAACAAGGTACCCCCACCTAGATAAGTAAGATGTGTAGAGGAGCAGGGGGTATAAAACCAGAAAGGTAAGTACCACAGTACCCCCCAAAGACCAGGAATGCAGGAGTAAAACACTGGATTTTCCCCCAAACCACCCTAAAGGAGGAAAAAAAGAGAAAGAAGACACCCAGAAAAGACTGCAAGAAAACCAGCGGTGGATTCCTGAAGAAAGAAGATCTGTGGAGAGAGGGGACCAATTCCAAGACTCACAGTGAAGTCCAGGAGGAGTAGGAGGTACTACCCACCCACCTGTGGATGCAGGAGTTGGTCGACGGTTCTGAAGAACAGGTCAGTACTGCAGCCCAGGAACCGGTGAAGAGTTCCTAATGGATGCAGAAGATGTTCCTTGCTGGAAGGAAGATTGCAGACAGGTGTTGATCCAGGACTTCCACCAACAGGCCTTGGCAAAGGCAAACTCGCTGTTAGTGGATAGGAGGTGCGGACGGAGACCATCAAGGCCCAGGAGGACTCAACCCAGGAGGGGGAGTCGCAGGGGACCCTCAGTGTCGCAGAGTCTCCACAGGAGCAGAGGAGCACCTGCAGAAGTCCCACAGGACAGGGAAACAGAAGTCACAGAAGAAACTAATGCAGCACTACGAACGTGGATCCAACGCTGCAGGAGAACCACACAGGAGGCTAGGATTTGCAGGAAGGGGTGCTGGGGACTGGAGTTGCACGTTGCCTGAAGATCCCTTGGAGGAGATGCAAACAAGCATTGGCAGCTGCAACAGATGCGGTGCACAGGGGTGCTGTCCTGCGTGGGAAGGCAAAGGCTTACCTCCACAAAAGTTGGACAGCTGTCAGAGAAGACCAAGAGGACTACTCTGGACCACCACCTGTGATGCAGGATCCACGGTCATCGCTTGTTCTAGGTTCCTGCGGTTGCAGGGAAGTGACTCCTTCACTCCAAGAGAGATTTCTTCTCCTTGTGCAGGCTGAAGAGTTGCAGTCTTTTGAGGATGCACAGTGAGGAAACTGTTGCAAAGCTGGCAGGAACTCTGAATACAATGATGCAAAAGAGTCTTCCTTGTGGATCTGCAGCTTGTAGGTTCCTGGAGGGTCCAGTCGTGGTTTCGGAGGCCAGAAGTCGAAGTAAACATTGCAGAGGAATCCTCCTCGAATCTTGCAAGCTGAATCGGAGGACCAACCCAAGAGAGAGACCCTAAATCGTCCTGAAAGGGGGATTGGAAGGTGTCTATCAGGAGTGGGCTCTGATGTCACCAGCCTGGCCTGGCAACGTAGCTACTCCAAGAGTTCCCTGCCAACCTTGGAAACAAGATGGCAGAACTCAGGGACCCTCTGGAGGAGCCCTGGCACCACCCCTGGGGTTGTGATGGACAGGGGAGTGGTCACTCCTCTTTCCATTGTCCAGTTTCGTGCCAGAGCAAGGACTGGGGTCCCGGAACCGGTGTGGACTGGTTTATGCATGGAGGGCACCAAATGTGCCCTTCAAAGCCAAACCAGTGGCTTGGGGAGTCTCCCCCTCCCAAGCCAGACACACCTATTTCCAAAGAGAGAGGGTGTTACCTCCCTCTCCCAAAGGAAATCCTTTGTTCTGCATTCCTGGGCTTGATCAGATCAAGCAGCAGGAGGGCAGAAACCTTTCTGAGGGGTGGCCGCAGTTGGGCTGCAGAGAAACCCTGTAAGACTGGTGGTAGCAATGCTGGGCATCCTCTATGGAGACCCCAGAGTGCATGGAATCATATTTCCAGTACTTGCAATAGTATTGGGGTATAATTCCAACATGTTTGATACCAAACATGCCCAGGTTCGGAGTTACCATTATGAAGCTGGACATAGTTAGTCACCTGTGTCCAATACATATATAAAATGGTGTCCCCGTACTCACGAAGTCTAGTAAAATGGTGTTGGAGTTCTTGGGGATGCCTCTGCTAGTGCATGGGTGCCCTCACACACAGGTACCTGCATCCGGCCCTCTGGGCTGAGAGGGCCTACCATAGGGGTGACTTACAGTGACCTGGTGCAGAGACCTATAGTAAAACCAGGTGCGTGCACCCAGTTCACGCAGACTGCAATGGCAGGCCTGCAGAATCCTTTGCATGAGCTCCCTATGGGTGGCAGAATAACTGCTGCAGCCCATAGGATCCTCTGGAATTCCAATGCCCTGGGTACCTAGTGGCACCAGCAAGCCTAATTGTGGGGATAAAAAGTTACCAGCAACCAAATTTAGAGGGCAATAGCACAGTCACTGGGGTTCTGGTTAGCAGGATCCCAGTGAACTCAGTCAAACACACTGACAAACAGGCCAAAAGTGGGGGTAACCAAGCTAAAAAAGGCTACTTTCCTACACAACCCCCCCCCCCAAATAAAGGACAATAAGGCTAACCTTGGCCAGCTGAGACTTTATTGTCTAAGTGGTGATAAGTGGAGAGTAGCTCTGCAGTAGAGGGGTTCCTCCCTTTATCATCCACTACGTGGTTCATTCCCTGTGGGTAGGTGAACCACCCTGTTTGGTTACTTCTGCCTGAAGTACATTTAAACTGTGGACCCTGTGATTTCCTATTTATAAGGTGTGGTAAACTGATAGAGCACGGCAGGATGACTGTCCCTAGGGCTCTATGTTAGGCCAGGGTTGCTGTCCTGAGGGTTGTAAAGCCAGACAGGGGTGCTGGCTTAGCAGGATTAGAGCAGGAGCAATTAAATGTCCTAAAGGCTCTAGAGGAGGACAGGGTTGCTGTCCTACCTGGGGTAGAGCAGAACAGGGTTGCTGTCCTACAGGCTCTGCAGAAGGACAGGTTTTCTGTCCTGGGGTGTCCGGGGTGGTGCAGGGTTCCTGAACCAAAGTTTTTCTGGGAGGGCAGGAGGGCTGCTCCCAGTTTTCTAAGGCAGGGCAGGTTTGCTTTTCTGTCTTAGGTTCCTTACAGAGGGGTACTTTTACCCCTGGGAGCTCAGGTGTAACAGCTTTTGGGTCCTGTGGTACAGGCTCCACCCTAGAGGAAGGGGATCCTTAGTGGGAGGGTGGGCAGCGGTTAATTTGGTATCTTGCTTGCCTGTGTTTTTAGGAGTGTCCTGGGACATTATTGCAGGCTCCAGGGATCCTTCCCTACGTTCTCTTTATTATGCTTGGAGATGAAAAGGAACAAATGTTTGGGGATGCCCAGCATGGCTGCATGGGCAAGGAACTCTACCTCATCCCAATCTGTGGTCTCTAGGTCATTATCTAAGAGACACTCAACAGGTAGGTTAGGTGAGGCTACCACCTGTCTAGGGCCAGTAACTCCACCCCAGCTAAAGTGTACAACAGCTGCGGGGAGGGACTAGGTGGAGTTATTCACATCGGTGACTTGGTACTTGTGACCAAGTAGGTGTTGTGCAGGTGACACAAACCTTCCAGTAACCATGGTGACACTGGCACCTGTGTCCCTGTAGGCCTCAGTCTCAACACCAGTTACCTGAATGTGCTGCTTGTACTTACCCATGTTAAGGGGACAAGCAGCTAGGATGGCAAGGTCCGTGCCATCCTGGGAGACGTAAACTGTCTTAGTGGTCTCTACACCTACCCCAGATTCCACTATGGACCCAAATGTGAACCCAACTACACTTTTGGGTTGACTACCGGCCAGCAGTCTCACTACTACTACTACTACTATTACTACTACTACTAGGGGCACTAGAAGTGGATGTATTAGTGGTGGAAGGCTCAGGCCTTTACCAGTACAGGAGCTGTCCCCTGGCCTATGGCTTTTATTTCTGCACGCATAGCACCAAGGCTTTTTACTGTGGGCAGAGGAAGAGGTTTTAGACCCACCCCCAGAGGAGTTTTGTGGGCCTGATGAGGAGTCTTTACTTTTGTCTTTGTCCCCACCCTCGTCCTGAGACTTACCTGTTTCTTTTTTCTTATCTTTTGTCACCCCCTGTATGAGCTTTTTTGCTGACTCTTGTTCTGACCCATTTGTCTGCCTTCTTTCCCAATTCTTGGGGAGAGGTCAGATCTGAGTCTACTAGGTACTGGTGCAACAAATCAGAGACACATTTGTTGAAAATGGGCTCTCTCAGAATTAGATTATGCAAGCCCTCAAAGTCACTGACTTTGATACCATGTAACCATCCTTCCAAAGCTTTTACAGAGCAAATCCGCAAAATCAATCCAATCTTGGAAGGACTCTTTCTTGGTCTTCCTGAACTTCATTCTGTACTGTTCAGTGGTAAGACCAAAGCCTTCTAACAGAGCAGACTTTAAAACTGTGTAGTTATCAGCCTCCTCCTCTCTTACAGTAAGAAGCCTATCCCTACAATTGTCAGAGAAAGAGAGCCAAAGAATAGCAGCCCAGTGTCTCTGTGTGACCTTCTGAACTTTACAGGCCCTCTCCAGAGCAGCAAACCACTTCTGGATGTCATCCCCCACCTCGTACGGGGTAGGAACCGTACTAAGATTCCTGGAATCAAAAGAGTCCTCCCTGACCCTAGGTTCCCTGAAACCAAAGCTGCTGCCACCATGGGGTGCTAACCCCAACCCCTGCCTCTCTCTATCTCTCCACTGCCAAGGCCTCGCAGCCTAGGGCTAGCTGTTGCTATTGCTGCTGCAGTCTCAGCTTGGCCTCCTCCAGCCTTGGTTTCCTAAGTTCTCTACCTGAGGAGTCATCTTCTGGAGTTGAGCGGTTTGTTCTTTCTGATACAGAGGTGACATGAGAGTGGCATGATGAGGATCTCTCTCCAGGTTTGGTAACCCTCTGAACTTAGTTCCCTGGGAACAAAGGTGGGCCTACTAACATGGCCACCTCTGGCACTACCTGTAGTGCTCCCAGCCACACTAGGGGGCTTACTAGAGACCCTATGATCCTCTGAGGGACCCTCCTGGCCCTCTTCAGTGTCTAGATCCTCTCGTTCTAACACTGGAGGTTGAGTCTATCTCTTGATCCCTCTCCTCCTGACTACCAGCCTGATCCTGGTCATCCTGGAGCAGAAGTCCGAAGATTATAACCTTGCTAGGGTTCCTCCCTGTCTTCAGTTTCCTCCTCTTACACACTTCCCACAGCTCTTGAAAGTTAAGGTCCTCATAGTGAGAACCCATGTTCTGAGAGGTACTAGGTACTGAAGACATGTTGGAGTGGTGTAGGGTGTGCCAAACCTCCCTAACTTCTAGTCTTTCTAATAGAAGTTTGGAGCAAGGGCTACACCTAGACCCTTTTATTACCCAAACCCTAAAGACTATGGCCCTCATTACAACCCTGGTGGTAAATGCCGTCTACCGCCGTGCTGATGGCCGCCAACATATCGTGCCCGCGGCGGTATTACGCCACGGTTATTATGACCCACACTGAGAAATCCGCCACTATACAGACTCCTACACAAGTCCGCTACACCAAAGGTCAGTGATAAACTGGTGATAGCAAAACCCACACCGTTACGCCAGCAGGAATACGCCCACAGTATCACGACCCACGAATCACCACAGCGGTCTTTCAACCGCGGTAAACCATTGGCGGTACACACCGCCACGCTTAAAATACACACACATTTACAAAACACCACCACATTGGACAATTCAAACTACACACACCTGACACACATACACACACCACACCCACACCAATATAAAACACACACCAACATTAACCACAACCCCTTGCATGACAAAACAAATATTGCTATCTGAGAGAGACACAAGGCAGCAGCACCCACTCAATCAGAAGCACAGAACACCATCACCCATACACCATCCATGCACCTCACACCACTCACCCCAACACATCACCCCACACACCCTCACACATATACTCACGCCACAACCATGGCACCCCAAAGACACCCCAGGTTTTCAGAGGAGGAGCTAAGGGTCATGGTGGAGGAAATTATTCGGGTAGAGCCACAGCTATTCAGATCACAGGTGCAGCAGACGTCCATTGCGAGGAAGATGGAGCTATGGCAGAGAATCATGGTCAGGGTCAACAGCGTGGGACAGCACCCAAGAACAAGGGATGACATCAGGAAGAGGTGGAACGACCTACGGGGGAAGGTGAGTTCCGTGGTTGCTAGACACCAGGTAGCTGTACAGAGGACTGGAGGTGGACCCCCACCTCCCACCACAACTAACAACATGGGAGGAGCAAGTCTTGGCGATAATGCATCCTGAGGGCCTCGCAGGAGTAGCAGGAGGACTGGATTCTGGTAAGTCGAATCTTAACTATGTTATGCCCCCCACCCTACCTGCACGCCATCACAAACTCCCAGCCCTACCATCACCCCCATCACCCCACCACCTCAAATATACCCCACTATCACAACCCAACCATCCCAAAACCAAGCCCTGCATGTTACACCAATGCATGGACACCCACCCTACCTGCACGCCATCACAAACTCCCAGCCCTACCATCACCCCCATCACCCCACCACCTCAAATATACCCCACTATCACAACCCAACCATCCCAAAACCAAGCCCTGCATGTTACACCAATGCATGGACACCCATCACAGACCTGCATGGACACCCATCACCACAGCATGCCCATCACAGAGACTCACTCAGCCCACAAAACCACCACGAACACAAGGCCAAGCTGACAGGGATGTCACAACCATACAGGGAACCACACCCATGCACAAGATGGAACACACAGATACATTAACACTGCATTTGCATCCCCACAGGACCCTACTCAGCGTCACCGGAGAGGAGGTGCCAGCTACATCCAGTCCCCCCCCGAAGAGGCCCACAGTGATGACAGCAGCTCTGCACGCCTGGATCAGGATGACCAACCTGGCCCATCAGGGACCTCTGGACAGTCATTTCCCCTGCCACAGTCCCAAACCACCACAGAGCCTCCCCTCTGAGGAAACACCACTACAGCTCCCACCCAGCGGGCCCATGCCACTGTCCCCAGGACACGTCAATCAGCAGTGTATCCACCACTACAGGGACCCCAGGCAACCTCACAAACACAGGACGATCAGGGACCTGGGGTCAGTGGCAGTGGGCACACGGTTCAGGGGATAGAGGTACAGGACAACAGGGAAGCTGGGAGGACTGCTGTGCGACAGGGGGCGGACAGGCCCAGGGAACCCACTCTCCACAAGGCACTCTCCAACATCCTGGGAGCATACCACCATTCCCAGGAGACCATGGGCCAGATACTGGCCAAGCTGCAGAAGACCCAGCAGCTGCAGGAGGGATAGTACCTAGGGATCAGGGATGACCTAACAAACATCTACACCATCCTGGTCACCATTGCAGGGTTCTGGCTGACATGGCCAAGACCATGAGGGAGACAGTGACACAATAACGGGCCCCTGACACTAGCCAAACCGATGAACAGCCTTCCACCTGTGCCGGCGCTAGTGGACGTGAGGCCCCGCCACAGGACCAACAGGCCACCAGCACCCCACCCCCTGCAGAAGAAGAACCACCCTGCAAATGGTCCCTGCGATCCAGGCCGAAGCCACAGAACATTGTCAAGACCCCTGCCAGGAAATAAGACTCTCCTGATTGTCACCCTTCTGCCGCACTCTATCACCCTGTCCACCTTGAACTGCCAATACTCCACTTCCCATGCCCCCTTGGACAATGCACCTGTGATACCAAGAGACTGGACTCTAACTGGACATTCCTCCACCATCACCCCAGCCCATTGCACATCCCCCTCTACTTATGAGCACTTAAATAAACAGCCTTGGAACAAATACAAATCTGAAGTCTGTCAAATGATTCACAAATGTATTAGTAAAACATAATCAAAGCATTGCAAATCAAATGTACAGTGAAATATACTTTGTAATGACCTTTGGATGGGCAGCGGTACACATAGAAGGAGCCAGAGTGGGGCACAGGGATCTGAAAATAGAGATGGCAAAGGGTACAGTCAGTGGTGGTCATTACAACCCTGGCGGTCGGTGTTAAAGCGGCGGTAAAACCGCCAACAGACCGGCGAAAAAAAAAATGGAATTACGACTGTGGCGGAAACCGCCAACATAGACAGCCACTTTAACACTCCGACCGCCACGGCGGTACAAACAAACACAGCGGCGGTAACCGCCAACACCCTCCAACCCCCCTGGAAGAATGCAAGGACAAAAGGAAATGAGTCGAATAATTGTGATATATTCAATTATATACATCAAAAATATTTACAATTACATACATTTATACAATATACAATTATATACACCAAGAACACAAGTCCAAGGGATTCCACCATCATAGTCCGTGGATCACTGGGCCCAAAAGGCATGGGCGAGGCCCACACTCAATACCCAATCAAAACGGAGAGAACACTGCAGGGGCATCAGATAGAAATAAAACAGGCACCTCAGGGGGAAGGTAAGGGGGGGGCACCGCAGCCTGTTGAGTGCACTACGCCAGATCCATGAGTCGGCTCCATGCCCACTGTTCAATCCTGGGGAGTGCAAAGCCACAGTCTCTCAAGTCTCTACAGTGGGTGGGTTGCCCACTGTGCAATCCTTGGGAGTGCAAAGCCACAGTCTCTCAAGTCTCTACAGTGGGTGGTTTGCAACTGTGCAATCCTGTGGAGTGCAAAGCCACAATCTCTCAAGTCTCTACAGTGGGTGGTTTGCTCACTGTGCAATCCTGGGGAGTGCAAAGCCACAGTCTCTCAAGTCTCTACAGTGGGTGGGTTGCCCACTGTTCAATCCTGGGAGTGTAAAGCCACAGTCTCTCAAGTGGATAACAGTCTCCACTGGTTTCTGGAGGGGGCCTTGTGCCCAGAGTGCTTCATCCTGCCAAGGACTCAGGTAGTGGATGTATCTCTCCACTGGTTCTGGAGGGGGCCTTGTGCCCAGAGTGCTTCATCCTGCCCGTGGCGGACTCAGTAGCGTCGGAATCATTGGCGCTGACTGGCCTGCGGGGCTGCTGGCGGCGGTGTCCTGGGCAGCAGTTCAGCTGGTGGCGGTCTTGTCCTGGCCTGCAGGGCTGCTGGTGGCGGTGTCCTGGGCAGCGGTTCAGATGGTGGCGGTTTTGTCCTGGCCCGTGGGGCTGCTGGCAGCTGTGTCCTGGGCAGCGGTTCAGAAGGTGGCTGTCTTGTCTGTAGCAGCGGGGCTGCTGGCGGTTTTCTCCTGGGCAGCGGGGCTGCTGCTGGCGGTCCTGTCTGTGGCAGCGGGGCTGCTGGCGGTCGCTTCCTGGGCAGCGGGCTGCTGCTGGCGGTCCTGTCTGTGGCAGCGGGGCTGCTGCTGGCGGTCTTGTCCATGGCAGCGGGGCTGTTAGCAGTCACTTCCTGGGCAGTGTGGCTGCTAGCGGGCTCGTCCGCCATGCTGATCTTCCCAGACTTACCAGTTTTACTGTGCCCCTTTCCCACCTTGGATGGTGTTGCAGCTGTCTCCACACTCCCAACTGTACCCCTGGGAGTGGCTTTGGTGGCTGGTTTCTTTCCCCTCTCCCGCCGGCCAACTTTTGAAGCTTGACAGGTGGGGGACTGTCCGTGCTGTGGGTCCTTGCCACACTGGCTGCCCTGCTGCCTGGTGCACTCCATAATCCGGTGACTACTGGCACCACTGGTCCCGCTGATGTTGTGGCTGAGGTGCTAGGTTGGGACCTGGAGAGTCGGGTCCTAGGAGACTGACGGGGTGGGGGAGGTGAGGGAAAGAGATCAAGGCTGGCCAGGAAAAGTTTCTTAGGAACACTGGGACGGGTAGCTGGAGGGGGGTTGGGAGTAGAGGAAGAGGTAGTGGTTGTGGGAGGTTAAGTTTTGCTGACGGTGCATGGGCTGGAGGCTTTCGTGAGGTGGATGGCTGTTGGGTGGGTGTGTGGCTGCGTTTGTGTACCTTGGGAGGTGGACTCACAGACACACTGGGAGAGGACACAGGGGACGTGTGAATGGTAGCGGGGGTGGTGACTGCACGTGTGCGGGGTGTGGTGGTGGGTGTGCTGGTGATGGACGTAGTCGCTTAGGATGTAGAGCATGCAGGTGTGAGTGGAGGCGAGACAGGGAGGGAGGAGGGAGACGAGAAGGAGGGGGACACAGTGGAGGCAGTGGATGTTGCTGTGTCTGCATGTGTGTGATGCTTGCGTGAGTACCTGTGGGATGTGTGGTGCTTATGTTTGCCAGAGCTTCCATTGTGTGTTGAGGTGTGTGCATGCTGGTCTGATGGTGTGCTTGGGATAGGTTGAGGTACAGGCGTGTGGGTCTGGGTGAAGGAAGTTGGAGGGGGAAGGCTAGTGACAGGGACA
The DNA here is from genome assembly GCF_031143425.1 of Pleurodeles waltl. Taxonomy (NCBI): domain Eukaryota; kingdom Metazoa; phylum Chordata; class Amphibia; order Caudata; family Salamandridae; genus Pleurodeles; species Pleurodeles waltl. Next base: position 422,880,924 of record NC_090450.1, on the reverse strand, counting down.
ATGGCTGCCATCAGTGCTGAGGCCAGAGTCTGAAAAGCTCGCTGAAGGGCTGCCTGACCAGAAAGAATGCCCTCCAGGTATGCATTCGTCTGTTGCAACTGCCTCTCTACACCCTGGATGGCATTCAAAATGGTAGACTGCCCAACAGTGAGGTACCTGAGGAGGTCAATGGCCTCCTCACTGAGGGCAGCAGGGGAGACAGGGGCAGGGGCTGAGGTGCCTGGGGCGAAGGAGATGCCCACCCTCCTGGGTGAGCGGGCACTGGGCAATGGCTGAGGGGCTACTGGGAGGGCGGTGCTGGTAGGTTGGGGTGACAGCTGTACCTGTAGATGCGGGGGCACAGATGGGGCTGCTACCGCAAGGGAGCTCCCATCAGAGGAGGAGTCCGTCTCGCTGGTGTCAGCTCCTGTCCCTCGCCCTCCGTCCCACTGGTGAATTCGGAGTCTGTAGTGTGGCCCTCCAGGGCCATGTGGGATGCAGCTCCCTCCTGCTCCGGTGCCACTGCTCCTCCACCTGGTGATGCTAATGCACACAAGTACAGGGAGACCACAAAAAGGGGGGGTGGAAGACAGAAGAAAGACATGTTGAGTACATGCAATACCGCTACCGTTGGCAGACACGACAGACACAGAAGCCCCCTGCACTATGTCGCGCACTTGGGGTCCACTATTCAATCCCAGGGACATGGCTTACAAGGCTATGGCCGATTTCTGCACACATGGATGTCACAGGAGCCTGACTAGGTGTAGTTGGCACTGTACACAAGTAGGGTGGGGTGCCAAAGGGCCTGCCTGAAGAAGTGAACTTAACTAGCAAACTCGCCCTGGCCTAGGGGAACCCACAGCCCACCTCCCCCACCCAGACACCTAAAATGCACACTGAATCAACAGAATGAGAATCTACTAACCCCCTTGTGGCTGCTGTGATGCTGTCAAGCGCCCATCCAAGTCCGGATACGCCACCACCAGGATCCTGAACATCAAGGGGGTCATGGTGCGACGGGCACCCCTCCCACGTTGGGAGGCCATCCCCAGCTGGGCCTCCACCGTCTTCTTGCTCCAGCAGCGAATATCCTCCCATCTTTTCTGGCAGTGGGTGCTCCATCTGTGGTAGACCCCCAGGGTCCGGACTTCTTTGGCGATGGCATGCCAGATGACCTACAGGAATTTTACAGGGGAAAAGAGAAGTAATTACCAACTGCACCGTCACAGTCATTGGCCCGCATCCCTACCCTTGCCATGCACCTACCGTCGTTTCATGCACGCCTGATTCTCACCCCCCCATCTTTCATCCACCCCACTCCACACAGGTATTGCCCATACAGCATGCTCACAGTGTACTTACCTGTTTGTCTGGAGGACCGTAGAGTAGCGTGTAGTGGAGGAGGACCCCCATCCACGAGTTTCTCCAACTCCTCCGTGCTGAAAGCAGGGGCCCTTTCCCCAGACACACGAGCCATTGTCTCTTCCATACTGAGGTCACAGCAGCACTTGCAGTGTAGGTCCTCTCCTGTCGAAGATCAGGTATCGAGTGATTGAACAGACAGAAAATGGCGGTCATGTCCGCGGCGGTGCGTACCATCACTACCGGCGTACATCGTCATTGGCTCCTGGGACCCATAGGGTCCAATGTTAACCAATGCAGAATTGGACGCGGTCTTCGACCGCCTACCGCAACAGTGTACAATGCCAGCGCAGTTACCTCATATCCCCTTGTCCCACCTTACAGGTAAGGCAGCTGCCATTTCAGGGGCCCACATGGCTTTATTTTTGACTGTGTCACACATACCTAGGCCTTGCCTAACCACTCATACAGGCAAATTTCAATTTATGAAAATGTTCAGTGTAAGCTGTGTTTACGTACCGCAGAGTTGGTTGACTCTGTGCTCGCTGTTCTCCTCCATAGGCACCGTCCGCTGGGGCATGTGAGGAGATGGCGGCATCCTCCAGTGTACAGACCTCTGGTGGACCTATCGACAATGGAGGAAAGACGTGATCATCACCTACAGGCTTGATCGTGCCACAATCCAGGAACTGTGTGCCCAGTTGGAGCCAGACCTGATGTCAGCTATCCGCCATCCCGCAGGAATCCCCCCTCAAGTGCAGGTGCTGTCAGTACTCCATTTCCTAGCAAGTGGGTCTTTTCAAACAACAGTGGCCATAGCATCAGGGATGTCCCAGCCTATGTTTTCCAACGTGTTGTCCAGAGTGTTGTCTGCCCTTCTGAAACACATGCGGAGCTACATTGTTTTCCCTCAGGTGGAGGAATTGCCTACAGTGAAAGGTGACACCTATGCCCTGGGACATATCCCCAACATCATAGGTGCAATTGATGGGACACATGTGGCCTTGGTACCCCCCCCCCCGCAGGAGTGAACAGGTGTACAGAAACCGGAAGAGTTACCATTCCATGAATGTACAGATGGTGTGTTTGGCAGACCAGTACATCTCCCATGTTAATGCAAAATTCCCTGGCTCAGTGCATGACGCTTACATCCTGCGGAATAGCAGCATCCCTTATGTGATGGGGCAACTACAGAGGCACCGGGTGTGGCTATTAGGTGAGCACCTGGACCCAAATCAGTGGAAATAGTTGTCTGGGTCTGTGGATGTCCCTATGAGTTAGTGTGTGTCTAACAGTTGTCCCTCGCCATTTGCAGGTGACTGTGGTAACCCCAACCTGTCATGGCAACTGACCTCAGTGAGGAATCCCAGGGCAAGGGCAGAGGAACGCTACAATGAGGCCCATGGGCGAACTAGGAGGATTATAGAGCGGACCTTCGGCCTCCTGAAGGCCAGATTCAGGTGCCTCCATATGACAGGTGGTTCACTATTCTACTCACCAAAGAAGGTGTGCCAGATCATCGTGGCCTGCTGTATGCTTCACAACTTGGCTTTGCGACGACAGGTTCCTTTTCTGCAGGAGGATGGTCCAGATGGAGGTGTTGTGGCAGCTGTGGAGCCTGTGGACAGTGAAGACGAGGAAGCAGAAGAAGAGGACATCGACAACAGGAACACAGTGATCCTGCAGTACTTCCAGTGAGACACAGGTAAGAAGACAAATCTGCCTGCTACATCGAATTTAAATGTACTACCTCTCTACTGTCTGTCATTATGTCCCAGTGTATGGACACTGAGTTGACACTTTCCCTTACGATTTCACAGATGTGGGTCCCACTGTGTGACATCTGCTTTGTTTCCTCATGGACTAGAGCTGTGTGACATAGGTATGTTGACATTACATTTGAAAGAGCATTTTGGCACTGTAATTGCTAATACACTATTTCGAAATCACAGACAGACTCCAGATTGTTTTGTGCTTTAAGGGAGTTTATTTAAGTGTCAATATTGGAGGGGGTTGTAAAATGGTGAGGGGTGATGGTGGAGGAATGTCCATGGCAGAGTCCAGTCTATTAGTCTCACAGGTGCATTGTCCAAAGGGGCATAGGAAGTGGAGCTGGGGCAGTTTAAGAATGGACAGGGTGACAAGGTGGGACAAATGGATGACAATCAGGGTTGTCTTATTTCTTGGGGGGGGGGGTCTTGGCATCGTTCTCTGTCTTTGTCCTGGATCTCAGGGACCGTTTTCGGGGTGGTTCGCCCTCTGCAGGGGGTGGGGTGCTGGTGTGGTGGTCCTGTGGCGGTGCCTCCTGTCCATTAGCGCCGGCGGAGGTGGTGGGCAGTTCATCGTCCAGGCTAGTGTCAGGGGCCCCTTGATGTACCACAGTGTCCCTCCTGGTGTTGAGGAGTTCCTTCAGCACCCCTACAATGGTGCCCAGGGTGGAACTGATGGATTTGAGTTCCTCCCTGAAGCCCAAATACTGTTCCTCCTGCAGCCGCTGGGTCTCCTGAAACTTGGCCAGTACCGTTGCCATTGTCTCCTGGGAATGGTGGTAGGCTCCCATGATGTTGGAGAGGGCCTTGTGGAGAGTGGGTTCCCTGGGCCTGTCCTCCCCCTGTTGCACAGCAGCCCTCCCAGTTCCCCTGTGTTCCTGGGCCTCTGTCCCCTGAACGGTGTGCCCACTGCCACTGCCCCCAGGTCCCTGGTGTTGTTGGGGTGGTGGGTTAGCCTGGGTTCCCTGTAGTGGTGGACACACTGCTGCTTGACGTGTCCTGGGGACAGAGGGTGGGCCTGCTGGGTGGGTGCTGTGCTGGTGTTTCCAGAGAGGGGAAGCTCTGTATTGGCCTGTGCCAGTGTGAGGGGAACCGACTGTCCCAAGGTCCCAGATGGGCCGGGCTGGTCGTCTAGATCCAGTTGGACAGAGCTGCTGTCATCACTGTGGGCCTCTTCTGTGGGTGGAGTGGACATGTCTGGACCTTCCTGTAGGAAAGTACCATCTTGCCTGGCATGTTACCCCCATTTTTCACTGTATATATGTTGTTTTAGTTGTATATGTCACTGGGACCCTGTCATCCAGGGCCCCAGTGCTCATAAGTGTGCCTGAATGTGTTACCTGTGTAGTGACTAACTGTCTCACTGAGGCTCTGCTAATCAGAACCTCAGTGGTTATGCTCTCTCATTTCTTTCAAATTGTCACTAACAGGCTAGTGACCAATTTTACCAATTTACATTGGCTTACTGGAACACCCTTATAATTCCCTAGTATATGGTACTGAGGTACCCAGGGTATTGGGGTTCCAGGAGATCCCTATGGGCTGCAGCATTTCTTTTGCCACCCATAGGGAGCTCTGACAATTCTTACACAGGCCTGCCACTGCAGCCTGAGTGAAATAACGTCCACGTTATTTCATAGCCATTTTACACTGCACTTAAGTAACTTATAAGTCACCTATATGTCTAACCTTTACCTGGTAAAGGTTAGGTGCAAAGTTACTTAGTGTGAGGGCACCCTGGCACTAGCCAAGGTGCCCCCACATTGTTCAGGGCCAATTCCCCGGACTTTGTGAGTGCGGGGACACCATTACACGCGTGCACTACATATAGGTCACTACCTATATGTAGCTTCTCAATGGTAACTCCGAATATGGCCATGTAACATGTCTATGATCATGGAATTGCCCCTTCTATACCATCCTGGCATAGTTGGCACAATCCCATGATCCCAATGGTCTGTAGCACAGACCCTGGTACTGCCAAACTGCCTTTCCTGGGGTTTCACTGCAGCTGCTGCTGCTGCCAACCCCTCAGACAGGCTTCTGCCCTCCTGGGGTCCAGCCAGGCCTGGCCCAGGATGGCAGAACAAAGGACTTCCTCTGAGAGAGGGTGTTACACCCTCTCCCTTTGGAAAATGGTGTGAAGGCAGGGGAGGAGTAGCCTCCCCCAGCCTCTGGAAATGCTTTCATGGGCACATTTGGTGCCCATTTCTGCATAAGCCAGTCTACACCGGTTCAGGGACCCCTTAGCCCTGCTCAGGCGCGAAACTGGACAAAGGAAAGGGGAGTGACCACTCCCCTGACCTGCACCTCCCCTGGGAGGTGTCCAGAGCGCTCCAGACCTCTGCCATCTTGGAAACAGAGGTGCTGCTGGCACACTGGACTGCTCTGAGTGGCCAGTGCCACCAGGTGACGTCAGAGACTCCTTCTGATAGGCTCCTTCAGGTGTTGCTAGCCTATCCTCTCTCCTAGGTAGCCAAACCCTCTTTTCTGGCTATTTAGGGTCTCTGTCTCTGGGGAAACTTTAAATAACGAATGCAAGAGCTCATCCGAGTTCCTCTGCATCTCTCTCTTCACCTTCTGCCAAGGAATCGACTGCTGACCGCGCTGGAAGCCTGCGAAACTGCAACATAGTAGCAAAGAGGACTACTGCAACTCTGTAACGCTGATCCTGCCGCCTTCTCGACTGTTTTCCTGGTGGTGCATGCTGTGGGGGTAGTCTGCCTCCTCTCTGCACTAGAAGCTCCGTAGAAATCTCCCGTGGGTCGACGGAATCGTCCCCCTGCAACCGCAGGCACCAAAGAACTGCATCACCGGTACCTTGGGTCTCCTCTCAGCACGACAAGCAAGGTCCCTTGAATCCAGCAACTCTGTCCAAGTGACTCCCACAGTCCAGTGACTCTTCAGTCCAAGTTTGGTGGAGGTAAGTCCTTGCCTCCCCACGCCAGACTGCATTGCTGGGAACCGCGACTTTTGCAGCTACTCCGGCCTCCGTGCACTTCCGGCGGAAATCCTTTGTGCACAGTCCAGCCTGGGTCCACGGCACTCTAACCTGCATTGCACGACCTCCTAAGTTGTTCTCCGGCGACGTGGGACTCCTTTGTGCGACTTCGGGTGAGCACCGTTTCACGCATCCTAGTAGTGCCTGTTTCTGGCACTTCTCCGGGTGCTACCTGCTGCCGAGAGGGCTCCTTGTCTTGCTCGACGTCCCCTCTGTCTCCTGACACAATTTGCGACATCCTGGTCCCTTCTGGGCCACAGCAGCGTCCAAAAACCCTTACTGCATAATTTGCAGCTAGCAAGGCTTGCTGGCGGTCTTTTGGCGGGAAAACACTTCTGCACGACTCTCCACGGCGTGAGGGATCCGTCTTCCAAAGGGGAAGTCTCTAGCCCTTGTCGTTCCTGCAGAAACCTAAGCTTCTACAATCCAGTAGCAGCTTCTTTGCACCCGCAGCTGGCATTTCCTGGGCATCTGCCCATATCCGACTTGCTTGTGACTTTTGGACTTGGTCCCCTTGTTCCACATGTACCCTCGACTGGAAATCCATTGTTGTTGCATTGTTGGTTTGTGTCTTTCCTGCAGAATTCCCCTATCACGACTTCTATGTCGTTTGGGGAACTTTAGTGCACTTTGCACTCACTTTTCAGGGTCTTGGGGTGGGCTACTTTTCTAACCCTTACTATTTTCTAATAGTCCCAGCGACCCTCTACAAGGTCACAGAGGTTTGGGGTCCATTCGTGGTTCGCATTCCACTTTTGGAGTATATGGTTTGTGTTGCCCCTATCCCTATGTGTCCCCATTGCATCCTATTGTAACTATACATTGTTTGCACTGTTTTCTAAGACTATACTGCATATTTTTGGTATTGTGTATATATATCTTGTGTATATTTGCTATCCTCATACTGAGGGTACACTCTGAGATACTTTGGCATATTGGCATAAAAATAAAGTACCTTTATTTTTAGTATAACTGTGTATTGTGTTCTCTTATGATATTGTGCATATGACACTAAGTGGTACTGTAGGACCTTCACTCGTCTCCTAGTTCAGCCTAAGCTGCTCTGCTAAGCTACCATTATCTATCAGCCTATGCTGCTAGACACCCTATACACTAATAAGGGATAACTGGGCCTGGTGCAAGGTGCAAGTACCCCTAGGTACTCACTACAAGCCAGTCCAGCCTCCTACACTTCCTGTCCGATGACGTTGGGTAGGGGTTCTGCAGGGGTGTAAAAGCATGATTATTGCATCTGTGTGTGCCATGGTGTGCAATGGGTGGGTGACCCTGTACCCCAGTGCTTGCATTCCTGTGTAGGACCTTGTGTGATGATGGTTTAGGGGGGTGTATGGGTATGTGGAGTGGCCATGCTTTGTTGATGAGTGTCCATGCTTTGGTGTTGCATGCAGGGCTTGGTGTTGGGATGTGTGGTTTGTGATATTGGGACATGTGTGAGGAGTAGGAGTGATGGGGGTGAGAGCGAGGGTGGGGTGTATGTGATGGCATGCAGGTAGGGTGTGGGATGAAGTAGTGAAGCTTTGACTTACCAGAGTCCATTCCTCCAGCTACTCCTGCGAGGCCCTCAGGATGCAGAATAGCCAAGACCTGCTCCTCCCATGTTGTTAGTTGTGGGGTAGGAGGTGGGGGTCTGCCGCCAGTCCTCTGTACCGCGATGTGGTTTCTTGAGAACACAGAACGCACCTTCCCCTGTAGGTCATTCCACCTCTTCCTGATATTATCCCTATTTCTTGGATGCTGTCCCACTGCGTTGACCCTGTCCACGATTGTGCGCCATAGCTCCATCTTCCTAGCTATGGAGGTGTGCTGCACCTGTGATCCAAATAGCTGTGGCTCTACCCGGATGATTTCCTCCACCATGACCCTGAGCTCCTCCCCAGAGAACCTGGGGTGTCTTTGCTGTGCCATGGGGTGGTGTGGGTGATGTGTGGGGTGGTGTGTGTTGTGATGTGTGGGGTGATATTTAGTGGTGTGTTGTGTGAGGTGAGTGGATGTTATGTGGGTGATGGTGTTGAGTGCCTGTGGATGCTTGTTTGTAGATGGTGGTGTCTCTCTGTGGCCTTCTATCGCAATTCTGGTCGTAAGGGTTTTTGGGTGATGTGGGTGTGTGTTTTATATTGTATTGAGTGTGTGGGAGTTGTGTGTGCATGTGTATCAGGTGTGTGTATTTCGAATTGTCCAATGTGGATGTGTTTTGTAAGTGTGTGTATTTTGAGCGCGGCGGTGTGTACCGCCAATGGAATACCGCTGTTGAAAGTCCGCCGTGTGGATTCATGGGTCGTGATAGTGTGGGCGTATTCCTGTTGGCATGACGGTGGAGGATTTCTTATCGCCAGTTTATCACTGACCTTTGGTGTGGCAGACTTGTGTGGGTGTCTAGATTTTGGCGGATTCCGGCCTTTGGGTCATAATGACTGTGGCGGTATTGAGCAGCCGCGGCGGTGTGTTGGCGGTCTTCTGCACGGCGGTAAGCGGCTTTTACCGCCAATGTTGTAATGACCCCCAGTGGCTAGAGACATAGGGTAAGAGGCTGCCTTGTACAATGTCCAACATATAACTGAAATGTAAAATGAGTGTACAATGTCTTACCTGTGTGTCACTGGAAGTATTGCTGGATTATGTTGCTCCTGTTGTCAACATCTTCTTCCTCTGCTTCCTCTTCCTCACTGTCCACAAGCTCCACCGCTGTCACAAGACCATCTCCAGGCTCATCCTCCTGCAGAAAAGGCACCTGGCGTCTCAAGGCCAGGTTGTGCAACATGCAACAATGATCTGGCACACCTTATTGGGTGAGTAGTACAGGGATCCACCTGTCAGATTGAGGCACTGGAATCTGGCCTTCAGGAGGCAGAAGGTCGTTTCTATAATCCTCCTTGTACACCCATGTGCCTCATTGTAACGTTCCTCTGCCCTTGTCCTGGCATTCCTCACTGGGGTCAGTAGCCATGAGAGGTTGGGGTAACCAGAGTCACCTGCGAATATTCGAGGGATACCTGTTAGCCACACACTCCCCCTCAGGGACAACCCCATACCCATACACCAATATATACTGGGTGGGGGACCTTGGGCTCACCTACTAGCCACACCTGATGCCTCTGGAGTTGGCCCATCACATATGGGATGCTGCTATTCCTCAAGATAAAGGTGTCATGCACAGAGCCCAGGGTATTTGGCATTTACATGCGAGATGTACTGGTCCGCCAAACACACCATCTGCATATTCATAGAGTGATAGCTTTTTCTATTCCTGAAAACGTGCTTATTTCTCCAGGGGGGGGGGGGGGGACAAATGCCACCTGTGTACCATCAATGGCACCTATGATGCTATGGATATGTCCCAGGGCATAAAAGTCAGCTTTCACTGTGGCCAAATCCTCCACCTGGGGGAACACAATGTAGATGCGCCTGTGTTTCAGCAGGGCTGACAACACTCTGGTCAACACGTTAGAGAACATTGGCTGAGACATCCCTGAAGCCATGGCCACTGTTGTTTGGAAGGAACCACTTGCCAGGAAATGGAGCACTGACAGGACTTGCACTAGAGGGGGGATACCAGTGGGCTGCCGGATCGCTGACATAAGGTCTGGCTCCAATTGGGCACACAGTTCCTGAATTGTGGCACGATCAAGTCTGTAGGTAATGATAATGTGTCTGTCCTCCATTGTTGCAAGGTCCACCAGGGGTCTGTACACCGGAAGATGCCGCCATCTCATATTCAGAGATGTGTGCAGAGGGTCTTATTCCCACATCTATTGCACTAATGCTGATTAATTTACTTTACAGAAACAAAATGTGAATCTGAAAATCAGTTTCTGTGCCAATGTCTGCTGTGATGCAGTTAGGTGCCAGGCCCTGTGGCCCCCTGAAATGGCGGATGCCTGACCCTTGAGGAGTGACAAGTGGAAATGAGGTAATTGCGCAGGCGTTGTGCGCCTTCGCAGTAGGCGGTTGATGACCGCAGCACAACTTTGCATTGGTTATCATTGGGCCCCTGTCTTCACTGCTGAGGAGTTGGAGAAACTGGTGGATGGCGTCCTACCCCAGTACACGTTACTCTACGGTCCTCCAGACAAACAGGTGAGTACACTGTAAGCATGATGCGTGGCCCATGAATGTCTGGAGTGCTGTGTGTGTAAGCCACATGTAGAGGGGGCAGAGGCGTCCTGTCCAGAGTGCAGCATGTAAGGTGGTTAATGTATGTGCGTCAGGGGATGGGAGGAATCTGGTGGGCCATGAGTGTGACGGTCCGGACGGGTGACTAATTCCCTTTTCTGCTGTCTTTTCCCTGCAGGTCAGCGCCTAGCAGAAAAAGGGTATTTGGCGTGCCATCGCCAAGGAGGTGCGAAACCTGGAATCTTTGACAGGCGGAGCACCCACTGCTGCAAGAGGTGGCAGGACCTGCCCCACTGGGCAAAGAAGACAGTGGAGGCCCAGTTGGGGTTGGCCTCCCAACGAGGAAGCAGTGCCGATCACACCATGACCCCCCTGATGTTCCTCATCCTGGCGGTGGCCTATCCGGAGTTGGATGGGCGCTTGAAGGCATCACAGCAGCCACAAGGGGGTGAGTACTGAATCTGACTCCTGCTGTGCGCGCGTTAAGATTTACCTGGATAGGGGCTATGGATGCCCCTAGGCCAGGGTGAAGATGGCAGGGTTGGTCTCTTGTTGGGCAGGCTTTGAAGCACACCCACCCCAATGGTGTTAGTGGGCATCTACTACTGGGCAGGGTCCTCTGGGTTTCTGGGGTGCAGCTGATGGTGTTAGGCATTGTACCTCATGAGCTGGTGACTCTTAGTAACTGTTTGGGCATGGCCTAGTGCATAGGGCTGCTCCCTGTGTGTTGTGTACGCCAACGGTAGTGGTGTTGCTGGTATTGACCAAGTGTGTCCTCTGTCTCTCCCCCTCTTTTTTTTTGTCACCCTGTCCTTCTGTGCATTTGCATCATCTGGCGGAGGAGCAGAGGCACCGGCGACAGAGGGAGCTGCATCCCATATGGGCCTGGAGGCCGAATCCACCAACGGTGAGGGCACCAGTGGGGCGGAGGGCGAGGGGAACAACGCGACGGGGACAGGAAGGGACACCACAGACAGCGACTCCTCCTCCGATGGAAGCTCCCTGGCGGTGGCGGACACCTCTGTGCCCACCCCATCAGCAGGTACAGCCACCACCCCCTCTACCAGCACCGCCCTCCCAGCAGCCCCTGAGCGTGTTTCCCGTGCCCGCTCATCCAGGAGGGTGGGCATCTTCTTCACCCCAGGCACCTCAGGCCCTGCCCCAGTCAGCCCTGCTGCCCTCAGTGAGGAGGCTATTGACCTCCTGAGATCCCTCACTGTTGGGCAGTCAACCATTCTGAATGCCACCCAGGGTGTCGAGAGGCATTTGCAACAAACAAATGCATACCTGGAGGGCATTCACTCTGGCGTGGCAGCCCAACAGAGAGCATTTCAGGCTCTGGCCTCAGCACTGATGGCAGCCATTGTCTGTTGCGTGTGTGTGTGTCACTCTCTTTTTCCTCCTCCCTCCCCTGTGTACTAGGGGCAGAACTCACCTTCGTCATCGCCTGGTAGATGAGGAGGCAGACCAGCATCGGCAGGACCTGCAGCTTGGGCTCCATGGCGTCCTGGTTCTTCGTTGAGTGTCGAGCAGTGAGTGGTTTCCCTTCCAAACACTGTTTCCGCCGTGCTTTTGATGGCGTTGGTACCGCCCCGGAAAAGCTGGCGGATAGGCGGGTTGTAATGTGGTGGGCAGTACATTGTCTTCCGCCTGTCTGTTGGCGGTGACCCCGTGGGGTTTGCTGCTACCGCCGTGGCGGTCGGAGTGTTAAAGTGTCTGTCTGTGTTGGCGGTTTCTGCTGTGGTCGTGATCCCATTTTGTTTTACTGCCGGCCTGTTGTCGGTGTTACCGCCGCTTTAACACCGTCTGCCAGGGTTGTAATGAGGGCCTATGTCCTGACACTAGGTGTATGTGTATGTCCCTAGCTAGTAAGTGGTCTTTCCTGTGGAAAGTATCAAGTGACAGAGTAGTAAGGCAATTGCAAGTGCTAATCCCACCATTGCACCACCACTGATGTAGGAATCTGGCCTGGTGTGTAGTGTTTACCTAAGGTACTTACACCTTATGCCAGGTCAAGGTATCCCCTCTTAGTGAAGTGTAGGCAGTGTCTAGAAGCCAGGCTCTTTAGAGGTAGCTGTGGATGAGCAGCCAAAGTCTTCTCTAGGAGACACGCAAAGCTCATGCAATAACACTGTAGTCACACAGCACTTACACACATGAAAGAAAACTCAGTTGTACAAAAATAAAGGTACTCTATTTTTAGCACAGATTATCACAAATCGTGAGACAGGTGACCTACCCTTAGGAGGCAAGTAATACACTACATATATACACTAACAATCAGAAATAGGCATAGAAAAGGTTAGAAAACAGTGCAAACAGTAATAACCAATAGTGACCCTAGGGGGAGCACAAACCATATACTGAAAAAAATTAATGCGAACCAGGTTCCCCAAACTATGTAAGTAAGATGTGCAGCAGGGCGCTGGGGGCATTAGAAAACCACCAAGGTAAGTACCACAGTACCCCTAGCGACCAGGAATGCAGGAGTAAAACACTAGATTTTCCTCAAACCACCCAAAAGGAGGAAAAGAAGAAACAGAAGACACCAAGAAAAGACTGCAACAAAACCAGCAGTGGATTTCTGAAGAAAGAAGACCTGTGGAGAGAGGGGACCAAGTCCAAGAGTCACAGTGAAGTCCAGGAGGAGAAGGAGGTACTACCCACCCAGCTGTGGATGCAGGAGTTGGTTGACGGTTCTGAAGAACAGGTCAGTACTTTAACCAAGGAGCCGGTGAAGAGTTCCAGATGGATGCAAAAGATGTCCCACGCTGGAAGGAAGATTGCAGACGGGCGATGGTGAAGGATTTCCACCAACAGGCCTTGCAAAGGCAAACTTGTGATTAGCGGAAAAGAGGTGCTGCCGGGGACCAGCAAGGCCCAGGAGGACTCAGCCCAGGAAGGGGAGTCGCAGGGGACCTTCAGCATTGCAGAGAGTCCGCAGGAGCAGAAGCAGCATCCACAGGAGTCCCACTTTACGGGGGCACAGAAGTCACAGAAGAAGCCCACTCAGCACTACAAAAGTGGATCCCACGCCACAGGAGAACCATGCAGGAGGCTGGGATTTGCAGGAAGGAGTGCTGGGGACTGGAGCTGCATGTCGACTGAAGATCACTTGGAGGGACATGCAAACAAGCCTTGGCAGCTGCAAGAGACACAGTGCACGGGGTGCTGTCCTGTGTGGGAAGGCAAAAGCTTACCTCCACCAAAGTTGGACAGCTGGCAGAGAGGACCAAGGGGAGTACCCTATACCACCAACCATAATGCAGGATCCACGCAACTCAGCAGGAGAGGGGATCCACGCAGCCGGTCATCGCTTGTTGTAGGTGCCTGCGGTTGCAGGAAAGTAACTCCTTCAATCCAAGGGAGATTCCTCCTTCTTCTTGTGTAGGATTAAGAGTTGCAGTCTTCTGAGGATGCACGGCGAGGAAACTGTTGCAAAGCTGGCAGGAACTCTGTATACAATGTTGCAGGAGACTCTCCCTAGCGGATCTGCAGCTAGTAGGTTCCTGGAGGGTCCAGTCATGGTTCCGGAGTCCAGAAGTCGAACTAAAGTTGCAGAGAAGTCCTGCTGAAATCTTGCAAGCTGAATCTGAGGACCCAGCCAAGAGAGAGACCCTAAATAGTCCTGAAAGGGGGATTGGTCACCTAACCAAGTAAGTGCCTATCAGGAGGGGGCTCTGACATCACCTGCCTGGCCTGGCCACTCAGATGCTCCCAGAGTTCCCTGCCAACCTTGGAAACAAGATGGCGGAACCCAAGCACACTTTGGAGGAGCTCTGGACAACACCCCATTGGGTGGTGATGGACAGGGGAGTGGCCACTCCCCTTCCATTGTCCAGTTTTGTGCCAGAGCAGGGACTGGGGGTCCCTGAACCGATGTAGTTTGGTTTATGCACAGAGGGCACCAAATGTGCCCTTCAAAGCCAAACCAGTGGCTTGGGGAGGCTACCCCTCCCAAGCCAGTCACACCTATTTCCAAAGGGAGAGGGTGTTACCTCCCTCTCCCACAGTAAATCCTTTGTTCAGCCTTCCTGGGCTTGATCACATAGATCAAGCAGCAGGAGGGCAGAAACCTCTCTGAGGGGTCGCAGCAGCTGGGCTGCCTGAGAAACCGGGAAAGACTGGTGGTAGCAATGTTCCGGGTCTTCTAAGGAGCCCCCAGAGTGCATGGAATCATACTTTTAATGTTTAATGCCCGCAATAGTATTGGGGTATTATTTCGACATGTTTGATACCAAACATTTCCAGGTTCGGAGTTACCATTATGTAGCTGGACATAGGTAGTGTTGTATGTCCAGTACATATATAAAATGGCATCCCCGTACTCACGAAGTCCAGTAAAATAGTGCTGGAGTTCGTGATCGCACCTCTGCTAGTGCAGGGGTACCCTCACATACAGGTACCTGCACCCTGCCCTCTGGGCTGAGAGGGCCTACCATAGGGGTGACTTACAGTGACCCGCTGTAGTGACCTGTAGTGAAACCGGGTGCATGCACCCGATTCACTAGACTGCAAAGGCAGGCCTGCAGAACCCTGTGCATGGACACCCTATGGGTGGCAGAATAACTGCTGCAGCCCATAGGGATCCTCTGAAACCCCAATGCCCTGGGTACCTAGGTACCATATACTAGGGACTTACATGGGGGAACAAGAGATCCTTATAAAAAAATAGTATTCTATGAACCACATCCAAGAGCACTGGTGTAAGTACCACCATACATTGTATGTGAGGAAACTCAAGAGAGTTAAAAATTTACCAGCAATCAAATTTATAGGAGAGAGCACTGTCACTGGGATCCTGATTAGCAGGATACCAGTGAACCCAGTCAAACACGCTGACAAAAAGGCCAAAAGTAGGGGTAACCAAGCTTCAAAGAGGCTACTTTCCTACAATATGGATCATTGACACTAACAATGATTTTGCCTTCTGTAAACATTTTAACCTTTAATGTACTTTTATGGTTTAAACTTACCCACTGTCTTCTTCCTTAAGGAGCCTAATGTGCTTCACATTATTGAAATGTATTGATATGTTAAACAGCCTCAGTCTTGAATTTCTATTCATCAGCTAGCGCTTCAAGGACACTGAAATTTGCACAAGAAAAGCACTAAGAAAATCCTGGTTAGCAAAGGATGATTGCAAACTGAGGTTTGAAGGATCTAAAAATTCTCCTCTTAATCCCCACATTGGACTCGTTTTGATCTGCGTTCCAGATCTTCCCTCATACCATTTGGATTATTGATGGCATTGCAGCGTTCCAGAAAGCGTTCCAGAAAGCGTTTGCAACATCCTAGGTGTGTGAGTATAAGTAAAGTTATGTGATTTTGATTGAGGGTTGTGGGTTTGCGGTTTTTGACGATGGACCATGCTTTGACTTGTGGCATCAATTTGGGTCCAAGAGGGCTTTGTGTTGAAGTTGAAACTTTGAAGTCCCTTTTTATGTATATCGCTTGTGCTTAAGGAGATTAATGTGCTTACTGCCCAGGGGTGAAATTTGGTCATTTGAGTTTTTGTAATCCAAGATCCCAGGATAGCAGAGATCTATTAAGTGATATTTGACTTGTCTGTTAAGGTTGTGTTGTTGGACTGCGAGGTACCACGGCTGCACAAAGCTACGGATTTATTAAATTTCTGTTGTGAGATTACACTAACTGAGATTAGCATTTGGTTTATCCTTTGCGTGCAGGAGTAGACCGCACTAGTCTGAGTGAGTTCCCACTTGTTGAGGACTCGCTTTGTGCGTTTGATAGTTCCAGGAGGGTACTATTCCTCTAGAGCGGTTGCCTGTTCAATATTTCTTGAAATGAAACTGACAAGAGTTCTTATTTGTGGTATCGTAGCTGATCAGAGTGAAATAAGAGTATTTGTGTGGTGCTGAAAGTTACATCATTAGGTGCTGCACTGGGATTGGTCATTAAATCATTGAGTGGCAGCCTCTGATTGGTTAGTTTAGTGGTATCACGTTAGGACTGGGTATTTGCATTATTGAGTATTGCAATGTGATTTGCTGGGAACTGCTAGTCATTTCAAAAGGGTAATTGCAATGTATGTGTTTTGTGAAAGAGAAGATGACATTCTTTACTAAAATCAGAGCTATGTTGAGAAATGATGTGAGTATACCTGTCCTTGAGGGCATAGGGGCTCCTCCAGAGGACACACCTGCATGTTTCATGGCTAATAAGGTTGGGTTACACTTTTATGACTGGCTCATGCAGTGGAATAAGATCACTGCGAATGATGCAATTTCCCCGATATGGCACAAAGAATGTAAGAATAATGGAGAATCTAAGATGAGCGATGTATGAGATTAATCCTCATCCAAGATCTACATAATATAAAGTGTTGAAAACATGGAAACATGCTGCGCAGGAGAAGAAATATAAAGCCCAAATGAGAAATAAAGTCCATAGCTGGATGGAGTCAAGGTGGAAGGGGAAACAGCAAGAGTTGAGAGAGAACATGGCTGAGGGCATAGTTATGTATCCTTTGATAGCGAAGAAAGGAACTAGGTGAAGAAGTCATGAGAGGGAGGTGGAATTTATAAGAGGGAGGATGAAAGTAACAGAAAAACACATGAAGAATTTTTGGATGATTTGCTAAGCTCCCAACACCTTTTGAACAATGTTGTCCATCATATTGCAGTGACCCACCAGCCCCACATCGGCAATGTGGGAGGAGGAACAAATCTGGGAGCAAGTGCTCCAGGCACACAATAAGGATGTAGTCTTTAAGTTGAAATCATGGAAGACAGTTGTTGGGTTGTTCTCAGTCCTAACGAAAGGAGACTTAGCTCCCAAATTAAGATGTGCGGTGGAGGAGGGAGTCTGAGACTTTACAGTCAAAGACATCTATCTGATGAAAATGTTGAACCAGTTAAAATCACAGTGAAGCCTAACGCAGAGTATCCCAGAATGTCCCAATAAACCTCACAGTTGAGGTGGTGGCTAGAATTACACCCATCAGTGAGTCTAGGCTAGAGCAGGGCATCTTAAAAGAAGTGTTAGGGAGTCTTTACAACTCACTTGTGATGGGTTTGCAGAAACCAAACGGAAAACAAGCTAGCGCAAGAACCAAGAAAGGTGAATCAAATTGTAATACCATGTTATGCCTTGGTATCAAATCCTGCTGTTATACTTTTCCAAATTCCATGTGATGCAGGATGTTCCTGGGAGTGATGTGCTACTGTTGTCAGTGGAATTCCTAGTAGTTAAGCCTCTACAGAGACTTACATTGATGTGTCAGATCCACTCCCTGGGACAACAAATCCACGAGTGCCTTCCTGAACTCATAAAGAAACTGCGGTGCACAAGCACTAGGAATGCCCGATTACGAAAATGAATTTTGTATTTTGCTGTCATAAGCATGAAGGATGTGTGTTGTCTCTTAAGACACACACACATGGGGAAGCAAAACAGCCAGTATCTTACTTCTCTGCCTCACTTGATTCAGTGGCTGTGGTGCTTCCTGGAGGCCTTAAAGGAGTAGCTGCAATGAGTGTTAATATCCAGCAGTGAGAGTGCATCGTTGTGGGCTACTTGCTTATTGTGATGGTTCCTCATTTAGCTAAGAACTAGCTGATCCGCACTCAAACACATCACATGAAAAACAGCAGACTTACCAAGTATGAAGAAGTGATTTTTGCAGCAGAAAATTTACCTATGAAGAGAAACAGTGGATTAAAGCTTGTTCTCTCTTGCCAGTACCAGAGAGTGACTCAGAAGATCATGAGGTTGACCTTGACTGTCTAGATGTTACTGAATTGTGCACCAAACCAAGACTTGACATTCGTGATGTCCACTTGGAAGAGCCTGATTTTACCATGTTTGTGAATGGATTTTATTTAAGAGATGGATGTGGAATTCTGACTGCAGCTTATACTGTGTACACCCTAGAAGGTGGTGTGAAAGCCTCCATTTGTGCTATATAACTTGCACACAGATAGCTGAAATGATTGCCCTTACCAGAGCATGTTGGTTTCCAACAGTCTAAGTGTTACCCTATATAATTACAGTCTATATGGGTCTGATGTGGTCCACGATTTCAGACAGCTGTGGTCACAGAGGGGTTTCCTAACTTTCTTTGGTTCTCCAATACAAAGTGGGAAATATGTCATGGATATCCTGGAAGCTTTGCAACTTCCTAGAGAAGTATCTGTTGTAAAATATTTAGCTCACAGGATTGGATGGGATTCTGTGACTGTTGGATATTGCTGTTTTGACTAATGGAGCTAGCTGCCATTAGATGTCACTGTCTGGCAGTTAATTGAAAAGAGTAGAGCCATTCACAATAAGGCAGGGAATAGAAGCGTCCCACTCAGCTTTCTCTTCATCTTGTTTGCGTGACAAATGACAGAGCATGTGGTAATGCGACATGCGTGGCACTTGGCAGGACTGTTGCTGTGTTGATATCTAATTAGCCTACCAGAAGAAACAGAAATGAGGAGCGATTTCATCAACCATGGGTGCCGGGGCTGTCCATCTAAATAGCGTGTACGCTAGGAGAGAATAAGCAGACATAGAAATAGGACTGCTACACAGACAACTCTGTTGGTAGTTGAAATAAAGAAAGGGTTACTGGTGTTCTGTCTGCTCATCACTGTCTGTCTGTGCCTACCCCACAGCAGACAGCAGCTTAGAAATACCGCTGCTGCCTGTATGTTTGCACCTGTGCGTCTCTCTGTGCCTCCCTGAACGTGATGTTAACCCCTTCTGTGCCGCGGACGTAGTGGTTACGTCCCGTGGCACAGTGCTCATGTGCCGAGGACGTAACCATTACGTCCTCAGCACGGAGCCCGGAGGGAGCGCTACCGCTCCCTCCGTGGGGTTCCCCCGCACCCCCCCAAGGTGGGGGTGGAAGGGGAAGACCTTCCCCTTCCACCCCTGCCTTCCCCACCCTCCCGTAATGACGTCAGCGCGCTGACATCATTACCCACTGCTGGTTGCACTGGAAGCCATTTGCTTCCAGTGCGACGAAGGGAGAAACAGGTGAGTTTCTCCTCCGGCGTGTGGGGAGTTTGGGACAAAGAGGCACAAGGGGAAAGGAAAGGCTTTTCCTTTCCCCCTGTGTCTCTTTGAGCATTCCTGCTGCCCGATCGCATTGAGGAATGGCCACTAGACGGCAGGGATATATATATATTTTTTAATGTTTTAAAATGTTTACACGTTGGGGAGCAGCCCCTTGGGCAAGGGGCGCTCCCATTTGGGGGCATGTTTGTGTGGCCATTTCTGCCCCCCTTGGGGGCAGATCGGCCTATTATTTTTAGGCTGAATCGACTAGACACCAGGGATTTTTTTTTGTTGATGTTTTCAATTTTTAGCGTTGGGGAGCGGCCCCTTGGGCAAGGGTCGCTCCTATTTGGGGGCACGGTTGTGTGGCCATTTCTGCCCCCTTGGGGGCAGATTGGCCTAATATTTTTAGACTGATCTGCCCCCCAATGGGAGCAGAAACCACTAGAACGCCGGGGATTTTTTAAGATGTTTATTTTTGTGAGGGGGGGGGGGGCCTTTGGGCAATCGGTGCCCCCCAAGGGGGGCATTGAACTGTTGGCCATTTAATTTTTTTTAGGCCCATCTGCCCCCAAGGGGGGCAGAAGCCTCATAGGCACCAGGGATAGTGTGTGTGTGTGTTTTTTTTTTTTGGGGGGTGGGCCTTTGGGCAAGGGTCGCTCCCCCTGGTGACACACTACTAAAGGTATTTGCTGCCCTCCTTGGGGCAGATAGGCCTATGTTTTAGTAGGCCCATCTGCCCCTATGGCAGAATCCACTTAGGCACCAATTTCTAAATGCTTGATGGTGAGATGTTTGTCAACTGATGAAGTATTTGCATTTGTGATATTTTTTTCCTCCTTTTTGTTCTAGTTCAAAGCTTTTGCTTTCTTTGCTGTGGCTCCTTGTGGTTTTGGCGGTGGTTGACCTGTGGTTTGCATAGTTGCATGTTTTAGGTAAGTAAAGGCAATTTACTCCAAAGGAGTATTGTTGCCATGCATGAATGACATGTTTGTAGGTGGTGTACTAAATGCAGGTTTGTGTGAAATTGTCCTTAGATTTGTGCACAATGATATTTGTGTTGTCTTATTTCTAATTTGCTTTGCTTTTTTTCTTTTTAGTGGGATATCATTGGTGATTGCAGTGTCTGTGCAGAGTAGTTGCTGGTGATTCAAGCTTTTTCAGGCAAGTGAGCGGTATAGTTTTTGAGTTTATAACTCTTACTAATAAAGCTACACTTTATTACTTCTTTTACACAGTGCTGGTTGTTGGTGGTGCATTTGTCCAGTTAATTTTCATAGGAAAGATCATGGCTAGCCGCAGGATGACCGCTCAGCAGGTGGTTGGTATGCTTCTTGAGTCATAGTCTGATCATGATTATGAGACGGACTCTGCATCTGAGGCAGAGGAGGAAGTGAGAGATTCTGGCAGTGAAGTTTCTGTCATAGAGGAATCTTCTGATGAGGAAGCCACACTCAGTGTAGATGAAGGGCCTGTTTTCAGAGGAGGACACTGATGTGTCATTAGTGCAGCAACCTGGGGCTAAAAGGTTTCCAGTTAGAAGACCTGAACTCTGGGTTGCCCCAAACATGGAGCAGCCAGAGTTGCCTGCCTTTACTGGTCTACCGGGGTGTAGAGTCAATACTGAGAACTTTTTGCCTGTCATTTTCTTTGAGTTATTTGTGGATGATGTATTTTTGGAAGAGATTGTTGAGCAGACTAATTTGTATGCGGAGCAGTATTTGAGGGACAACGCTGCTAGACTTAGGCCGCACTCTAGAGCTGCCCAGAGGATTCCCACAAATTTGGAGGAGATGAAAAGCTTTTTAGGTTTGACTCTTTTGATGGGGTTGATAAGGAAGCCATCACTGGCTTCTTATTGGTCTACTAGTCCCTTGATGGCAACAGCTATATTTCCTGCAACAATGAATCTTAATCGGTATTTGCTTAGGATGCTGCATTTTATTGACAATGCATTAGCCTTGCCACGAGATCACCCTGATTTTGACCGTCTTTTTAAAGATTAGGCCTGTCCTTGATCATTTTGTAGATCGTTTTTCAGAGGTCTATGTTCCAGGCAAAGAAATAGCTGTGGACGAGTCTTTGGCCCTCTACAAGGGTCGTTTGGTTTTTAGGCAGTACATTCCTAGCAAGAGGGCACGATGTGGAATTAAATTGTATATGCTGTCTGAAAGTAGTACAGGATATGTGTATAATTTCCGTGTCTACACTGGTAGGGATTCCAGTATTAACCCCCCTGGTTGTCCTCCCACTTTTGGAGTTACTGAGAAAATTGTGTGGGAACTTGGTAGACGACTGTTCAACAAAGGTCACCATTTGTATGTAGATAACTTTTACACTAGAGTGCAGTTGTTCAAGGAATTGTTTAGAGTGGACACTGTTGCTTGTGGCACAATTCATTGTAACCGGAAAGGCTATCCAAGGGAGCTTGTCTGTAAAAAAACTTCAGAGGGGACAGTGCAGTGCCTTGCGGAATGATGAGCTACTAGCTTTGAAGTTTTCAGACAGGAGGGATGTCTACATGCTTAGTACCATCCATGATGAGAGTACTTCCCCCGTGACTGTTTGGGGCCAGGTTGCTGAAGTGCGCAAACCTGTGTCCATTTTAGATTGTAATAAGCACATGGGAGGTGTAGATAGAGTTGATCAAAGGTTGGAACCTTATACTGCTATTCGTAAGTCTTACGTTTGGTATAAGAAGTTAGCAATTCACCTCTTCCACTTAGCAACTTTTAATGCTTTTATTGTGTTTAAGGATAGGTCTCCAGAGTCAAAGATGACATTTGTGAAATTTCAGGAGTCAGTGATAGAGAGCCTTATTGTGGTGGAACAGGTCAGAGTTCCTAGAGACGCTATTGAGACGCCATATTTATTGTGTTTGTTTATGCACCACGCGATTGGGCCTACATAAGAGTACTATAGATGAAACAGTGAGGACACGAGGCGGAGAACCCCGTCGGAATCATCAGGTGGGACGGACGGAGGAGGGACGCAGACAGCCGTGCGCGGCGGGAGAGCAGCGAAACCTGTGCACGGATTCATTAGCACTGAGCAAGGAAAAACCAACCGGAGACGGCAGCAGGGAGAGCCGAAACCGGAAAATCTATGGTGATGAAATGTGCCCGGTCTGATACGCAGAAGCTATTTCTATGATGTGTGCTGCAAGCAATACGCTAGGGATTGTTGCCCTACTGGATCCTCGCTGACCACATTGAGGGTGAAAGTAGCGTGGTTCTGCTCTTCTGTAGCCAAGCACAACTAGCAGGGGTCGGCCAAGGTTCTGGAGGGCAGCAATCAGTCGCATCTCATCACAGAACGGTCCCACCGGACAGTCTTGCCAACCGGAACTCTGAGCATCACGTTCCCACCCGTGCTTTATTCAACGTCTGAACCTGCCGCTCTTCCTAAGGACTTTGTCAGCTCGGGTGGCCATCTTTAAAAGAGTAATCCAAACCGATCAAGTTGTGCTTGCTTTGGACAGGGCTGACTTATAACGCCTAAGCTCGTTGAAGGATTCTCTTTTAACGATAAACAAAAGTCACAGCGTTTATTTCTAGTAAAAGCTTTCCTATGTTGTGTAACTTTATAGCCACGGCGAACTTTCGATTTAGACGGCAAAATAACAACCAATCCAGAACTTCCAGAGGTATAAAAAAAAAACGCCCATTCGATCTCCGTTCACCGTTTCTGGATCGTGTCATCTCAGCCCTGTTTCTTTCTCCGCTACGTTGTTTTTCGTTCCCTTCGCTACGTGTTTGATTAGGCGACAAATCATTTTTGAAAGTGTGCTAGCCGGAAATAAATACACTCGATTATGTCTGGTTGTAAACACCTTTCATGGTGAAAGCAGGACAGAGTTTTTACTGCGTCACAGGGAATCTCCCTGCAGGAATTGCGGTAGATGTGTCAGTTGGAAGGGCCTGCATTGTTTGAAGGCCTGTTTGGTGTTGCTCTCCTGTGGACTTAGTAAAGAGTTCAGGAGATTGTTTTCTATAGCACCCAATATCTCAATATCGACAACACCTTGACAACTCCTCGTTCCTGAGGTGTCCAACTTTTCAGGTGTCGCCAGCAGCTGCATCACCTTACCTACCAACATTTGGCAGTAGGCTTTGGGCCAAGGATCCATCCATCTCCCTCCAGCCAGGGTGAGCGCAGCAGTCTTAGTAAACTGCAGCAGAGAAAGTGCACTGGGGCCACACGGAAGCGGCTCTGCCAGGTCCGGGTGCGGCTTGTGAGAGTCCCGGGTGCCCCGCTCACCGAGCATCTCAGGTCATCAACGCTAGTCCATCAGTCTAAAGCAAATTGAGTTCCTCCCGCAGAACTCCGGGCTAAGAGAACGCAGCCATGAGATCAGGACGCCTCAGGCTGCCAACAAAGGGTAAAGTCAAAACTTCAAGGCCCGCAAAGGGGGGCGCAAAGGAAGGTAAATTGCTCCGTACAGAGCCCGCAAGGTAGTAGGTCGGATCAGCAGGCACCGCCCCTTACTCCCTTGCAGGTCTACCTCAAGAAAACAGGTTTTTCCAACAAGTCTACCTTTCTAAAAGATCCAGCCGCAGCCTTCTTCTCAAATCTTGACACCAACGTTGACCTGCCAACCTCTTTGGTTCCAGAACCAATGGCCACTGGGCAGTTGAGCCTCGATGTACCAACAAATCCCACTCAACAATTAAGGGCCGATTTTCCCGTCCAGGAAGCCTCAAAGCGTCTGGCTCCCAAAGTACATAATGACCGCACAGCTCACGAACGACTAAACATCTCCAGGGTCACTAGCAGCCCAACAGTGTGTAAAAATCTGCAGACGGGCAGTATTGTGACCACGGCCCAGGTTCATGTTCAAGAGAGGGAATCTTCTCAAAGTGACCAACACCAGGGCGCATCTATTAATCCTAGTAGCACAGAGCTTCTACTCTCCACAAGTATCTCAATAGAGGTACACAACGACATCGTGCATGAGGGAATGCACCAACAATCGACCCCCATCTCGCCGTCAAATCTTAATACCCAGGGGAGCAATGAGAGATTGGATATGGGCTTTGAAGCAGCTCCAGGAAAAATGGAAGACTCGTGGTTGCAGTCACTCTCAATAACAAACAATAAAGATCTAGGTGAAGCATTGGGCCTAAAAACCCTTGGCCTAATGAATCCAAAAGATATGTATTTAAACAAACCGCTACTGGTGGGTAGCACTGAATACAGTTCCTTTATATCGCACACGAAAGGCCGCGTAACTCAATTATGGAAATTTCGAGTGGTACAAGCAAACCACAACATGACATCGTAGCAATGGCAAGAAGTATCCTGACCATTTCTCCCCCGGAGACCATCAATAGAGAAGGCCAAAAAATGTCCTCCAAAAGTTCCTCTCAAGCAGGTTACCCCAGCAGCGAAATGGAAGATCTCACTCGACTACATGCCTCACTGTTAAATGCTCTACACACTTCGACGATGGCTCTAAACATGCAATCTAAGAAGCTTGACTTACAAATGGACCTAATGGATGTTATGGCAATACACATCGCCGACATCAATCGCAAGCTGGATCTGCTGGCCACTCGGCCATTGGAGCATAGATCTAGTCAACAGCAAGTCTTTTGCAACTGTGGCCCAGTAATAGACAAACTAAGTATGTTACCAACTATTTTAACAGAGATACTGCAGAAAGTTAAAACAAGCAACATCGATGAAGCAACTTTCAATAATACAAACCATGATTCAGGTTATAAAGTCAAACTTCAAAAGACACCAGGCTTGGCGGCAAGTAGTCCTACAAAAAATGAGGCAAATACCCAGGGTATATACTCAATTAGAACGGATGAATCGTCACAGCTGAAAGAAATAGTGCCCACTAATTCTGAGTGTACAAACGAGCGCCCAGCTCGCAAACCGAAACCCCTAACTAAGAGACAAAAAAAGCGAGCCAGGAAGGCAAGGAAACAAACAAGTGCCAAAGCAGTTAATGATAATATTTACCCAATATTTTCGGTGCTCCAGAAACCATCAACCCAAGGCCCTGGGTCTTCAGGGAATCAGAAGGCCCCAAATCACGGGAAAGCCACAAGGGATGGGGCAGACAATGGTTTAGGTCCGTCACCAACTGCCGCTTCACCAAAGTCAGCTGTACACAAAATGTCCCAGTCGACAGTACAATTTCAGTTTAACCCGCACGCCTTGGAGTTTAGGGTGAGGGAAGTTCTGGACCAGGTACCCCGTCAGAGGTGGCCAAGGGAAAAAACGCACACGTGTAACGAAAAATCTCCAAACCAACCAGACGCTCCAATACCGAGAAAGGACCAACTATGGTCAACAACAGCTGAAATATTAAGACCAAAGGATGTCCCAGACGCAGTGGCATCAGCCGCCACTCTATTCAGTAAGAACAAGAAGCAACTTGTGCCTCAAGTATCACCTTGCCAAGCCACCACTTCGCACACAGCTTCCACACAATTCGCAGCAACCTCCCCGGGTGCTACAGCAGGCAATATGTCGAGCCTCAAGTTACACCCATGGAAAGGATCTAGCACCCAAGCTGGTGCTATGCAAGTCATAGAAGTTTCCCCAGATACAATGTTGGGCATTCGACCAAATTACAACCCACTTTCAAGAAAAATAACCGATGAGGCAAAAGCACAGTCCGTAAATCAGACTCATAAACTCTCACTCTCAGCACATGGCTCGCAATCCGTCATTAGTAACATCAGCAGTGAAGAGCTCCAGACAACAAGCCCAAGTCACAGCCACCCCTCTAGGGTAGTTACAATCACGAACAATCAAGGGCTCATAAAAACTATAGTTAAGTTTCATAATAGCCAAACTTCGACAACCAATTTCTTAAACAAAGTTTCCTCAATCAAACAAACACCCACGTTAGATAGGGTACCATATAGTAGCCAGTTGGAGGGGGGCCAGGTAAGAAGGCCATCAACACAGAGAAATATTGATCACCCCCCCCAATTACAATCCACTCAGGCCACCGAGAATGATGGGGAATTAAGGCAGATCCTTTTTACCCCGCAATATAAATCACAAGGCCATCAAGACAGCTTAAATAGGGGTAACATTCTGAGGCTTCTCGCCGAGTTCCCATCAACTAATAAAATCGTATCCGCAGACTTGACATCGGTGAAATTCCTCCCTGGCAGTGCTCAAAGTGGGCTGGAGCAAACTCTAACAAAGTGGAGAACAAGTGATATTGCTACATTCATTATGGCAGTCAAACAGCAATTCGAAATTTGGGGCATACGGTTATCAGAACCATCCAGTCAATGCTATCCCTTTCCCCTATTGTTCAATTCTAGAGAACAATTGCCAATGGCCAATGAATTCGCAGGGGACCTGGAATCCGGTGAACTGGAACAAAGGCAGTTTAAATGGAAGGTACCTGACTTAAAAACCAACAGTAGCCCCCCAACTGTACAGAAGGGAGAGCGAGATGAATGGAGATGTATGGCTCACACTTTACATTTGAGGAAAAACAATTGACCTAGCACATTAAATGCAGTAAACATAGATCAAAGTTTGGCTCTCACCATAATGTCCTGGAACATCACCGGTGCAAAAACTATCATAGCACACGGGTTCACAGCAATGACTAGTTGCAATTATTCTATAATCCTGCTTCAAGAAACGTGGCTGGAGGACCCAATCAAATTAGGAGGCTACTCGCTACACCACATTAGTGCCAAAAAATAAAAGAAATCAGGTAGGCCAAGCTGTGGTCTAGCCACGTAAATTTCAACGGCACTACTTGTATCAACAGAGCAGTTGGCTTTCTCAAAGACCGACTTGCAGGCCATTAAAATCACCTTTAGTAATAATCAGCACGCCCCGCTAGTCATTTTTAATGTCTATGCCCATCCGCGGAAAAATCTGAAAGTACTGCTCTTTGATGAATTATTGAATAGGGTGGAAGAGATAAGATGCTCTAATCCAGCATGGGACATATTAGTGACAGGCGACTTCAATGCTAACTTAATGCACACTCCAGAACCAGATGAGCAACTGGCAGCTGAAAATGCCATATGGTCAGTGCCGCTGCAAACACTGCCAGCGCAGAAAAGACTGGACACAAGGGGTAAACAACTGGTAGAGGCACTAGAGCACATGAGTATGAGGGTACTAGATGGCAGGATCAACAATGACGTCCCGCCAAGCTTTACTCATCATAGCGTAAAGTCCGCGACAATAATAAACTATACAGCCGTGTCACTTCCTTTGCTAGCTCATGTTAGCAAATTTAAAATTAAACCTACTCTCCATAGTGACCACTCATTTCAGCACATAGAACTCGTTTGGAACGCTCCGTGCCTTCTTCCAGCAATAAAGGAACTAGGAACAACCTCAACCGCCTGATCTGGTCGGAGTCTTCATTACCAAGGCTGTGTAAAAACATAAAATCTTTGCTTCATTTGGCAA
This sequence comes from Pleurodeles waltl, assembly GCF_031143425.1. Taxonomy (NCBI): domain Eukaryota; kingdom Metazoa; phylum Chordata; class Amphibia; order Caudata; family Salamandridae; genus Pleurodeles; species Pleurodeles waltl. The sequence goes on along the minus strand of NC_090450.1, from coordinate 422,853,255 downwards.
TATGCCAGGACCTACCAACAGTAAAAGCGTGGGCCACTTTTCTTCAGTCAGTACCCTCTCTTGGCCTCGTCAGGCGTCAATTGCCACATAATAATCAGGCAAGGTCTTCAAACCTACCAGTAAACCTTTTAGAACTAAGGAAGCAACTGAGGCGCAACCTTAGACTACTAAAAGATAGCTCTCCCACAGCCACCCAATGCGCCCAAATAAAAACCCCACAGAAAAATTACAAGAATCAGGTATGGCAAATGCGAACCAAAAAGGCGGACGACTTCTGGCTCAAATTACTTCATAATTCAAGGAAGGCTAATTCAAGGGCCTTTTGGACAACAGTGAATGGAATCAGCTGGCAAGTGAGAACAATAAACTTCACATCAGTCCCAGAAGGAAAATGGTTGGAATACCTTGCCAACATTTTCTTCAAACCACCCTCATCTGAAGTAAATCAGCCTCTGAAGGAGTCAATAAAACTCACAGGCGTCAGTCAGAGCGGGACAGCGTTTAGCACCTAGAACGTCGCCCTAGCCATCAGGAAGGGTCGCAGGGACGGGGCCCCTGGTCCTAATGGTCTTCCACAAGCTGTCTTCAATGCTGACCCTGAATATTGGTCAACAACACTGTCAATCCTGTATACTGAAGTTGAGTGTAACACAATCATTCCAGAAAGTTGGAGAGGATCCATCATTAACCCAGTATTCAAAGGGGGCTGTAGAGCAAACTCAGCCTGTTACAGATTGATAGCGTTAATTGACAGCGAGGCCAAATACTTCGCCACCTTAGTCCTGGCCGACCTGCTCAATTAGTTAAACTCAAATAACCTGGTTCCTTTGCATCAAACTGGTTTTATGAAGGGATATGGCACAGTGATTAACATCCTTACACTAGGAGACATTGCCAACCAAGCAAAATGCTTAAAGAAAAAACTATATTTATGTTTCGTGGACTTCAAAAGTGCTTTTGAACAAGTCGATAGAGCACTTCTTGAGAGCAAATTGCGAAGGTGGGGCCTGCAAGAGCGAACTCTTAGATGCATAGAAATGCTATACGACAAAACTTGGGTGCAGGTCAAGGTAGCAGATGGCTCCAAAATTTCTAGGAGGATACCGACAAATAGAGGATTAAAACAGGGTTGTGTTTGGCCCCGCACCTCTTCAACCTTTTCACGGCAGATCTCTCCTTGAAGCTGGATGCAACCAACTCGCACTCTCCAAGGATAGGAAGTTTGACCCTATCACACCTTTCATACGCTGACGATATTGTTCTGCTAAGCCACACGAAAATAGGGCTGCAGCGGTAGGTCACTACTTTAGGTGAATACGCAAAGGCAAACAAATTAGAAGTTAACACCTCAAAGACCAAAACCATGTCCATGGGATGTCCTTTGAATCTAGACAACAATATAAAGTTGAATGGCATTACCCTTGAAACAACTCGCTGCTATAAATACCTTTGTATCATTATCGATAATAAAGCCAATCTCGCGCCGCAGAAGCGCTACATTGCACAGAAGTGCAAAGCCTTAACGTTTGCTTTCTGTACCCTAGCAAAAAGATTAAATGGCCCATCGTAAAAGCCGTTACTGTCTGTTATGTCGGCCAAATTCCTCCCAGCCACTACATACGGAAGCAAGGCTTTATATGGGAAAGACACCCCGCTACTGGACCAACAACAAATACAAATCTATAAGCAGGTCTTTAAACTTCCTGGCTCCGCTTGTCCTGCACAGGTCAGGCTAGAATTTGGCCTAATACAACAGCAGTTGGGCAGGAAAGCGCATACAATAAAGTCCTGGTACAAAATAAGAAAAAATGCGACCAGCCCCCAGGTCATGGCTTTATGGTATTCAGTGAGCAACAATCCAAAATCAGTATATAAAAGGTATCTGTACAATTCTCTGCAAGAGACAGAAATGATGCATCTGTGGGACTCCAACATCTCATATCCACTGTTGTGTCGAGCGTTAATAAAGGAAATGGGATTGCAGTCTTTTTTTAGCTGATAAATCTAAATTTGCACAACGCTTGCACGCCTGGCTTCTTATGCACACTTACACCACCTTGGCGCCATCACAATATTTGATTTCAACTTTCGCACTACATATCAAGCGTCGTTTTCTGGCTCTTCGTCTAGGTGCTCTACCATCCAGAGCGGACCAACCATCTTGGAAGAATGGAGGAGAATCTTCCTGTAGGTTATGTAAAGGTCCCAAGGAAGACATGGTCCATCTGATTTGTATTTGCCCGGCCTTAAAGGAAGCACGACGACAACTGTAAAAACCAGTCTTCCAGAGGAATGGGACTCGTTCCTGTCGGCCAGCAGTTATGTCAATGTTTGACACTCACGATCCGCAGTCAATCTGAAGATTCATCAACTTTTTGACTGTCCACACCCCAAGCGTAAACTTACTATTTAGGATACACCCTAGCTGACAGTTGGCTCACTTTTAAGTGTTCATTTATTTTATTAGTCGCGTATTAAAGTTTTGACAATGTTATAGCATGTGGAAGGACACATTTTAAGATAACTCAGTTAAAAAGGCAAAAGAAAAGCCCATAGGCGCAACAGTAGGTTCTCAGTCTGTACACATTGAGTTAGCATGTAACATCAACCGCACCACGGACATCAAGTGTCGGCAAAGTTAGTTTAAGGGTCACCTCGACTGCTCTAGAATTGCAAGTGTATTTTTTCTTTTTTTTTAACATTTTTATAGAATTTTCTCCTTTTGTTTGTCCTGGTTTTTATTAACTGAACAATAAAGATTCACACCCACACCCTAGAGAAGCAGTGGTGGAGGATGTGGGTAGATTGAAAGATCACCACTTTGCTGAGCACATTCCTCCCACACCCAAAAAAGACTTTCCAGCTAAGAAATGTAGAGTGTGTTTTCGAAGAGGTATCCGGAGGGAGACTCGAATGTACTGCCCAGATTGTCCTTCAAAGCCTGGGCTGTGTGTGGGTGGTTGTTTTAAGAATTACCACACCCAGAAGAATTACTGGGAACAACCATGAGTGTAAACTCATGTCTGTTTTGTATTTTCATGTGTTCAGTTTCATGGTTAGCATTTCTGTCATGTACTTAGTTAGAGCTTTGGTGTTTGTAGTTTTGTAATTATTTCTAATTAGTTACGGGTTTCTTTGTTTAAAAAAAAAAAAAGTGATACTATTGTGTGTGGAGTGGGGCTTGGCTGAGGGTGTACATATTGACTTGCTGTTGGCTACTACAACACACTGCCAGCCAAACACCAGTCCACACACTCCCATCAGCTGGTACGATTGTTGTATCAGGCATGTGGGTGTATGTAATTGATGGGCCCTTGAGTGGCGCTGTCTGTCGATGTGAGTGTTGTAATGTGCTGGGCCCGTGGCTGGCGGCGTGAATGGTCTTGTGCATGTCATGTATGAAAGGTGTGTGAATGGACTGTAAAGTGGTTGGTGCCTTGCCGTGGCTTTACAGCTCACGAGCTGTGAGTCATTGGTTCAGTTTTTTGGCCTTTCAGTTATTAACAGTGCATTTCATTTTTGTGAACTCTCTTGTTAATAAAATTTGATCCACTAAACCATCACTCTCCCTCGTGCCAAATCCAACCTGTATGTGTGGTAAAAATGACAAAACCTGATCCGCTGTAATCAGGCGACGCAGCACACCTGTGAGACGCTAGGTGCCTCGGGTGGGACCCCGATGATGAAGCATGCCGCCAACTTGGTTGGTGGGTGAGGGGTCTTTTTCACATAACCTAAGTGCGTTTCTTTTCACAATTTTAGTGTTTGGCACATCACAGACGTATGTGGACACATCAAAATGATATATTACAAAACTACCTGTGTTTGGGGGGAGGGGTCACCTATGTTTTTGGTCCTGGGTGCGGCCTTCATCTAGGGAAACCTACCAAACCCAGACATTTTTTTAAACTAGACACCCCAAGGAGTCCAGGGAGGTGTGGCTTGCGTGGATCCCCCAACATTTTCTTACCCAGACTCCTCTGCACACCTCAAAATTTGCTTAAAAAAGCATATTTTCCTGACTTTCGTTTGTACGATCACCGCTCCAGCACAAAATTCCTACTCCCCAGCGTTCCCCTCAGTCTCCCAAGTAAAATGACACCTCACTTGTGTGGGTCCCCGAAGCAGAGTCAGCCTAAAGATGTATAAAAGAAAAATATGTCCTTATCAACTTGCTGTGCTATCCCCTCTATCTCTACAAGTTTTTGACCTTATTCTGTTGCAGGCACCTGGCCCATCGACACAAGTGAGGTATCATTTTTATCGGGAGACTTGGGGGAGCGCTGGGTGGAAGGAAATTTGTGGCTCCTCTTAGGTTCCAGAACTTTCTGTCACCGAAATGTGAGGAAAATGAGTTTTTTTTAGACAAATCTTGAGGTTTGCAAAGGATTCTGGGTAACAGAACCTGGTCAGAGCCCCACAAGTCACCCCATCTTGGATTCCCCTAGGTCTCTAGTTTTCAGAAATGCACAGGTTTGGTAGGTTTCCCTAGCTGCCGGCTGAGCTAGAGGCCAAAATCTACAGGTAGGCACTTTGCAAAAAAAACCTCTGTTTTCTGTCAAAAAATGTGATGTGTCCACGTTGTGTTTTGGGGCATTTCATTTTTATCGGGAGACTTGGGGGAACATAGAATAGCAAAACAAGTGTTATTGCCCCTTGTCTTTCTCTACATTTTTCCTTCCAAATATAAGAGAGTATGTAAAAAAGACGTCTATTTGAGAAATACCCTGTAATTCACATGCTAGTATGGGCACCCCGGAATTCAGAGATGTGCAACTAACCACTGCTCCTCAACACCTTATCTTGTGCCCATTTTGGAAATACAAAGGTTTTCTTGATAGCTATTTTTCACTCTTTATATTTCAGCAAATGAATTGCTGTATACCCGGTATAGAATGAAAACCCACTGCAGGGTGCAGCTCATTTATTGGCTCTGTGTACCTAGGGTTCTTGATGAACCTACAAGCCCTATATACCCCTGCAACCAGAAGAGTCCAGCAGACGTAACGGTATATTGCTTTAAAAAATCTGACATTGCAGGAAAAGTTACAGAGTAAAACGGAGAGAAAAATTGCTGTTTTTTTCACCTCAATTTCAATATTTTTGTTTTTCAGTTGTTATTTTCTGTAGGAAACCCTTGTAGGATCTACACAAATTATCCCTTGCTGAATTCAGACTTTTGTCTACTTTTCAGAAATGTTTAGGTTTCTGGGATCCAGCATTGGTTTCACGCCCATTTCTGTCACTGACTGGAAGGAGGGTGAAAGCACAAAAAAAAAATGTAAAAATGGGGTATGTCCCAGTAAAATGCCAAAATTGTGTTGAAAAATTGGGTTTTCTGATTCAAGTCTGCCGGTTCCTGAAAGCTGGGAAGCTGGTTATTGTAGCACCGCACACCCTTTGTTGATGCCATTTTCAGGGGAAAGAACACAAGCCTTCTTCTGCAGCCCCTTTTTCCCATTTTTTTTAAAAAAAACGAAATTTTCACTGTATTTTGGCTAATTTCTTGGCCTCCTTCTAGGGAACCCACAAAGTCTGGGTACCTCTAGAATCCCTAGGATGTTGGAAAAAAAGAACGCAAATTTGGCGTGGGTAGCTTATGTGAACAAAAAGTTATGAGGGCCTGAGCGCGAACTGCCCCAAATAGCCAAAAAAAGGCTTGGCACAGGAGGGGGAAAAGGCCTGGCAGCGAAGGGGTTATGGAATGCATGAAGAGGCACAGCAATACTGTTTCAGGCAATATGTTTACGTGGAAATAATTAAACTGTTCTTTCAACTCAATTGTCAATCAATCTATGTGTTTGACTAATAACATGTATATATCCAACCTGATGCGTCACCTCCGTTCATACGATACAAACGCCTCGTAGACAACGTACCACGGCTCAAAACCACAAAGCGTCTTTATTTTGGCAGCATGAAACAGCAACAAAAACGAACCCAACGCGTTAGGGTAGTCCCTGGAACCATGGTGGTCCCCTCCATCTTTGCAATTTTTCTTTACCTCCTCTTACAACTGCTGTGGCTTGTTGATTGCCTTGGTGGCTACTAACTCGTGGATCCTCTTCAGCGTGTCGTAGGCCCCTTCTGGGACTCCTCGTCCTCACCTGCAGGACTTCTGTCTCCACAACTTCATCAGGCCTGTGACTCCACAAGTGTAGGGATGTGCTTCCTTGCCCACCTGGCCACTCCAGAATATATTGGACACTGTTCTCTCTTGTTCCAGCACTCCTTCTCCAGAACTCTGCCATTGGACTACGCTGGGCGACCTGTCCAGCATCCACTGCAACAGTTTTTTCTGAAGCCCCTCTGAGTCTGCGAGAGTGTTTCTCACTACACTTGGTACTTCTGCTACAGGCCTCCTGGCTAGTGTACCGGGTCCTGGTGGGTCTTCATTGGTGGGGTAACTCTCCACTTCCTCTTCTGACTTCTGGGGTTTTCAGGTGTCCTTTCTTCTTCTGTCTCCAACAGCGAGGTTCCTATACAGTTTTATGGGATCTTGCTCCTACTTACCTCTCTGCGCCTGACTGCTGGGTACTGTCTTCAAACCTACCTTTGATGTTTCTACACTCCCTCAGCATTTGTCTGGTGATTTCCCCCTCGCTGGTTGGGTAACACACTCCTCTTATACCACTATTGTAGTTTATGGTTTGGCCCCCTAAACATTTCTATGCTTTTCTAAGATTCTAAGGTGTATTTATTGCATAACTAACATTTTTCTTGGATGTATATATACTTGCTAGCCTAGTGTACTTACCACTAATAAAGTCCCTTTATTTTGGTAATCCTGTGTGGTGTCCTTGCTTGTGGGAAGTGGTTGGGTGACTGGGTTGGTAGTGCAAGTGCTTTACACTCCTCCTGGTTAGGCCCAAGCTGCTCAGCACTGCTACCTCCATACAGCTTGGCTACCTGGGACAGTGTCTGAAACTTTACAATAAGGGTTACCTGGAACCAGTGTAGGGTGGTACACTCTAAGTGACCACCATATACTGGGATAGCCTCCTACACCCACTGTCTCCTAGCACGTTTTGTGGCATGAGTTGCCCTTTTCACTGCTCAGTTTGGCCCCTTGGCATTGTTACTTAAAGCTTGTTGTCGGTTATGTCTTTTTGTGTGGTGTGTGTGTGTATCTCTTTCACACTTTCAGTCTGCAGTTTTCTCTTTCTCCTGCTGCTTGTGCATTAATGTAATAGTATCCTATTCATATTCCAACATGTAGTCCTCTTTCTTGCATGGTGCTCTCCTCGATGGCCAGAATATTTATTTTTCTGATCAGTACATTATTCCATTTTTTTTCAAATGTTCTCATCTTTACATCTTTATCTATGTCTGCATGTTCCAGTATGTCTACACTCCACTAAATGCAACTCCGCACCACACAATTCCATTCCACTCAAGTGCCACACTACTCCATAGGTCACTGCACTCCACACCACATAATATGAGTTCACTCTATGCCACAACACTGCAGGCAACACAATACAACCCCATGCCACATAATTCCACCCCTCTCCATACCACACTTCACACTACCAACTCCACTCCAGTAGTACAAAGTCACTACACTCTACACCAATGTTCTTCAAACTTTTTAATGCTGCGCCCCTCCTCCCCCAGCAGTGAAAGAAAAAAAAGATTTGGTGCCCCTCTGGTTTATTCACAATTATTTTATTAAATTGGCAATGTTGAAATATGTTGTGACATTTAAATAGTACAGATAAGTTATGTTACTGTTTTAAAAATGCAATTAAATATATGATGTCAACCATACTATTCTGGTCAGCCAGGCCTAACTAAAATGTAAAGGTATCCACAGTGTGATCATTAGAAAAGGGGTGGGGTGGTGGTTTGAAGAGTATTTGGAGTCCCTTCTCTTTTGACACACACTCCCAGCTTGGTCATAAAGGACAAAACATGTTAGTGATGGCCTATTAGAGATCAGTTTACTGCTGCCTATTTTTATTAGCTTTAAGGCAAAGTGCTGTAATCAGCATAATGCTTCTTCTGGCCAGAGCAGAGCGCCCCACCAGTATCATTTGAGTCCCCCTAGGGGGGCCTGCCCCCAGTTTAAAGACCCCTGCTTTACTCAATGTACCGGTACTCTACTCCTCTAAATTCAACTCTTTGCCACTCCACTCTAAGCCACACAGTGTCACTCCATGCCACACTACTCCAAATCACACAATGCCTCTCTACTCCACGTTGTACAATGATACTTCAGACCATGCCAGTCCACTAATAAACCACTACACTCCGTCACAAAAAAACATTCCACTCCATGCAAAGGCACTCAACTTCACTCAGTGCCACTCTATTTCATGCCACAGAACACTGCTCCACTTTTCACAATGTGACTCCGGTCCAATCCACACACTTCCAATGCAACACAATGACACTCCACTCCTAAGCCAATATATCATAAATAGACGAGACCTATTGGTTTTGCTAATGCTCATTTTGCAACATCCCTGGCATGCAGTAGGCTTTCTGTCGCCTGTAGGTATATTGAGGTCAAATCCTACAATATTCAAGTTCAAGGAGTGGGAAATGTTTTCTGAGGCGAGCTGTCCCCAAAAGGTCCTTTTAAAAAAAGAAAAATACATCCTCAAGTGTATTGTTTTTCTAACATTCCCCCTGCTCATTTCGGTTGGACTGTTGGTAATCCCCCAATATGATAACTGTATTTGCAGTGACTGATGCTGAGACTCTGGGTTAATTTTCCTTTACTAGTCAACATTCTTTGGCTCCATATAAATGTCTTATTTTTTATTTCTTCTCTTTTTGAAGTTTTATGTGGTCCTGTGCCAGCTCCCCTTGCACTGTCTTTGGCCCAACTGCCAGTGCTCTGACGGTTCTTTGACCCGATTGCACCATTCACACCCTTTGTGCTCCTTTTGACATTGTCTGTCTTTTTCATCTCCCCTCTTCCTCTATGTGTTTGTCTCCACCGCTTATGCCTTCGTTGTCTGCATGTTTTCCTCCTTTAAATCCCTGTTTCCCTGTTTCGTTTTGCTCTGTTAGTGGTCTGTTTTGTCTATTTCTGGTTGTGTTGGTCCACTGTGTTGGGCATTTCTGGTTGTGCATTTTTGTGGTTTTCCATTCTGTCCTTCTGATTGTGCTCCTTTGTGCCGCTTCTTTTTTCCCTGCTTTCCATCTTTTTTCCCATTGCTCCCTTCCCGCCCACTCTCACTGCCTCCAGCCCCGCCCACTCATCTGCCCCCCACCTTCTCCAGGACATACTTAATGGAGGCCGCAGCACGACTGCACCACTGGCAAGCCTTCTGTGTCTGTCTGCGCCTAGAGCCAGGAACACTGTTCCTCCGCCAACCACCGCTACACTATTCAAGGAGCTTAGAGCCCTAGACCCTGCACGCCACAAAGTCAGCACCATCATCTTCAAGAACACCATCTGATGCATTGCCACTGACAACCATACACCCCTCATTGAACACCTACATTTCCAGCTGCAAACTGATGCCAAGACAACTGTAAGAGGCACTCTCATCTACAGACTTTAAGGATCTCAACCAACATTCTGCAATGCCATCCCCAACATCAGCGCACTACTAGCCATCGACTCCAACCACTACATCCTTCTCGGAGACCTCAACTTTCACATCGATGACAACAACACCAGCCCCACCGCTCAACTTGAGCAATAAAGGCCTTGCCCAACTGGTCACATTCACCTCCAGCGACAAAGTCATGTTTAGACACATCACAGAACTCACCTGGTCTGACCACAGCCACATCCACTTTATCATCTCCAGCATCCAAAACATCACCACAAAGGACCACAGACCCAACTACCACAGATTAGGAAAAGTAACCGAAATCAAATAGACACACGCCTTCTGCACTTCCCAACCCAAGCCCTCATCTGACCTTCACTGCGCTGTCCAGAGTTTCTCCACCTGGATCACCGAATGCGCCTCAGAGTCAATCAGCAGAAACCAGACAGAACCAAGAGGACCTCATGAGTACCCAGCTGCTATACCCCAGAGCTCAAAACCACAAGCACAGCTGCTACCCACCTAATAAACAATGGTGATGCACCAGGAACCCCTTGGGCACAGCTGCCCACAAAGCAGCCCTCAGCAATTACCACCGGCAAAGCAAGGAAGACAAGAGAGCAGTGATCACAGCCCACATTAACATACCAGCCAACCACACTAAAGAACTATTCACAATAGTCAAAGAATATTCCAACCCAACAGCCACAGAGAACGCCCTCCACCCTTTTTGTGGAACTGTGTGACACCGTCTCAGACTACTTTCACAGAAAGATCGCCACCATCTACAACAACTTTGACCCCCAAGCCACGATCTTCAACTTCAGCTCTAACGACACCCCCCCCCCCAGCACACACCAACAGAACAATCACCATATGGACTCTGGTGGACACTGCTCACCAGAGAATCCACCTCGTCCATCATGTCATTCATCCACTCCAGGGCACCCAATGACCCATGCCTCACCACCTGTTCACCACATCAGGCAAGGACTCACCAGCATCATCAATACCTTCACCAACTAAGCAGTCTTTCCGGACCAATGGCAACACGCAGAGATCAGACCCATCCTAAAGAATACTTCCGCCGACCCCAGCAAACTCAAAAACTACTGACCTATCTCCCTTCTCCCCTACCCTGCCAAAGTACTCTAGAAGGCCATTAACAGCTCACCAACTACCTGGAAGAAAACAACCTACTGGGCATCTTTCAATCAGGATTCTGTATCAACCATAGCACCAAGATGGTCCTCATCAGTGCCACGGACAACATCAGAGCACTCCTCGATTGCAGTGAAAGCGCTGCCCTAATCCTCTTTGACCTGTCAGCTACATTTGGCATTGTCTCCCACCACACCTTCATCCATAGAATTCACAGCATCGGCATACAGGAGGACGTCGACAAATGGGTCACCTCCTTCCTAACAGGACGCACTCCGAGCGTCCGGTTGCCTCCCTTCACCTCCAAACCCAAGAACATCATAAGCGGTGTACCATTAGGATCATCCCTCAGTCCCAACCTGTTCAACACCTACATCACCTCCTTGGCCTAAATGGTTAAAGCCCACGGACTCATCATCATCTCCTATGCAGATGATACTCGGCTCATCCTCTCACTCACTGAAGATCCCTCCACCACTTTCGCAATGCCATGCCCAACATTGCTGACTGCATGAACTCACACTCTAAACCGAACAAAACAGAAGTGATAATCTTCAGAAGAGACACATCCATATGGGACCATAGGTTGAGGCCAGCCAAACTCAGACACACTCCCACGCCGACAGACCATGCACGCAACCTTGGCATCATCCTCAACAGTGAACTGACCATGAAGCGGCATATCAACATAATCGCCACCTCCTGCTTCCACACACCCCGCATGCTCCAAGAATCTTCAGATGGGTCCCACTCACCACCAGGGAAGCCGTCGCCCAGGCATTCATCACCAGCCACCTCAACAATGGCAACGCACTCTACGCTGGCATCTCCTCCCAGATTATCAAAAGACTCCAGACAATACAGAACTCTGCCGGCAGACTCATCCTGGATCTATCCATATCTACCCACAAAACCTCCACCTCTGAAACCGCCACTTGCTCCCTGTCCAGAAGAGATGCCAGTTCAGGCTCCTCATGCTCTCCTTATAAAGCCTTACATGATCTATGACTCGCCTACATCAACCATCGAGTGAGCTTCCGCCAGGCCGCCAGACAACTACACTCCGCCTCACTGTCCCTCATGCACACACCACGAATCAGTCACATACAGTGGTAGTTCCTTCTCCTACATGGCCACCAAAGCCTGGAACGACCTGCCCCATTCCCTCCGAACAGCACCCTCTGTGGCGGAATTCAGGAAGAGACTCAAGACCTGGCTCTTCGACAGAGACCCCGCTCCCCAGCGCCCATATACCCCTTGGTGACAGTCCAACACTCTACAAATACTGATTGATTGATGATTTTCTTTTTTTTCCTTTCTGCTGTTTTTGAAGATTGAAGTGTGGTGCTCAGTAAGGCCAGAGTTCCACTTGTTGTGGAGCAGATATATATGTCCGATCTGAGGGCTGTCCGTAGGGTTAACATACGCAACAAAAGGGGTGGAAAACATGGTTGAAGGTGTCTAAATTCTTCAGCAGTGGAAACAGACACTTGCCACGATTATTAAGGAAGTTGTTTCCATAACTATGAGGATCTTAATATTTCACACTACTATACTGAACATGGCACCCGGTATTAAATCCTCCAGATTAGATTTGACTTCCACTCATCAACATGTAACCAATACTAATAAAAGGATAGATGAAGTAGATCAGGTCTAGCCTGATTGGGGGTACAGATTTTGCCAGATTAAAGTTTTTGATAACAAATGTGGAAGTCTGTGTAGATATGCATAGTATGTCCTTCCAATATAAACAGGCCTCACTTTTTTGGAAAATCTTTAAAATAATTCTGATGTTTTTGATGTTGTATCAGAAAGGGTATTTTGGTCTTTGGGGAGTCTGACTGCCATGGTCCATTACAGAGCCTAATTCTGTGGGGCCTCTGAAATTCTAAGTCTTCAATACAGAAAACATCCTAACATCTAACACTACATAGACACACTGACATGGAGGGTCTCAGCAGAGTTATTGATGCCCTGTCGCTAGAACATGGCAAAGACAAATCAAGACCCACCTCAAAAAGAACAGATTGTGCAAAGATTATTAAAATTACCTTTCACAAAGGTTTAATTATTTCCTGGGAATGCCCCTGCTTAAAATTCCTAACTCTTTGTTGATGGGTATTGATAGAATGATCAAATAAGTTATAAGGTATTGAATAAGCACTGGAACCGGAGGATTAAACTGTATGCCCACACAAAGGCAGGAGGCATACGTCTCCCAAACAAATATTTTTATTATAGGGCTAATCATCTGTCGTAGATGGTATACTGATTGGAGTGGAACATGGACACTTTTGTGTGGAGAAAACTGGAGGCTTTTGTGTTGCTAAGAAACCCTATACTGGACATGTTTCACGTAACTAAGTGGGAAGAGTTGATAACACATCATTGAAGAAATCATGAGAACATGGAGTCTTGCCCTGAGGGAGATGGGGGTGGATTCATGCCCAGGTACCTATATGGAATAATGTTGGCATTGGAATACGGAATGGAATGGTTAAGTAAGAGTCTTGGAGGAAGGATGGGATTGATGATAAATAAACTTGTACCAAATGATAGTTCTTTTAAATCCTTTGCTGACTTGTGTCTACAATTTGTCTTGTGTATGGGTATAGGGTTCAGTACCAACAACTCCACAATAGCCTTAACGTTGATAATGTGTACAGCCAGATATACTCCCTAAATCATCAATCATATAGTATCTAAAGGATAGAAATCCTTCAAGGTATTCTATAATGTGTCTATATAATTTGCTCGCCCAGAATGATTTCTCTGACTCCGAATTAGAGTCCACAAGGCACTTCTGGGGACATATGCTGGGCCACAAATACACACCTGGAGGATGTGCGAAACTTCTGAATACACATGGTCCACTTGTCACAGAATCACACTTCAAATTAAATCTAATACTTCTTCATAATTGGTATGGGTTGCCATTAAAACTTTGTAATGCATTGTTCTTTCCAAACTAAAACTGTTTGAGATGCAATCTGTCAGTATGTGATATACTACATATATTGAGGAGCTGGCCCAAAATTATTTCTTTATGGTCAGAACTGTGGGAGACATAAGGGTCACATGAGGAAATACACTTAACAGCTTTCATACTTGGTTACTGCAATGGGCCAATTGGAGGGTTTAAACACAGAGACTATTGGTGTTGTTTTGAAGTGGGCCATGTCCCCATGGCTGGCTCCACATCTTTTAGAAAACAATTCACTGTGTTCTAGTAGACTTTCTGCCCTTTCTCTATGGTGCAAATTGGCTAATCCAAGACTGGATTATTTCATTTAGCATTAGGTCACTATTAAATGGTATAGAGAGTAGTGGCTGAGCCAACCCAGAAATGGCAAGTATAGATTTGGCATGTGGCCTGAAATGTAGTCTAGTTGGCATGTAAAAAGTATTTCTGAGGAAGCATAGCCTATCAGGCAATGGATTAGGGTGCCTCACGTTTTTGCTCCGCAACCTCCGTCAGCTTTACAACACTGTCCTGGGCCCTGTGATCGTGTACGAGCAGAGTTAGCCACAGTGGGATACCTATGCCCTCTCTCTGCACAGGGAAGCTATTGTACCCACTGAAGTGGTCCCGGCGACAGCATCGTGGACTCCTTGGTGTGCATTGGCTGGTCTGGATCTCCATTTTTCAGAGCTGATGCCACTTGCTGCTAAGTCTGAGGCAGTGGCTCATGGCTGTGTGTTTTTTGGGGCCCACCAGAGTAAAGGTGCAGTGGAGAGAGTTGGTTGTGTGGGTGTGCCTGAGTGTTCCAGTTGCCCGCCTGACCGGATTTCCTGCAGGAGCACTGCATCATTGCGGCCTGATGTTGCAGAGCCGCCTTCTTCTAGAGGAATGAGTTCCAAGCCACGGAGATCGAGGCTGAGGCACCGTGGCATTACTGCAGAGGGTTGCTTGGAGTGTGAGGAGGGCCGGGTGGACTCGCTGTGCGGGAGTGTCCATGCACTCTTGCTCCTGCTTCTTGAGAACTACCAAGGCGGGGGGCGGGCCCTGAATTTGAATGTAAGGAAGAGAACTGCCTTCTTGACAAGGGGTGCCTTGCAGCCTGTGGGGGCTCTAAGATGCCCTCTGGGTGTATTTTACAATAAATCCCACACTGGCATCAGTGTGCATTTATTGTGCTGAGAAGTTTGACACCAAACTTCCCAGATTTCAGTGTAGCCATTATGGAACGGTGGAGTTTGTGTTTGACATACTTCCAGACTATATACTCTTTATGGCTACCCTGCACTTCCAATGTCTAAGGTTTTGCTTAGACACTGTAGGGGAATAGTGCTCATGCATTTATGCCCTCAACTGTGGTATAGTGCGCCCTGCCTTAGGGCTATAAGGCTTGCTAGAGGGGTGACTTACCTATGCCACAGGCAGTGTGAGGTGGGCATGGCACTCTGAGGGGAGTGCCATGTCGACTTAGTCATTTTCTCCTCACCAGCACACACAAGCTGTGAAGCAGTGTACATGTGCTGAGTGAGGGGTCCCCAGGGTGGCATAAGAGATGCTGCAGCCCTTAGAGACCTTCCAGGGCGTCAGGGCCCTTGGTACCAGGGGTGCCATTTACAAGGGACTTATCTGTGTGGCTTGGCTGTGCCAATTGTGGGAACAAAGGTACAGTTTAGGGAAAGAACTTTGGTGCTGGAGCCTGGTTAGCAGGGTCCCAGCACACTTTCAATCATAACTGGCATCAACAAAAGGCAAAAAGTCAGGGGATAACCATGCCAAGGAGGCATTTCCTTACACAGGGCAATTTATCTGAGAAGGAGCGGGGTGCCTCCTTGTGTTGGCCAGGGCATCCGCTCTAAAATAGGGTCACTTAAAGCAGACTTTAAGTCTTTGGCATGGGGAGTCTGTGTATGACCTGGAACAAGCAGTTGATGCTTACTCGCAGGACCAGCTGATGGTGTGGTGCAGAGTAGTGGTGCATGAGTATCAACAGATAGAACCCCACACCAAGCAGAAGGAAAAACAGGAGCTGCTTGAACACTATATGCATGAGAAGTGTGCTCAAGCGAGCGGAAGAAAAGGACAACGTGCACCTTACAGCTGATCTCCTGAAGACTATCCGCTGGTAGAAGGAGTCCACCCTCCAAGCCATGGATAGGGCCCACGATATGGCATCTATACCTGGGTGCCCTCACTCACTTCCTGACATCCTGACTCGAGTTCCATTTGGTACTAATAAAGAAGCTATCATGTTGGCCTCCAGAAACAAGGCTGACCTTGTATTTTGTGGCCACACCATCCAACTCTTCCAGGATCTTTCTCCAGTTATGCTATGCAGGTGGTGCAACTTCAAGCCGGTCACCGATAAACTCATGGAAATTGGCATTTGATATCAATGGGGACACCCCTTGTTGCTGTGGGAAGGTAAATGATGGGCCATGCATTCCTTGGCAGAGGCAAAACATCTGTTAAGACTCGCAAGCGACCACCATGGCAAAGGCTCTTCCCTGTCCTGCATGCCACCTAGAAAAGAACTGCACACCATTTAGACCACAGTGCAGCTCCATCGACCGGACAAGCACCAAAAGGAGACAGCATCCCAAGGGACCAAACACAACCCATTATCCAGCATCCTCCGAGCATGGAGAAGGACACCTCCTCGGTTCCATTCACATCCAGCTCACTGTAAAGCAGAGACAATCATTTATCAACATGTGTGCCCCCCTCCTCTGCTGTGGACTTAAGACCGTGGATGCCTCGTGTCACAGGCGTCCGGAGCTCACCATGTTTATTCCCACAAGTTGAAACTCAGACTTCTCCTAATAGCCTGCCCCCCATGACGAACTGTAGGAAGGTAGCTTCTTTCTAGCCTTGTTACCCCTGCTTTTGGCCTGTTTGTGAGTATATGTCAGGGTGTTTTTACTGTCTCACTGGGATCCTGCTATCCAGGGCCCAGTGCTCATAGTGAAAATCCTATGTTGTCAGTATGTTTGATATGTGTCACTGGGATCCTGCTAGCCAGGACCCCAGTGCTCATAAGTTTGTGGCCTATATGTGTTCCCTGTGTGGTGCCTAACTGTATTACTGAGGCTCTGCTAACCAGAACCTCAGTGTTTATGCTCTCTTTGCTTTTAAAATTGTCACTGCAGGCTAGTGACTAATTTTACCAATTCTGATTGGCACACTGGAACACCCTTATAATTCCCTTGTATATGGTACCTAGGTACCCAGGGTATTGGGGTTCCAGGAGATCCCTATGGGCTGCAGCATTTCTTTTGCCACCAATAAGGAGCTCAGACAATTCTTACACAGGACTGCCACTGCAGCCTGAGTGAAATAATGTCCACGTTATTTCACAGCCATTTTTACACTGCACTTAAGTAACTTATAAGTCACCTATGTCTAACCCTCACTTAGTGAAGGTTAGGTGCAAAGTTACTTAGTGTGAGGGCACCCTGTTACTAGCCAAGGTGCCCCCACATCCTTTAGGGCAATTTCCCCAGACTTTGTGAGTGCGGGGACACCATTACACACGTGCACTACATATAGGTCAATACCTATATGTAGCGTCACCGTCGTAACTCCGAACATGGTCATGTAACATGTCTAGGATGATGGAATTGTCACCCCAATACCATTCTGGTATTGAAGGGACAATTCCATGCATCCCGGGTCTCCAGCATAGAGTGCCGGGTACTGCCAAACAAACTTTCCGGGGTTTTCTCTGCAGCTACCGCTGCTGCCAACCCTCAGACAGGTTTCTGCCCATCTGGGGCCTAGGCAGCCCAGTCCCAGGAAGGCAGAACAAAGGATTTCCTCTGAGAGAGGGTGTTACACCCTCTCCCTTTGGAAATAGGTGTGAAGGGCCTGAGAGGAGTAGCCTCACTTGGCCTCTGGAAATGCTTTGAAGGGCACAGATGGTGCCCTCCTTGCATAAGCCAGTCTACACCGGTTCAGGGATCCCCCAGCCCTGCTCTCGTGTGAAACTGGACAAATGAAAGGGGAGTGATCACTCCCCTGACCAGCACCTCCCTGGGGACGTGCCCAGAGCTCCTCCAGTGTGTCCCAGACCTCTGCCATCTTGGATGCAGAGGTGTGAGAGCACAATGGACACCTCTGAGTGGCCAGTGCCAGCAGGTGACGTCAGAGACCCCTCCTGATAGGTGCTTACCTTTCTCTGTAGCCAATCCTCCTCTGTGGGCTATTTAGGGTCTCTCCTGTTGGTATCTCATCAGATAACGAATGCAAGAGCTCACCAGAGTTCCTCTGCACTTCCCTCTTCCACTTCTGCCAAGGATCGACCGCTGACTGCTCCAGGACGCCTGCAAAACCGCAACAAAGTAGCAAGAAGACTACCAGCAACATTGTAGCGCCTCATCCTGCCGGCTTTCTCGACTGTTTCCTGGTGGTGCATGCTCTGAGGGCTGTCTGCCTTCACCCTGCACTGGAAGCCAAGAAGAAATCTCCTGTGGGTCGACGGAATCTTCCCCCTGCCAATGCAGGCACCAAACTTCTGCATCACCGGTCCTCTGGGTCCCCTCTCATCCTGACAAGTGTGGTCCCTGGAACACAGGAGCTGGATCCAAGTATCCCCCACAGTCCAGTGGCCCTTCTGTCCAAAGTTGGTGAAGGTAAGTCCTTGCCTCCCCACGCCAGGCAGTAATCCTGTGTACTGCGTGAACTGCAGCTGCTAGGGCTTCTGTGCACTTTTGCAAGACTTCCTTCGTGCACAGCCTAGCCCAGGTCCCCAGCACTCCGTCCTGCATTGCCCAAATCACTGAGTTGGCCTCTGACTTCGTGGGTCTCCCTTTTGTTGTGCTGAGTTGACCGTCGTGCTCAGATCTTCTGAACGCCTGGTCAGGTGCTTCTGCGGGTGCTGCCTGCTTCTGCGTGGGCTCTCTGTGTTGCTGAGCGCCCCCTCTGTCTCCTCCTCCAAGGGGCGACGTCCTGGTCCTTCCTGGGCCCTGGCAGCACCCAAAACCTTCAACCGCGACTCTTGCAGCTAGCATGGCTTGTTTGCGGCCTTTCGTTGTTGCAGAATCTTTGGCTTCTTCCACCTGGAGGCAGCCCTTTTGCACCTTAATCCGGGGTTTAGTGTGCTCCTGCCCCCCCCGGACACTTGCGTGACTCTTGGACTTGGTCCCCTTCCTTTACAGGTCCTCAGGTCCAGGAATCCGTCTTCAGTGCTGTGCAGTCAGTTGTTGTCCTTGCAGAATCCCCTATCTCGACTTTACTGTCTTTCTGGGGTAGTAGGGTAACTTTACTCCTGCTTTTCAGGGTCTTGGGGTGGGGTATCTTGGACACCCTTAGTGTTTTCTTACACTCGTAGTGACCCTCTGCACACTACACTAGGCCTGGGGTCCATTCGTGGTTCGCATTCCACTTTTGGAGTATATGGTTTGTGTTGCCCCTAGGCCTATTTTTCCCTTTTGCATTCTATTGTGTTCTACAGTGTTTGCACTACTTCTCTAACTGTTTACTTACCTGATTTTGGTTTGTGTGTATATTTTGTGTATATTACTTACCTCCTAAGGGAGTATATCCTCTTAGATACTTTTGGCATATTGTCACTAAAATAAAGTACCTTTATTTTTAGTAACTCTGAGTATTGTGTTTTCTTATGATATAGTGCTAAGTGATATAAGTGTAATAGTAGGAGCTTTGCATGTCTCCTAGTTCAGCCTAAGCTGCTCTGCTATAGCTACCTTTATCAGCCTAAGCTGCTAGAACACTTCTAATCTACCAATAAGGGATAACTGGACCTGGCATAAGGTGTAAGTACCACAAGGTACCCACTATCAGCCAGGCCAGCCTCCTACACTAACACCCCAGGAGAGTGACTCCACATGCAGAATTTGTGCATGTCCATGCCGACCTCTGTGGGACACAGAAGACTTTGTTAGGCACAGTTGTTCTCTTTTTGTTGTTTGTTTTTGTTTTCTAGCTCAACCATTAGTAGAGACTGTCATACTCAATTCCTCCATTTCATGCACTGCATGTCTTCATGCCTTACCGAGTGATGCGTAATCCACGCACCCCAAGTGTAGTCTTTTTAGCATATCATGACCCCTAATAAATCCTTAACCCGCATACTCAGAGCGTTGGGAGAAGATATGTGAATTTTGCGTAACCCATTCCTTTCCCTCAGGCCTAACCCTAACGCAGCCTTCTGTATATCTCGGTGCCACTGCACATTCTTCTACACCACAGACCCAACCATGGGCACTAAGTTGCTTTCCTTAAACGTTTGTGGTCTCAAAAGAACTAGCAACACAACAGGTATAAGGAACCATATTGCAACATAACCTGAATGTTGTCCTCCTTCAGGAGGCCGATCTTATAGGGTCTGACAGCCACCACATGGCCCACCCATAATACCCGCTATAATACCAGGCGCACACATCTGCTAAAGCATTTTTTGGTGGGTGTTCTATGTAAGGCAGGTGTCTGCTTCACTGTTTTGAACAGAGAAATAAGGAGTGTCTCTTCCTAAGAATGACCATGCTTATGGGGATAAACACTCTCACACTGCTCAACATCTGTGCCCCCAAATATGCATGTGACTGCTAATTCAGGCACTCATTGTGGAATCGGCTGGCAGGTCATAGTCGGTGGAGACTTTCATTTAGTTTGGGACTCAGATGTAGACAGAAGCACAATTGCATACTAGGCCACTGGGGCTATGTCTGCCCAACTTAAGTGAGACTTCATGGAACTGGGACTAGTAGATGCTTAGTATTATAAACATCCCGATGTACTTGATTACTCTTTCTATTTACATGTTTATGCATCATACTCCTACATTGGCCATGTCTTTCTAACTCACTCCTGCATTAGAGACCTCGACACGGCAGATAACTCTGATATCTCTATTGCGGATCATGTTCCAGAAATACCTCCTCTCGCTGGGGCCTGTCACAATGGTGCTTACCTCCGAGGCTCCTCCGTGATCCAGTGGATGTGAAAGAGATATCTAAGGGGATCTTGAGTACTTTGGGCAGAATGCCTTTCCGGACACCTTGCTGCATACACTTTGGAACAGATTTAAAGCCACCATTAGTGGGGTGATTTCCACTACAGCTATAGCCAGAGGGAGAGAGGCCCATCTGCCAACTGAGATTGACGCCTGGTGACCACCACTAGACACAACAAAAGGCAAATAGCTATTCTGCATGGTCAACTGAGGGCACATAGAACTATTAGAGGGAAACGCTCCCTCCTAGTGCTAAAGCAGAAATACCAAGAAGGGGGGAACAAATTGGGTTCTTTGCTAGCTTCCAGACTCTGCCAAGTCCAGGCCATTCCTAAAGCGTACATTGGAGATATGGGATGGGTGATATCTGAGCTGGACAAGCAGCGGGTGTTCCATGATTATTACCAAATCTTTATTTGCAAGAACATGTCCCCCCCTCAACTCCCCTCCCCCGTCCCCCCAACCACATTGGTAGGTGAATACCTGTGAGCATATGGCTGGGACCCCGTTAACCCCAAACACTCGGAGCTCCTTGACAATCTGATCACTCTTAAGGAGCTGCATCCAGCAGGCCAGGCACTGCAGCAAGTTAAAACTCCATGTTCCGATGGGCTCCCTGTTGTTTTCTGCAGACTATTTCTACCTACTTCGTAGGACCTACTGTTAAAGGTGTTCAGTTCCTTCACTCAGGACACGGGCCTTACGTCCTCCATGGCAGCAGTAGACATATCCCTTATACCGAAGTCAGGGAAAGACCCAACCCATTGCCTTTCCTACCCCCATAGCTCTTCTTAACAAGAATGCAAAAATATTTACAAATATATTAGCCACTAGACTAGAGCTCTAGCTCCCAGGGCTTATTGCCTCTGATCAGATGGTGTTTACTTACAACAGGCAGGGGGCAGATAACACGCAGTCGGGCACTTAGCGGAAAGGTCTCACTGGCATCTCACTGGCACAACAACCCGACGTGACTTTTTTCGCTTAACTCAGAGAAACCTTTTGACAGGGTAAATTGGCCCTTCCTTCGAGCAGACCTCAGCAAGGTGGGTCTGTAGTCAGGCATGATACCTAAGATTACGGCCTCGTATGTCACCCCTAACAGCCACCATCTGGGTCAATGGGCAACACAAGGCTCCCATTAATATCCTCAGGGGCACCCGCCAGGGTGTTGGTTACCACCCCATGTGTCTTTGCGTTAGCAGTTCAACCACTGGACATTGTTGCGATTGTTTGCGGATGATGTTTTCCTTACTATCTCTATAGCTGCTTACTCCATACCAGCTATAGTTAACAACTTAACTTGATTTTTAGGAGGGTGTCTGGCTTCAAAATCAACATGACAAAATATTAAGCCCTCAATCTAACTACACCTAAGCAGCACCTCCCTGCTCTGCAAGCCCTAGTGCACTTCCAATGGTCCCCAGCCTGATTTGATATTTGGGTCTTAATTCAACTCTCTGGCTGTCATCTTGGACATAGCCCAATTGGCTACAACTCCATAGGTTCCTCTTAGCAGGTTTCAGATGCTGTACACCCCTTTGTCTCTTGGCTGGGTCACATCAATGTCTTCAAAATAATGTCCTTCCACAGGCACTGTACCTTTTCCAGTCCCTGCCTACTCTGATTTCCAAGATGATATCACTCACATACAGCGTGACATTTTCTCCTTTTATCAAAAATGTGAAGGAGCCGAGGATCTGTAATACTTTACTGATGCAGCCCAGAGAAAGCAATGCACTGGACTGCCCTAATAACCTTGAGTACTACTGGGACATCCACTTAAGATACAGATTTGAGTGGGTGGCCTACGGGATTGAGAAAGACTGGTGCCACATGAATCCCCTCCTCTTGGTTTTAGTGGCTACACAAGCACACACAGCACCTACATAGCTACGCCCATTAGAACAATACTCGACATATGGGATAGATTGGGACTTACTAACTTGCCATCTCCAAAATACTCCAATTGCACGCAACCTTTGTATCTGATAGAGACTTCTAGTTGCAGATTCCTTACCTTAAAATTTTCCCAGGCGTCAGACGGGATCCGGAGATTTGTTCTTCGAGCAGTACCCTTGCGCGCAGTCAGTCAACTCTGCATCCGTCGTTGGCGTTGTGGTAGTCATGATGATGTTCGGGTCGAATATAGGCACTGCCTTGGCGCGGTGATGTCATTTCTTTTCTTTTCGTGCCACATGCTGATCCAGAGAAGAGACATCCTGCTCACCTTTTGACCGGCCTCAACACTTTTG
The DNA here is from genome assembly GCF_031143425.1 of Pleurodeles waltl. NCBI lineage: Eukaryota > Metazoa > Chordata > Amphibia > Caudata > Salamandridae > Pleurodeles > Pleurodeles waltl. The sequence continues at coordinate 422,830,395 of NC_090450.1, read as the reverse complement.
TCACATTTTCTGGTGACTTTTGGTGTGTCTAAGATGTCCCCTAGGACAAGGTTCAAGCCTTGCGAGGATTGTCACCAAATGATTTCGGTGACGGATCTGCATCGGGTCTGTTTGTGGTGTCTGGAGTGCAACCATGACCCGAAGTCATGCTCCAAGTGCCGGCCCATAGACTCGAAGGCTTTGGGGGAGCAGTCCCTAAAGCTCATGGCAGCCCGACGCTTAACTCCGTATCGTTCCCGGTCTCACTTGAGGGGAAGGTCTTGAGACCAGTTGAGGAGTCATCACCACTCGTCGTCCTCCAAATCATCGGAACCTTCGGGTAAGAAGAAGTGGATGAAGTCTAGGCATTCTTCGACTCCATCCCCATTGCTCGGATGACACGGGAAGAGCATTGATGCTCTAGGCCTCCGTCCGTGGAGCCTGTTTCTGGGTCTGCTCTGTGCCTCCCCGACTTTCCGGAAGCCAGTGCAACCCCTGTGCAACAAAAAAACATTTTACAAGGCCATGCGCCTCATATTTGAGCAGTCAGACTGCTCTGCAGTGCCTTTGGGGTCTGGGGATTTGGAAGGGGGTGTCTTCAGATTCTGCACCGGCAGCTCAGGCTCCAGCCACCAAGGGTCACTCTGGATCCGCGCCGGCACTGGTTGTACCATTGAGACCATCCCCGGTGCCGGCGAAGTTGTCAACACTCCCGACATCGGTCGACGTTGACCCGATCCTAATCCCTGATGACCCAGAGCCGGAACCACGTCGATCGACGCCGATTCCGACTTCAACGGGGCCTAGCCACCCCAGGTTGGATTCGGACCCTTTTTTCTTTGGGTATGAATATGAGGAAGGATTGGAGGGGTCGCTGGACCCTTACAAATTTTTGTTTAATCTTTATTTCAAGGGCAGTAATTTTGTTTTTGAGAAAAGTAATCATTTCTCTCACTGTCTCTATAATCAACATCATCCAATCCCTTGAACATCGATTAGGCATAAAAGACAATTTTTCCAAGAATTTACTCATATCCGCAAAAAGCCCAGGGATGCTCTTAACCCTTAGGCCCATTGGAATAACTCCAGCCTTCAGGTATTCTAGAATAAAATTGCCATGTGCCCCAATTCTTTTCATTTTCTTTTTAAGATTGATTAAAGTCAATCCATCTTCATCATGTTCCTTCAACACCGCGCTTCTGTTGCCACCATCCACATCCTTGCCTACTAGGGCTAAGAACTGATCTTCAGAGAATCCAAGGGGCATATTTATACTCTGTTTGTGCCGGAATTGCGTCGTTTTTTTTTACGCAATTCCGACGCAAAACTAACTCCATATTTATACTTTGGCGTTAGACGCGTCTAGCGCCAAAGTCCATGGAGTTTGCATCATTTTTTAGCGTGGACACCTACTTTGCGTTAATGATATGCAAGGTAGGCGTTCCCGTCTAAAAAATTGACTCCGAGGCATGTGCGCCGTATTTACACTCCTGGGCAAAATTCACGCCCGGGAGTGGGCGGGTCAAAAAAAATGACGTACGGCCGCTTTTGCGCCGTTTTTTAGCGCCTGGACAAGGCAGGCGTTAAGGGACCTGTGGGCTCGGAAGGAGCCCAGAGGTGCCCTCCCATGCCCCCAGGGACACCCCCTGTCACCCTTGCCCACCCCAGGAGGACACCCAAGGCTGGAGGGACCCATTCCAGGGACATTAAGGTAAGTTCCGGTAAGTATATATATATTATTATTTTTTTGTGGCATAGGGGGGCCTGATTTGTGCCCCCCTACATGCCACTATGCCCAATGACCATGCCCAGGGGACAGAAGTCCCCTGGGCATGGCCATTGGGCAAGGGGGCATGACTCCTGTCTTTGCTAAGACAGGAGTCATTTCTATGGGGGTTGGGAGTCGGAAAAAATGGCGCAAATCGGGTTGAGGCGAAAAATTTGCCTCAGCCTGACTTGCCCCATTTTTTGCCGCCCAAGCTCCATATCCCCCTACGCCAGCGCTGCCTGGTGTACGTCGTTTTTTTCCACGCACACCAGGCAGCGCCGGCGGCTAACGCCGGCTAACGTCATTGATTAAATACGGCGCCCGCATGGCGCTTCAGAATGGCGTTAGCCGGCGCTAATTTTTTTGACGCAAAACTGCGTTAGCGCAGTTTTGCGTCAAAAAGTATAAATATGGCCCCAAATGTTTTCAAAGAGTCCATAATGGACGTAGAAGTCAGAAGACAGAAAGTCACCCAAGAATGAACTAGCTCCTATAATGGAGCAAAAAAGAATAGACCCGTAAAAATTGTTGTTCATGCACACCAACTATGACCAGATTCCAAAATGTGAGTAAAATTACCTAAATCAATGGCAAGAGATAAATGAAAAAACACAGAAGAAAAGAAAAAGAGAAAAGAAAAATAAGGTACCTGATCCAGACCCAGCACAGGGGCTTCTGTGAATAGGGCAATCGCTCGCCGCCATCGACCTGCCTGAAGGACCTTAAATTCCTCCAGCCTGGCATTGTGGTCGTTTAACACTGCATGCCTTTTGGGCCGTTATACCCACCATTCCTTGTAGGACATGGTGACACAAGTTTTGCCACAGATCCCGGAGAAGGCTCGTGCGATCGGAAGAGATGGAACCAAGTTCACCACAAAATGTGGGCTGGACACGACCGACTCTCTGGGCAGATCGGTTGCGTCGACAGTGGCATTACGACACCATGCCTGGGCAAGAACTTCTGTTTTTATGGGGGATGTCCAACAGACCCTCATGGACTTGCCCTTTGATGGCGCTCATCTCTACGGAGATAAGGTGGACTCGATGCTGAAGAGATTCAAGGACTTCCGGGCTACGGCTCGGTCCCTTGGAACTTCCACTGCCCCTCGCCCCCACCAGTCCACCTTTGTGCCCCTTCGTGGACACGGAAGGGGCTCCCTGTTGCGCCCCCTCCCTAGCCACTGTGCCCCACATGCTGTACAGCCCCTGCGCGGTTGGGGACATTGAATCCCATGGGTTTGTGGGACAGGGAACCAGAGGTCTACCCAGCCCACCCCCCGGCTGCAGCCTCCAAACCTTCCTAGTCCGTTCCCTCACTTCAGATCAGTTGGCGGCAGGATAAGCCATCACCTGCCCCACTGGGAATCCATCACAATGGACAGGTGGGTTTTGCAGGTCGTCTGAAGGGGCTACTCCCTCCTCTTTGAGAATTCCCCTCTGGCCATGCCTCCATCATTTGGCCCTCTAGTGGAGGGTCATTTGGCACTTCTCCACGAGGAAGTTATGGCTCCTATGGCCATGGGGGCCATAGAGAGGGTTCCTGCACCAGCAGTAGGCTGTGGATGCTATTCCTACTTGTAGGAAAGTACCATCTTGCTTGGCATGTTACCCCCATTTTTCACATGTATGTCGGTATGTTTTTGCCTGTCTCACTGGGATACTGCTGGTCAGGACCCCCAGTGCTCATAATTTATGTCCTAATGTGTGTGCTTGTGTAGTGCCTAACTGTGTCACTGAGGATCTGCTAACCAGAACATTGGTGCTTATGCTCTTGCTGCTTTTAAATTTGTCACTGTAGGCCAGTGACTTCATTTACCAATTTCAATTGGCATACTGGACCCCCTTATAAATCTCTAGTATGTGCTACCTAGGTACCCAGGGCATTGGGGTTCCAGGAGATCCATATAGGCTGCAGCATTTCTTTTGCCACCCATAAGGAGCTCAGACAACCCCTTACACAGGACTGCCATTGCAGCCTGCATGAAATAGTGCACACACTGTTTCACAGCCATTTTCACTGCACTTAAGTAACTTGTAAGTCACCCATATGTCTAACCTTCACTTGCTGAAGGTTAGGTGCAAAGTTATTAAGTGTGAGGGCACCCTTGCACTACCAAAGGTGCCCCCACATAGTTCTGGGCCATTTCCCCGGACTTTGTGAGTGCGGGGACGCCATTATACGCGTGCACTACATATAGGTCAATACCTATATGTAGCTTCACAATGGTAACTCCGAATATGGCCATGTAACATGTCTAAGATCATGGGATTGTCCCCCCATTCCAAATCTGGTATTGGGGAGCCAATTCCATGCTTCCTGGGGGCTCCAACATGGACCCCCAGTACTGCCAAACTAGCTCTCTGAGGCTTGCACTGCAGCTACAGCTGCTGCCACCTCACAGACAGGGTTCTGCCCTCTTGGGGTCTGGACAGCCCAGTCCCAGGAAGGCTGAAAAAAGCATTTCCTCTGAGAGCGGGGTGTTACACCCTCTCCCTTTGGAAATAGGTGTTACAGGCTGGGGAGGGGCAGCCTCCCCCAGCCTCTGGGAATGCTTTGAATGGCACAGATGGTGCCCTCCTTGCATAAATCAGTCTACCCTGGTCCAGGGACCCCTTGTCCCCTGCTCTGGCGTGAAACTGGACAAAGGAAAGGGGAGTAACCACTCCCCTGTCCATCACCACCCCAGGGGTGGTGGCCAGAGCTTCTCCAGTGTGTCCCAGACTTCAGACATCTTGCTTTGCAAGGTGTGGGGGTACTCTGGAGGGCTCTGAGTGGCCAGTACCAGCAGGTGACGTCAGAGACCCCTCCTGATAGGTCCCTACCTGATAAGGTAGCCAATTCCCTTCTCAGGGCTATTTAGGGTCTCTCCTGTGGGTTCTCTTCAGATTCTGCTTGCAAGTTTCCTTCAAGAATCCTCTGCAACAACTTCAGACTCTTCTGACCTCGGATCAACTGCAGCCTGCTCCAAGAAATGCTGTAACTGCAACAAAGTGTCTACAAGAGACACTTTTCTTCAGCAACCTCAGCTCCAAGTCAGCAACTGCAACAGTTTCCACGGTGTGCACGCTCTGACGACTCCCTGTCTTCATCCTGCACCAGAAGGACCGAAGAAATCTCCTGTGGAGCGAAGGAGTCACTCCTCTGCTGCAAGCAGGCACCTTCAAAGATGACGACCGGTACCTTGGGACTCCTCTCACAGTGACGAATGTGCTCCTAAGGACACAGAGGGTGGACATCATCGACATAGACTTTCCTCAGGTCCTGGTGACACAATTTGGAGGAGGTAAGACCTTGCCTTCCCTGGGAGCGATGGTACCCCTGTGTACTGCATCTTCTTCAACTCCTGAGGCCTCTGTGCACTCTTTGCAAAATTCCTTCGTGCACAGCCTGGCCCAGGTCCCCATCACTCCATCCTGCGACGCTCAACTCGCTGAGTTGGTCTCTGGCAGCCTGAGACCTTCTTTTGTTGTGCTGCATCAACAGCGTTTTGCACCTCCTTTGAACCTGGGTCCTGCAGCTCCTGGGGGTGCTGGCTGGCATCCTGAGGGCTCTCAAATGCTGAGAGCCCCCTCTTCCTCCTCACACAGGGTTGAGGGCCCCAGGTCCCTCCTGGGTCCATCCAGTGCCATTTTGATGCAAAATGCACTTTTGTCGTAGCCAAGGCTTGTTGGCGACTTCCAACACGAAATCTCATCTGCAACGGTCTTCATTTCATGGGACATCCTTTGCATCATGCAGGAACCACTGGCATCTTCCTAGGGTGCATTCTTGCAGTCTTCGACTAACTGGGGACTCTTCTTTTGCACCCGCTTCTGGGTTGACATGGGCTCCAGTCCTTCCTGGAACTTCTTTCGACTTTTGGACTTGGTCCCCTTCCTTTGCAGGTCTTCAGGTCCAGGAATCCAGCAGTTGTTCTTTGCAGACTTGGTTGGCTGCCGCAAAATCCCAATCACGAGGTGTAGTGTGTCCTAAGGAAACTTGCAGTACTTTACTCCTGCTTTTCTGGGCTCTGGGGTGGGGTAATTTACTTACCTTTCCTGTATTCTTACTCTCTGAGCAATTCTGCACACGCTACACTTGTCTAGGGGGGAATTTGTGATTCGGATTCCACTTTCTTAGAATATGGTTTGTGTTGCCCCTAGACCTATTTTATCCCATTGCATTCTATAGCATTTCCTATTGTTTGCATTGTTCTATGACTGACTATTTACTTGTCTAATTTTGGTGTCTAGTGCATATATTGTGTATAATACTTACCTCCAGAAGGAGTATTGTCTCTAAGATATGATTGGTACTGTGTCACCCAAATATATACCTTTATTTTTGGTAACACAGAGTATTGTCTTTGCTTGTGTATAAGTACTGTGTAACTATAAGTGGTATTGCATGAGCTTTGCATGTCTCCTTGTTCAGCCTAAGCTGCTCTGCTATAGCTACCTCTATCAGCCTAAGCTGCTAGAACACTACTACTTCACCAGTAAGTCATAAGTGGACCTGTTATAAGGTGTAAGTACCCAAGGTACCCACTACAAGCCAGGCCTGCCTCCTACAATGCTACTTTCCTATGCCCAAGAAGGACAAGGGCCTGTGTCCTATCCTCAGCCACAGAACCTCAATCTCTTCCTGAGGAAGAAGAATTCAAAATGCTCACCTTGGCTCAGGTCCTTTCTGCCTTAGACCCAGGAGACTGGATGGTGGAGTTGGACTTGCAAGATGCTTATTTTCATATCCCCGTCTTGCCTGCTCACAGACGTTACCTACGATTCGTGGTAGGTCACGAGCACCCTCAGTTTACCGTGCTCCCCTTCTGCTTTACCAGCGCCCACTCGGGTGTTCTCAAAAGTGATGGCAGTGGTCGCAGCTCAACTGCGCAGGTCGGGAACTTCAGTCTTTCAATACCTTGACGACCGGCTGTTGAAGGCATACACGCCCCAGAAACCTCCTGCATTCGCTGGAGTTCACTATAAACATGCCAAAGTCACACCTGACTCCCTCTCAGACATTCCCTTTCATTGGAGCGGTTCTGAACACAGCGCAGTTTCGGGCCTATCCTCCCAATCAGCAATTCTGGGCTATTCGGGACATGATTCTGATGTTCCAGCTTCTATCCCATGTTTCGGTGAGAATGACTCTGAGGCTGCTGGGCCTCATGGCCTCCTGCATTCTATTAGAACCAAATGGCATATGTGGGCTCTGCAGTGGGACCTGAAGTTCCATGGGCGCAGCACCAGGGGAATCTCGCTGACATGGTCCAGCTCTCAGAGGGGACTGTGAAAGTTCTGCAGTGGTGGCTGTCGAATCAGGGTTGGGTCAACAGCAGATCCCTCTTCCTTCCCTATCCAGCTCTCACAGTTGTGACAGATGCGTCACTTTCTGGGATGGGGCGGCCACGTGGGAGAGGCAGAGATCAGAGGCCTCTGGTCTTCGTCAGAGTCTGAACTCCACATCAATCTTTTGGAGCTCTGGGCGATTCGACTTGCATTGAAAGCATTCCTTCTCTCTCTCAAAGGGAAAGTGGTGCAGGTGTTCACCGACAACACTACTGCCATGTGGTACTGCAACAAACAGGGCAGAGTGGGGTCGTGGACCCTTTGTCAAGAGGATCTTCTCCTTTGGACATGGCTGGAACATCAGGGCATTTCACTGGTGGTTCAACATCTGGCGGGCTCTCTGAACGCCAGAGCAGACAAACTCAGCCATCGATGCATAGTCGATCACAAATGGCGTCTCAATCCGGAGGTGGTGCAAGGTCTCTTTCACCAGTTGGGAGAGCCTTGGTTAGATTTGTTCACCTCCGCATAGAATGTGCAATGTCTGCACTTTTGCGCATTGGAGTTTCCAAGGCGGCTCTCGCTCGGCGAAGCCTTTTGTCTCGAGTGGAGCTCAGGCCTCCTGTACGCCTTTCCGCCCATACCACTTCTGCCCAGAGTTCTCAAGAAGATCAAGAACAACCAGGTCCAAGTCATTCTTGTGGTTCCTGACTGGGCACGAAGAGTTTGGTACCCAGAGCTACAGAGCATGGCCAAGAATCCACCAATCAGACTGCCTCCTCGGGAGGATCTTCTCTTGCAGCAGCAGGGGATGTTTTTTCACCCGAAACTGTCCAGTCTCCACCTTCTAGGAGATTGAGTGGCAGCAATTGTCTGCTTTTGACCTTCTGCCTCAAGTCTGTGATGTTATCTTGGCAGCCAGGTGTCCCTCCACCAAAACAGTATACGCCCGTCATCGGAACAAATTTGTGGCATGGTGCACGGACAAGTCAGTTGATCTTTTCTCTGCCCCTCTTTCTGAGGTTCTCTTATTTATTATTTCATTAGCCCGTCAAGGTTCTGCTTTGGGCACTATTAAAGGCTACTTATCAGCTACCTTGGCTTTTCTTAGATTGCAGGATCAGCCTTTTTTTTTTTAAATCCCCTATTGTAGGTAGATTTCTTAAAGGTCTAACCCACTTGTATCCTCCCACTCCATTTATCATGCCTAAGTGGGATCTCAATCTTGTCCCCACTTATTTGATGTGTGCTCCCTTTGAGCCGTTACACAATTGTCCCTTGCTGCTCCTTACACTCAAGACTGTCTTCCTGGTGGCTATCACTTCTGCTTGCAGAGTGAGTGAGCTTAATGCTCTTTCTTCCAATCCTCCATTCTTGTCTGTACATCATAACACGGTAGTGCTACGCACAAAGGCCTCCTTTCTTCCCAAGGTTGTCATACCTTTTCGTGTAGGCCTATCCATCACTTTGCCTACTATTTACACACACTCAAAAGCTTTCTCGTGAGGAGGAGAGACTCCACCGCCTGGATCCAAAAAGAGCATTGGCGTTCTATCCTAATCGCACTAAAGATTTCCGGGTGGACGATCAACTCTTTGTTGGGTATGTGGGTGCAAAGAAAAGGAAGGCGGTGCAGAAGCATACCATCTCACGATGGGTGCTTCTCTGCATCAGAATGTGCTACCCTTTGGCAAAGAAGTAACCTTCAGAGGGTTTGCATGCTCACTCAACCAGAGCAACTGCTGCTACCACAGCGTTAGCATGCGGAGTTCCTGTCCTGGACATCTGCCAGGCAGCAATGTGGGCATCATTACACACGTTTACTAAACATTAGTGCCTGGACAGTCCGGTCCACAGAGATGGCTACTATGGTGGTTTGGTCCTACAGGACTTTTTTAGTTTGATTTTGGTTCGCAGTCCACTTCTGAGGTGGTATTTCTTGGGTATCTATTAGCTTGTATTTTAACTGCTTCAGCCCATCAAAGCTCAGAGCGATGCAGCTTTTTTAATAACTTTTCATCCATGCTTAGCTTCAAACACAAGACCCTTTCCCTCATCTGCCCTAAGCATCACCCCTACATGCAGTATCACATGACTTTACTCATGCTGTGGATTTCTATGTTGATAACATTGACTTGAATTTGTCGCATCCCGACGCTCCGGTGATTCCCTCCCCTTAGTTTGCGACTTGTCATGGTGTACAACATTCATTTGTATCTCTAATGCTTGTTTTGCATCTTTCTGCAAATCATTATTGGCTCCATGCTATGTTTATCTACTCTGCAACAATTTGTCTTGTCTTTTTACTATTGCCTCAGACAGCCGTGTCAGATATTGTAGTATTCTCTTAAACTTCCAAAAAAGATATTGCGAGCAAAACAAAAAGTATACCCCAGTTGGTTTAATTATGATATAGAAAGTTAGTTCCTCATCCATCGTAGGCCCTGTAAGCTGAAATTTAAGTTAAAGTGTCACCAGTGGATTTAATGCAAATAATATGCACAAATGAAAACATAGTCCCCGACCTGCCTTGCAGCCTAGCTTAACAGATCTAAAATAAACCCATTTGCCAAGGTCAAATCTACTTTTCTATTACCTTACACACACATCCTATGGTCTTCTCCAAGTGCCTAAAGGGTAGAGTGCCTCGTCAGAAAAAAACAGGGCATGCGTTAAGTGTGCTTGACCTGACATGGTAGGGTGTAATCTCCAAAGTTGTTGTTCCCAATTCTAGGCTATCAGCCCCATACACAACCATGGAAGTTATTTTATTCAGTGTAAAGTAAAAAATAAAATGCCACTTGGAGCAAGCTTTACAAGTCATGTTAAGTGTAAATGTTATGGTTGCTTTAAATACATAAACTTGTAAATGTTGGCTGTAATATTACTATTTTTTTGAGGTAGCGTCAGAAGATTACCTTTTAAATTGACTTTAACAGATTTGTAGTGGCCTTTCCTAATTTTATGGTATGAATGCCACAATGAGACAAATACGTAGATTACGTGGGAGATGTTTGCGAAGGTGGTTAGTAAGAAATATGTTAATCCCCTCAACCTTTAGTACTTTCTGTCATAGAAAAGTGGGACAAATATGTACTTCAGCTAAAGTTTACTAGGTCCTACGGGTAGAAAATGTTTGCAAGGTCCCTACAAGTCACATTATCCTGGACTTTGCTTTGTGCCTAGTTTGCAGAACTGTGTTTGCTATGTTATCCTGGATAGCTGCGATCACGGACTGAAAAACAACTGTAAAAAAATATATATTTATGTTTTTGAAAAATCGATTTTCAATGCTGTGGGTTGTGCCTTTTACCTATCCCAGTCGTTATGACTACCCATAAGCAAGTGGGGAAACAATTTAATTCGAACACGCAGGGATGTTGTGTAGTTGGAAAATTGCTGTTTGCAACAGGTTCCATATTTTCCATCGCAAAATACAAACCACATGCATGATTCTAGCCAATTTGGTAACATATGAAGGGTATGTGGGAAAATGAGTGGATCTATGCAATTACATCACCCTGGACACCTGTTAAGTTGTAATAAATGTGAGGGGTTGTTATTTTTCTCTTAGTGTCCCATGCACCACTGAGCTACAGACTTACACCAGTTGGTTTTGCCACTTCCACAAATCCTAACGTCCGAGAGCACACATTAATAATATTATAATATTAAACCCATGCCTACTGAAGGCAACCACTTTGAGACCATTCACATGCCAATTCCATTCACTATGCACAGCTACCGTCTATACCAATCCTGGGTAAGAACGTTCTAAATCCCCTAAGAGCATGTCCCAAAATTGTTAGGATGATAGGTATTTGCCTGCAGGGTACTTTTTTACAATGTTTTGCATTTTCCATATACCGTTACCTGCAGGTATGTGAGTGTAATGCACTTGTCATATGTGAGGGCCAAACATCAGCACATTTTGGTGGAAGATGAAATGGCTAGGAGTTAAATACTATGATCCATATAGTAGTTTTTGTTGCAAAGTTCTGTGTCATATTTTTTAAGCTGTAGTTGGATGAGGAGCCTTCAATAAAGAATACTAAAGATAGAACAGCACAAATGTTGAACACACTAGCAAAGCAAATCACATTTACTTTTGATAATTTTTGGAATATCCTATGATTCTATGTAAGGAACGGAGGTGAGGATTATGCATTTCCTTTCTTCACTTTCTTAATCGGCAGACTTAAAAATTAGTAAAAAATGCTTTCACAGAAAACCTTTGGAAGGGATAATCGACATTTATATTTTATATTTGGTCCTTTAAAATGTGACTAAGGCCAGTTAATTGGTGTGCTACCTTTAACTGAACCTTCTCCTCTAATCACAATTATTATATGTTTTGTGAATATTTTTCAAATTCTAAACTTAGGGCTCGGTTATGACTTTGGTGTTCCTCCCAAAGGGACCATCAAAGCCGCAGGAAGGAGGCCGCCGCAAAGCTGGAGGCCTCCGTCCACAAAATTAGGACTTTTCCCCTGGGCTGACAGCGCCAGAAGTGCAGCCTGCATGTGCCTCAGCTCAAAGGGAGCTGAGGCCAGTACGGGCTGCATTGCCTGCATTGTGCAACACAGTTGGAATGTGCACTGCCTGCTTTTGCAGTCAGTGTGCTGACAAGGGGACCCCTGCACTGCTCATGTCAAGGGCATGGGCAGTGCAGGGGTCCCCATGGCCCCCTCTATTCCATTCCGCTGGTGGTACGGCAAGTCGTAATCAGCACGGCATTATTTCTTCGCAATAGGTAAGAACCCTATTCTCGGTTGCTTTTTTTGTTGTACTTGTTTTTGCCCCTTTGTTCCCCTCTGCCGCGCTACAAAATCGCTTGCTCATAACTATTAATATACGTGTCACCGTCTTTCTGAATGCTGTGTTTTTTATGATGGTGGACGCGGTCATGTTTCGCCGGGCAGCAGTAATTCACCTGGGATGTTTGTTTTATTTGTTTTTTCCGCACTTTGATTTATAAACTAAAGCGATAGTCTTTACACATGTTCCCCCCATCACACGATGCGGCACACCGATTTTTTCTGTGTTGTTTTTGAACGTATACACTTTGAGATATGGTCCGGTGTTTTTATATTTTTTTTCTTTTCTCCCAAACCCTGGGCATACATTTTGACTATGCTCGTGATTTTTACGTTAGAGTTGTAGTGACTGGTTCGCACACATATCTTGCACAACGAGTACAGTTAACGTTGTAGAAGGTTTTTTACGAGATCCCCACGACTTTTCACGGCTGTGTTTACCTTACCTTTAGCTGTGAATTGTCTTCAATTTCTTTGTCGTTTCATTTTTTGCTTCCCTACTAGGCTTATCAGGGCCAACTATCACTTTGACTGTTTGGACGTCTTTGGCCACTTATGAGGCATATACCACGTACGCCCGGAAAGAAACACTTTTCTTCAATTTCTACTTTTGCTTGACTTTGTACATCCAAGGTACACATTTTTTACCGTTTGTTTTACCTGATACATCTCTTCACACTATATATCTCCCCCGGTTATATACACAGTGTTCACTTATCTTTTGGTGTCTTTTTCACACATGGGCTGTTCGCTGCACTTGCTATTTGTTTCTTTGGCACACTAGTGCATTCTTAATATACTACATCAGGCGGCTCTATGCTTAGTGTGTTCTGCACGTTTTGCATGTTTTTACACACTGCTGCTACTTTATTCTCGTGTTCTTCTCTTTTCCACGCACTATGCGCATCCCGCTATCATTGGTATACATTCATAATAGTTTTTTATGCTAGTTATGTAGTCACACCTGGGTCGATGGTTTTAGTTTCTATCTTTAACAGATCGTGTTCTCATATCTTGAACTAGTCATTATATTATTATACCCATATGTATATATTGTTCATCTATCCCACAGCCTTGATAAAGTCTAGAAGACGAAACGCATGTCGGCTGCTGGCTGTATTTTTGGATTCATTGTGATACATGTGGTCTTTGACCTGAATATTGACCACACCTATTTATCCTGCTAATAAATGCCTAGTATCATCCTTGATTTGGACTTCGACTCTGATTGAACGACCACTTGGATCAACCACACAGAACTGTTTTTTTGGTGTGCCCTGGCCCTCTTGCATATTATCTAACAAAATATTCACTGAATCTCATACACAGAGTTGTATCTGTGTGTACTTTGACAGTTACTTCGTCTAGTCACTAACGAAAGTCACCGTCTTTTGAGCACATTTTGTTCCCACACATTATGTTTTCTCACATGGTCTGCACTCGTTGGCATGAGACTGATCGAAAGCCATTTAAAAATAAATTATTATAATAATACGTTGATGTGTGTGAAGCATTGTCATGTTAAATCTAGACCTCTGAAGACATTCACTTGTTCTACTTTATAAAACATGCATAAAAAATGAGAGAGGATCAATCCACTTGGCACATGCTTTTCCATTAATTTGTGATATATTCAGTTAAACTTGGATTTTGGCCAAACATAAATCTACTGCTGTTTTTTTTATTCTGTAAGAAAAAGTTACTTCTCTTTGGTAATGGTCTTGCCAGTGGATGCACCATCTACCTCCAGATTCATCACCCGTACAGTTATCCTTGAAGCCAGTTTATACCAGGTAACTTCAAAGTTAATGCGTTAATAAACTCTAATTTTTACATGAGGTTTTTCTAAGCTAATGCACAGCACATCTTAACTTTAATTTATGACTGGAGTACAGGACACAGTGCTAGTCTGCTTTACACATTTCATCACAGATACATCATCAATAGTTGTGATGAGCCAGCATTGGTTGGAAAACCTGACACAGGGAAGTGTAGTCCCTCAAACCTTATCATTACGCACAACCCTCTTTACTTTATATGTGCCACCACTGGCCACACTGATTAAGTCATTTGGACTACAATTTTATACTTTCCCAGTTAACTCAAAAAAATCTTCTTTGTCAGGAAGAGCAGGGGCCTGTCAAAACCATGTTCAAAGAGAGAGACTCACAGCAGTGGCCAATATGGATGAATGCTAACACACATAGAATAAGCACAGATAAGACAGAGTTACACATTTTGGGTAATCTAGCAATATAGAAAGAACCTTGCTGCCTTGCAATATCTGTTTTTTTTTTGTTTGGGTATAATCTTCAATGACAATCCATCCTTTGAACACCAAGTAATAAAATGGGAAAATACTGATTGTTGGCTATTAACAATTATAAACACATTCTTCACATTATCCCTGTGAAACAGATGGTTCAGTCTTTAATTACCAGGAGACCGGACTATTGCAACACAATCTATACATAGGTTACAGCATCCAGTGGACATAAACAGCAGATTATCCAGAATTCGGCATGAGTGCTTTTCAATATGTCAGGGTCGGAATACGAAAGACAGCAGCCCAGACCGTTAAATTAGCTGCCCACCAGGTAGAGATGCCTTTGTTAAGACGCTCTGTTATGGTTGCCAAGTCTTTACACTGAAGTAAACATCCTTCGGGTAGTGAGCGCGGACATATGAATTTAAGAAATCCATGCTGTCAGCTGACACTGTAGACAATTATTCAAAGGAAAATTGAGTGAGCATTGCGGGCAACGTGGAATGGCAAGACTCAGTGACATGTAGCGAGGGGAGAGCAGAGCATCAAGAGCTTGGGGAAGCAGAGAAACTCTCCAGTCAGGTTGTTGACTGTGCCTCCCTGAATGTCCCCTGACCTGGTTGTTGAGCCTCCCGAAAGCAAGCCCCCAGTGGATAAGATACTAGACCAGCGTTACAGCAAAGACAAGGAGAGAGGAGCGAATATAGTAACCAGCGGGGGCTAGGTGGATTTTTTGAATTTTCAGTGCACTTCCCACCACCACACTATGGACCCAGCAGATAGGCTCTCTGCCACCTGCCTATTCCTTGTGGACCCAGTCCCTGGACAGCACAACAAATCTACTAAAGTCAGTCAGGGTGATGTTGATTTGGCTCTGAAGGTGTTAAAAGAAGTTGTGACTTTAAACCATGAGGATTACAATCACTTCCATAAGGAACCTATGCTACCCGCATGTACCTTAGGCAGTTATATCTGAGGGGCCACCACCGAGTCGAACAAGAAAAGCATACTCAGTCCCGAGAAATGAAACTGAGTAAATCACCAGGGCTTTATGGGCAAGAATATAGTGCATACGTCTTGAAGCAAAGCTTGTAACAGACTGGGACTGTTTTTCGTGGGCCCTGAATTCGACCAGGAAACTACAATTACAAGAAACCAACAAAACCAACCAGACAGATAGAATACTGAGTGTGCTCCTGTAACATAAATGGTTTGGCAAGAAAATTGTGAGATCCACACATTCTTCTTCACTTCTGCTCTTTCCAAGTGGTGCTGCTACAGGAGACATAGGCCAACACCTCAGTCCCGTTGGAGTGATTTATTAACTTCTTCACTCCTGAGTCCTTAGCCCTCAAGAACTCTCATTGCAAGGGTGGACTTGAAATTTATTTATCAGCAAGTTACGCTCGAGAGGTACAAGAAGTGGTAGGGATCTATGATGGCCTACATTCTGGTAAATGGTGCTGTAAACACCTGAAGGAGCTATTAAAACAATCATGATAGTGAATGTAGATCTCAAGCCAAGTACAGAATCAAGTATGGCGCTCACAGTCAATTTGACTGATTTGATCATTTGGCTAAAAAGAGTGAGCAGACACAGAATTTATCATTTCTGGAGATATAAACATGTCGCTTACGGGCTCCATTCTTTTGCATGAAATCTTGGAGGATCAAGACTGTTTTGGGCCTCACCAAGAAAGGACACATCGCCGCAAAAAAAACAAGAGAGGTCAGCTGCTGTTTGCCATCCTAGAGCACCTTGGTCTACGAGTTTTAAGTGGCCATACTGATCCCAATAAAACGCCAGGACTGTCATATCACTCCAAAAAAGGGGCATCCCTGATCGACTCCACCCAGCTCAGCCTCCCTCTTTTGCATTTTGATACCTTTCTCGGTTATAGTGAGAGATCCAGAAGTGACCATGTTTCACAGGGGAGAACACTGTCATCTGGCCTTGGCAAAAATATCCTCCTGCAGATCTTCTAGTCTACAAAATTAAGAACAGAGATATCAAATGCACATCTACCTCCTTGCAACCCACCCACAGCACCAAATAATTACTGGAAGCCATGAAGATGGAAGGACAAACCCTGTGAGGAACTGGGAAAATGTTATCACATCACTCTCTGATCAATATGCTAAACCATTGTCTGCTCCCAGGTAGAATACCGTCCATAAAGGCCATTTTCAATATGCTTTAGAAAGCAACCATCTGATCAAGGTAACTAAAACATAAATCTACTATGGAGGAGCCTTAGGAGGACACTAACTGACTCAGAGCTATGTCAGGTTTAAAAAAAATCAAAGTGTGAGCTCCTGAGGGGCCGTTGTGATTCATTCTGGACAACACTGCCATACGACATCAGGAGGAATAACTCTGCTAGTTTCTGGCGAACAGTGAATTACATTAACTGCTCTCTCCCAATGAGTTGTGAAATCAAACATCTCAAAGTGAGTGTGGGTGCATTTCTCGTGTCTACACTTCAATTCTGTGAACCTTGTTGTCTCCGATTGTTTTGGTGCCAACAGACCTGAAGTGGTCAGCTTGGTCAACTTATCTGGGTGTCAACGGAACATCACTGATCAAGCACTAATAGGAAGTCCCTTTGAGTTTACTGACCCTGAGCTTGAGCGTTTGATCAACAGTAGTGCCATACAAAGGTGAATTTCTAAGGGGTGCCGGGGAGGGGCCAGATTACTAATGAGTTCCCTCCGGCAATTTACAATAAAGAGTCCACTTACTGGGCCGACGTACTGTTCCCACAATTTAACACTGTTAGAAGTTGAAATGATGTTCCTATTTCATGGCATGGCTCAGTTATCTCGCCAATTTATAAAGGGGCAGATAAAGGAAAACCAGAGAATTATCCATCTGGTGGACGTAATAGATAACAATGTCAAATACTTTGCAGGATACCTATTAAAATAATTGCAGTACTAGGCTTTGTGTAAACCATAATTTCATTAAATCAAACATATTTTACTAAACATATATGGACAAAAAACAACATCATGGCTGTTTCCCTGCAGAATGATTTAGCCACAATGCACAACTATCCAGTGCATTTATGTTTCAAAGACAAAAAAATCTGCCTTCGATAGTGTGGACCAGGGGAAGCTATGGAGGAAAGTAGCGGAATGGAACATCCCTACCGGCTTGCTGAGAGCCATTCAGCCACTGCACACTAATTCATTTATCTGAGTTAAGTTGGGGAATGGCTCCAACATGTCTAGGGCTATCACAACAACATAACAATTAAAGCAGGGATTTATGTTGCCTAGAACCCTCGTTAATCTGTTATTGACAGTTTTTCCACCACCTCTCAACATCGTCAACTGCCATCCAACAAAATTGGGCGGTCTTCAGCTCTCAGACTTACTCTATGCTGAATACTTAGTACTAGTCAGCAAGACCAAGATAGGCCTGCAATGACACTTAGACACAACAACAAAATAATCAAAGACCGATGGCCTGACTAATAGAAAGAAAACCAAAACACTAACACTTCAAGGCAAAGGAACGATAAAACACCCTGATTTCTGGGCAGCAATAAAACAGAGACTGCAAATGGCTACAAATACCAAGGGGCATTATTCAGTGCTAATGGAAGGTTCACTGACCAACAAGATGAGATCTACGTATAAGGAAGGGCTCTGGCAGTCGGCCTAAGGTCCTCATACAGCAAGTTGAAAAGTCCAACATCAACTCTAGTACTACAAGTGGCTAGGGCTAACTTGGAGCTCTGGAAGCGAGGCCTTGAGGGGCAGGGGAAGCATCACCCTGGATAAAACAATGCTGAAAATATACATGTCCATCTTTCAATAGCTGGGATACACATTGCATGCTCAAATTAGATTTAAGTTTTGCCTAGTGAAGCAAGTCTTGGCACGACAGGTAGCAAGCATGAGCTGCTATTAGATAGCCTATAACTTGTACTGGAGTGTTCCTTGGAGCATCACCTCTTGAATGAAATACTAGGCACTGTGCACTCTTCTGCAAAAGCTTATCTCTACCAGGCCCAAGCTAACCTCAGCCTTTCTTCCACTTGGGTTCTTACCTTTAAGCTACCTGGAAATTAAAAAAAATTCTAAATCCAACAGTCGTGCATTGTCAACCGTAGAAGACACTGCCAGCCTAGTAATGCGCATTCATGGCTGGATGACTCTGCAGTTACACCAGGCCTAAACCCAAAAGCATTTCTATAGAACTGTACAGCAACCAAACCAAGGAAAAGTTCCTTAAATATATGCTGTCTTAAAGGACTATCCATCTTGGAAACATTCTGAAATCCAAGAACTACCAGGCATTGTAGCCAAGGATCTGAAGACATTGTGCACGCTCTATGCCTGTGCAAATCTACTCAGGATGACCGTCGTGTATTCTTGGGCAGGAAACTGAAGGAGAGAGGCATAAAGACACTCAGAGAGGTGGTGGTAACCTACCTCACTCCGTGTGATCCCTGAAGGAACTGCACAATCGTGAAATATCTTCACAGTGTGGAAAAAAGGGCTCCGGACAACAATCAAGATGTACAGCCAAAGCATAATATCTTCCAATGGCCAATCACTTTGGCTGCCTCATGGCAACTTAAAATGTAAGCACACTGAATACAAAGGAGCTAACCTCCGGAGTTAATCTGCATTTTAATTCTAATCTATTGAGGGGGTAAGGGTAGTTTAATGATACACAACTATGTTCATGAATAATTTTGTTTTTAAACATTATGAAATATTACTCATTATTTTTATACATTTTTATTATCCCATTAAACCAGAAAATGTCCTGACAGTGTTTGTGAGGGCTACATTTATATCAGAGAGGGTGGTGAGTTGTGGTTGAGTGCAGTACACTGTTGTATTGATGTTTGAATTGACACTGAAATGGTCTGATTTCAGATTGTCTAATTATTCCCATATTTGGTTTACAGCACAAACATTATTTATCAGTACATTTGCTACAATGAAAACCTTCTTGCTCGAGTAACTTCACCTCATCTGTTTGAATGCATGCTATATGTATCCATCTGAAGCATTCATTACATAGTTCCTGTTGGCAAAAGAGAACAAATTAAAAATAATATTTTAGACACTTTGCTTATTGTGCATTTTAGCTTTGTCAGCTTAGTAATATTTGTGAAGTTTATCACAAATGCCCCATAAGAACGTGTACCATTTTGCTTTTATTGACTTGTTGATTAATAGGGGCTTTTAACAAGTAGAAGGGAGGATGTCAGACGTCAGAGGCACCATAGGTGCTGCATGCATTTCGGACCAACATTGGTGCAGCACAGTATCTGAGACTGGAATAGGACAATCCCTTCTTCATCAATAGAAGTTTCCCTTCTAACTTTCCGAAAACAAATCCTTGACTTCATGGAGAGGAGGGGGGTAGGCATTCTATGTGTGGCCAAAGAGGAGCACTGAAGCACTGGAGCCTTTATGTTTTTTTACACAGGACAAAGGGCTGCCCTGAACACTGACATTGGTCTCTTCTGGAGTGTGTTATCACTCCCCTATGTACTTGTCCCACAGTCCTGGAACCCACGGATGTCTGGCTGTACTTACATCACCACTTGGAAAACATCTGAACCTCAGGAGTACAACAACATATTTATTAAGCAAATTTCTAACACTCTTTGTACTACTGTTACACTACTAACATGCTTCAACATGAAAACTTTGAATGGGCTCCTTGATGTTTAAGTGAAAACAGTTAATGATAGGAAACTTTGTACATATGGTAATGAGGATTTTACAATACTGAGTTAAATGGAAGTGGTTACATTTTGAATGTGCCAAATATACTTTGACTGTGCTTTTAGTTACAATTTCAGGGACATTTTTATCATGTTTCTCAATAAAAACAAATGTAGTTTTTTACCATCATTCTTCCAGTGTTCATCTCTGTATATTTCTCGTTGCACATGCCACAGAATTCATCCACTGAATCTTATAAAAATATTTAGATAGATTAGAAATAAAATTTAAATGGAAAAACAATGAAGGTTACACATTTAAAAAAAAAATCAAGTATATGTGACAAACTTTTCTTAAGCGATGGATTATACTCATAGACAGACCTATACAAACAGCTAGAAAGCAGCAAAATACTGCTGATGTTGACATTTTCATCAATAGGTACATATTCACTAATGCATGTTGTCCCAAAATGCCCATATTCAGATAACATTGTTATTACATATATCCATCCAGTGCTAGACATATTTTCAACCTTACTCTTACTAAGAAAGGACATTCATAGCAATATTACATAAGGGAAATGGAGGCAAACTATTCTAATCTTTCAGTTTGACTAGTAACATTACATGATGGTGTGACTTTGTAAATATTGTTCAAGCAAACTCTAGCACTAAATGTTTGTGTGTGTGTATATCTAGTGTCTTGTTATAATTTAGTTAGCAAAAGGTATTGTAAATAAATTCACCAATCCATGAACCGCCCGATTACAATTTTTCCACTGGGCTGACTGGCAGAAACCTCTGTATTGGAAATTTCTACTGGTCAGCCTGGGGGAAACAGTGTGACGGCATTGGCCTCCTCTCCCTTAATGGAGCCGAGGCCAATGCCATCGCACAACATGCTGGCAGTGGGACCCCTACACTGCTTATGCCAATGGGCATGGGGAGTGCAGGGGCCACCCTGTGGTCCCCAGCACTGGCTTTCCTCCATCCTTTTCGGAAAGGCTGTGGAAAGTGGACTCATGTTCAGCACGGCAGTGCTGCTATCGGCACCAACGCGGCTGATCATGACTCCGACCTCCACCGCCCCAATGGGATCCATGAGTCTGGCCGTGTTGGCAGTCCCCTGGTGGTTGGACCACCAGGGACATAATCTGGCGGTCAGACTGCCAGGAGTGCCGTGGCCAGCCCGCCACGCTGGGTTTGGTGATCTGAAGCCCATCAAGCTCATAATGAGGCTCTTAACGTTATAGCAACAACCTTTAGGTCATACTCTTTTCAATGCTCCTACATCTCCCATGTGGCATAGTAATAACTTGTCAAAAATGTGCAGCTTGTTAATACATATTACACTATTTATGATGTACACATTTTCAAAGACAGTGGCAACCAAAAGGATCAAAGGTTTCTGCCGTCACAACGGCATGACACATATCCAAAATGAAACATAAAGCTGTCAAACTTCAACCTGATGACTATCAGATCGAGTGCAATCTTCATTCTACACTTCTCCATATTGTTACAATTGTTTGAAATGCCTATTACAGGCTGTTGCCTCAGGTATGAATCTGCAAACTGTGACATGAATGAAATATTCACAAAAATCATAGAATTGTACCATTTACATTGTTTAAAATGACCAATTTAAATTTTAATGACTATCAAAAATGGTGTTTTCAAATTTTTTACTATGACACAAAAGGCTAATGGGTCGATTACGACCTCGGTGGACGGAAAAGGCCGTCCACCGAAGTCCCAGCAGTCAGGTTGCTGCTAGTGCAGCCACGTTTCTGCGGGCCCCATTAAGAGTTTTTCGCTGGGTCACCGGGCAGAAACTGTGTTTCCGGCTGCTGCCCAGCAGGAAACAGCCTACAACATTGACAACAGCTTATAATTGAGCTGGTGGCAATGCTGCTGTGTGTAGGTTGCACCAGCACGTGTCGCGATGTTCACGGTCTGCAAAGCAGACCGTGAACAACGTGACTGGACTGGCCATGGGCCCCTGCACTGCCCATTGCGACCTCCTGCACTCCATCTATGCCAGCAGTTACATGGCAGTTCTACCGCCATGTAACCGCCGGCGGAGAAGGGACTCGTAATCCTCAGGGCACCTCTGCCCTGGCGGATTAGGACCACCAGCACCTCCAGCCGAAGAGAAATCGCGATCTGGGGGTGCTGGCGGTCCGACTGTGGTGCAACCGCCATTGTCATAATGTGGCTTTCCAACTGCCACGTGACCCTGGCGGCCTAAAGTTGTAATGAAGCCCTAAGTTACAGATAAATACATGCCCCAGTAATGTTTTTGAGCAAAGTCTATTGGGTACTATCATGAAGAAATGCCAAAATTGAGATGTAAAAAGGTCTCCCTGGAGAATATCTTCTGCAAACCACAATTATTAAACAAACTAATGCACATTTTATATTAAAGTGTCATTACCAGCATGCAAAAAATACCACAATTGTAGCTGTCAAGTTGCTTTGGGTATGACTGAATCTTTAATTCCCATAGGTGGTAATCTGGATACTTCACAGCCTGTAGGAAAGCCCTTGTGAAGCATACAAAATATATATATATATATATATATATATATATATCCATCCAAAGTAATTAAATAATAAGTAATATACAACACAGTCACAAATCATATTTCAATCAAAAAAATGACTTCAGTGTACCCTCCATTTTTATTTTGGCAATTTAGGAACATGAAATAGGTAATACTGTTTTTTGTAGAAACAGAACCTCCAATTTATCAAGAAGTTAGTGTAGGTGTGAAGGTTTCCTGCCAAGGAATCAAAAATGAGAATTTTCTTTATAGTGGGTTTTAGTACCTGTAGAAAGGATATATAAGTATTGTTGAAAAAACACATGAGCCAGACAATTATATTATGCTATGAATGAAAGTAATTATCATAAAGTTGAGGAGCTTAGAAAAAAATGAAATTTTTCTTAATATATATATTTTTTAAAGAAATCGAAGCAATTAAATGGGAAGATATATGAAAACTATTACAAACAACATGAGAAGGAATTGGGGCTATCAGTCTTGTACTCTGGCACTGCTAATATTGAGCTTTTTGCATCATCCTTTCATTATTTCCAAGTTGTCCTTACCAGAATTCTTAATTATGAAGTTGTGAATGTCTTGATAGAGGTATTAGCCCGTGCTACAATTCAAAATACAATAGGACATATCAATGATCATTTTTATTTGATATATTCCAATTAGGCCTCTACTACTATTCCAGGCATTACATATTACAAAATAATAACACTGAAACTTCTCTTTAATTTAAAAACAAGTTTATCAGTTTACCAAAATAATCCAATGAATGCCAGTATTGGTTGGACAAAGAACAGTTTCCTTATTTTTGAATGGTAACTTCACATGATAGAATGTGGTCAAGAACAACTCTTCCTGTCAGCAAAATTCCAGAGGCAAACAGATGCAGGAATACAAATGCATAAATGGCTTATCTACGACACTGACAAATGAACAGGATTTTCTTTTTAAAAAAACATAGTCACACAGATTGCTGGTTTAGCGGAATGTCAATGTTCGCTGATGTGCTATTATACCAAGCTTAAGTCTTAAAAATGTGTCCTTTGCCATTCACCCGCAAATCCAACAATTCTGTGACTGACTCATTGGAACCTGACAGCGTAAAAATCCACATATCATAAACAAGTAGATACCCAAAAACTGATGATCTATAGAGTCCCATGAAAATAGTAGATAATACCGTTGCAGAAGTTGCAATACACACAGATGGAAAGTGAAAGATGTAATTAAAGGGATTGGAACAGAAATGTGGTCTCTAATAAATTTGAAGACAAATATTTTTGATGTAAATATACGTACATTTGGTCTTGACGTACATAACTTCCCAAGATATGCATCTATTATCTAAAAATAAATAACAAAGTTACATTTTAGAATCGATTACCATAAATGATCTTAGTTTTCAAAATGTATATATTTATTTTAAAGAAACAAACCAATGTACTATCCATTTAGAAGGGAACCACATGGATAAGGTTTCTTCCATTGATTATTTGGGTGTAAGGTTTACTGATAATCTGAACTGGGCAGAACAGATTAATAAAAGTGTGGGTCGCCTGCAGCACGGTGTGGCATCAATCCTGCGTTTCTATAGGGGTACGACAGCAAAAACAGTCTCCCCGGCAATTAAGATCTACATTGCCAGAGCACAGGGTGCCGCCGCATACAGAGCAGAGGTCTGGGGTTTTTCTGACTGTAACAGGCTCACTATCAGTGAGAACAGTTTTGCGAGGTCCTTGTGTGTTTGTCCTCCTAGTACTCCATTGATACCACTGTTCTTAGATCTGGGCCTGAGACGCATAGCCGATCTAATTATCTTAAGACCATTATTATATTGGATAAGACTATGGACTGTCCCCGAATTAGACGTTTATAAGACCTCACTCCACGACCTGCTAATGTGCTCCAACTCAACCTCTATTCCTTGGGTTAAACATGTATCCAGTTGGTTTATCAAACTTGGCCTCAGCCACTTCTGGGAGGAACCCCATAAACTAGAAAAGGCTCACTCCATTGTATTGAAACGCATATATTGGTCCTATGTACGCAACGATTATATTACCCTCAGAACTTATGGCACTTTAACAAATCGCTTTACAGATATTAAGTGGTATCCACAATTTGAACCATATTTAGACAATATTCCTGACATCCTCGGCAAAAGCTTATATGCCAGATTCCGTTTCAGGTCGTTGCCGTTGAAGTCATTGATGTGCAGATGGGGTACAAAAACAGATACAAGTACATGCCCAGCTTGTGGTGCAAAATCAGAAACGGTTGAACATTTTATGTTTTTTTGCCCTGCTTACTCTCTTCCCAGGTCTAAGTGGATCCGTCATATCTGTCGCGAAATGGGGATAAGAGACTGTGCCTCTGATTTGAGGATTCTAAAAAGTCACCATTCTACGGTTTTAATACTTGCTGTTAGCAAATATTTATTAGTAGCATGGCGACTACGTAATGCCATTGCTAGGACTGTGTTTTAATTCAGAGCCCTACGTTTTACTTTTTTTACTCTTATAAGAACTGCAGGAGGGGGGCTGAAACTGTATTATGTGTATTATGTGTATTGAGAAATTTAACTGGATCATGCTCTTAGGCATCCATGTTTTATACTTTTATCTATGTATTATTATTATTACTGGCTTTATCCTTATTTCTATCACTATTGTATATTCGCTTGATGATCCACTGATCGAATAAAGTATGTGTTAAATCAAATCAAACCAATTAGTTTGGCATTTATTTTTCAGTGTGTTGTTAGAAGTTAAGAGTTGACCATATAAATATATTAACTTCATGGTTCAGACTTTCATTTGACATAAGTTACCTGGGAATTTTTTAATTGTCCTACAACATTTGGTGTATCAAACAAACCTCAACAACAATCCATTGGGCTGCATTTAGTGAATGGAAAGAAGATGCATTAAATGTTATGTTCAATACGATTGCTTCCAAACCACCAGTAGCTGGTTTGTCCCATACAGCCAGAAGTTTTATGAGATTATTTGATCCCCCATCATTCACACCTGTGGTGGGATTTGTGACAACAATAACTCAAAATGTTTTTCCACGTCTCTGAATAACTGTGCAAACTTTTCATCATCCGAAATTCCTTGCTACCAATACATAATTTACAATGTATAATAACATAAATACAACAAGTTAATATAGTAAAAACGATTGTAAACACGCTTTTCCAATATGTTGTTTTTTCTGGATCGGATGAGAAAATGTAAGATGGGAATTTCAATAGAAAGAAATGAAACATTTGAATTCCTATTTATTTTTGTAGGACAATGCAACTTTCACATTCCAATGAAAACTGGAATTTAGATCATCACTCAAAATATCTATGAAATTGGATGTTTTTTTTTTAATTTCATGAATTTTCCAGTATAGACATAGAACAGTACCTGCAAAATTGTTCAATTCCTGCACAAATGGTGGAACATTGACCCACCATTCAAACATATCCCACACCTCCCCTCTATCATCGCTACTCATAACATTGTATCATTTACAAGCTGTGTGAATGTAGGCAGTGATGGGCTATGAGCCATCTGGCTCATCTGCTGACTACATCCCAAGCGAGGTACTCCTGACCTTCTTTCCCTCTACATTGTGTCCCAGTGGATCAGGACACACTATTAAGTACAAAAATATCAGCAAACACACATATCTTTTACAAAATAACATTGACACAAATATCGTTCCCCTATACAATTAATGTAAATTTGAGACAGATTGAAAAAAAATATAAATTCACAATAATATTGTGTAAAAAGGGCAATAATTATTTTTTCATTGAATTGGCTGTATAAAATAGCAAATGTTAAATATTTGAATACATAACATTAATATTATATATACTCAAATATAAGACTAATTTAAAATTAAAAATATTCAGTACTATAAACCTACACTCGTATATACATACATTTATGTATGTTTAAACATATATAATATCACTAATATTTAAAAATGTATTGCATATTATTCTTGCTATGTTTTACAATGTATTAGTATAAACATATATATATATATATATATATGCATTGATATAAAGTATAAAAAAATTAACAAATCAAAAACAATAAATAAAGAAAAGAAATATTACAAATCCAAAAAATTCCCTACACCACAACTGGTTCACGATACTCCAGCTGTCGGACTAGTCATGCAAGCATGCCTCCAGTCTTGTCCTACAGTGCATGTTACCTCTGATGGTAGGCCACGTAGATATGCTTTTCTGACCTTTTCCAATCATCTAACCATTCCCTCTGGGTCTGTAACCAGTCCTTTCGTTTATGAGGTCTGTACAGAATGTCATGTTCTAGGTCCTGTAAGTGTTTCTCCTGGTGGGTAAGGTCCCTCTCCATCTAGTTTTTATTGTTGCCTCCCTCCCCCAAAGGAAATCCTTTGTTCTGCCTTTCTCTGCTTGAGCTGGTCAAGGGGCAGGAAACCTGTCTGAGGGGTGGCAGCAGAACCCCAAAAGACTGGTAGGGGCTATGCTGGGGGTCCTCTTGGAGCTCCCATAGTGCATGGACTCATGCAACCAATACTGGCAACAGTATTGGGGTATGAATCCGACATGTTTGATACCAAACATGCCAAGGTTTGGAGTTACCATTGTGTAGCTGGACACAGGTAGTGACCTACATCCAGTACACAGGTAAAATGGCTTCTCTGTGCTTAAGAAGTCCGGGGAAATGGAGCTGCAGTTCGTAGGGGCACCTCTGCTCATGCAGGGGTGCCCTCACACACAGGTACCTGCACCCTGCCCTCTGGGCTAGGAGGGCCTGCCATAGGTGTGACTTACAATGACCTTGTGCAGTGATCTGTAGTAAAAGGATGCATGCACTTTTTCACGCAGGCTGCAATGGCAGGCCTACAGTCACATTTTGCATGGGTTCCAATGGTTGGCACAATACATGCTGCAGCCCATGGGGAACCCTTGGTACCCCAATGCCCTGGGTACCTAAGTACCATATACTAAGGACTTATATGGGGGCACCAGTATGCCAATTGTGGGGTGTGCTAAGTCCTAAACAACCAAATTTCGAGAGAGAGAGCACAGTCACTGGGGCCCTGGTTAGCAGGGTCCCAGTGAACACAGTCAAAACACACTGACAGCAGGCACAAAGTGGGGGTAACCATGCCAAAAAGAGGGTACTTTACTACACCTTGTGTCCTTGAAATGAGGGCCCATTGTCAGACCTTAGCTCTTTGAGTAGTTCATGTGTGGCGAGAGTCTTTTCCAGTTTGCGCAGCACATCATGGGCTCCTTGAAAAGGTATGATCTCCACCTCTGAGTACATGGAGTAGTTATCGATGATCACCATGGCATACCTCCCATCATGACTCCCAAAGTCAAAACTTGCGCACACCCAGGGTTGTGGACGTCTGTGCTCTGTGATTATCAGGGATGGGGGTGTCTGACCCACCAGCTACTTAGCACCATGGGAAGGATCAGACCATGGTCTCTACTTACTCAGTTATCAATGGGATACATACTTTGGCGCCAATTCGACTGTTGGTTTTTACCACCCCTTGATGCCCCCCGTAGGCAAGTTATACAACTTGATCTTGAAATGAGGTGGGGATTACTAAATGATGGCCTCACAGCAGGCAGCCATCTGGGTCTGTGACTACCTCATGGCGGACATTGTAGAGGCTCCCCAGTATGCGTTGGGCTTCAGGTGTACGTTGTACCCAGCTGGGTTTCAGTCTATGCCACTGCCCGCTTCTAACAGCTTCTAAAGTTCTCTGCAAACACTCATCCTGTGCAGTGGCTTGAAAGATGGTGTTCACAGAAATAGGAAGCAGGCGTGATCGGTCAGCAATGTATTTCACATAGTCTTCAGTGTTGTTTACTTCAGCTTCCTCATCCGATGGTGCAGCCCTAGGACGCCTGGTCAGATAGTCAGCCGAGATAGGTGTTTTCGGGAGATATTCTACTTGGCAGTTGTAGTCTTGAAGTTGTAGCATCCATTTCTCTATTAGAGGCAGTGGCTTGGAGGCTGTCCCCTGAAACAGTGGAATGAGGGGCTTGTGGTCACTAGTAATTATGAAAGGCCGTATATAACCATACAGATGGACATGCCGGCAAACCCAATGTATAGCTATTGCCTCCTTTTCCATCTGGGAATACCGCTGCTCTGTCACTGTGAGAGACCCACTCACGAACGCCACTGGTGCCCACTCTCCTCCATCATGACACTGCATCAGCACTGCCCCTAGGCCTCGGGCCTGTGTTTACAGGTATTGAGTTTTCCTTGTCCGGGTCATAGTATACTAATCTTGTACCAAATGACAGGCCATTCCTAGTGCCCTGAAATGCTTCTTATTGTCCTGGGCCCAGTTCCATGGCGCTGCTGACTTTAAGTCTCTGGGGGCCTGAGTCAGCTTGGTCAAGTCAATGATGAATCTGCCACAGTATGTGACCATACCCAGAAAACTCCGGACTTCAGATACAGTGGAAGGCGGCAAAGCTTCTTTGATAGCACATACTTTCCCAGGGTATTTTCCTTTCAGACACCCTCTGCCCTCAAATCTATGAGGGAAATCTGCAAGGATATGGGGTTCTCCTTCTTGGTGTGCTCCAAACGCAAAGGTGACAATCCCAAGGACTTCTGCTGTACCACATCCTAGTAGCATGCCATGACCCCCTCCGTGACATATACCATGGACTCAACGACTTGAGAACCTTGGGTAATTGTTTTTCGGAATTTCACTCACATTAGTACAGGTTTTTCTTGTCCGTATACTAAAACCCTTATTGATGTTTTCTGGACTGGTGGTGCTGGCTGTAGGGTGTTGTACGTCAGATTTATCAACCCTCCCATATCTACCATGGCCATTACTGGTGTACTTCAGTACATATCTGGCGCTGGGGCAGGTGTCGTTGTGGCACTGCGGCCGTGCCTATGGTGAATACAGAATGTACTACATACTCTGCCTCTTGATCATCATTCATGTTGCTATAGTGACTTTGGCCTCATTACAACCCTGGTGGTCGGTGATAAAGTGGCGGTAATACCGCCAAATTATGACCATGGCAGAAACATCTCAGACATACAGCCACTTTAACACAACGACTGCCATGGCGGAATCAACAGGCACCACGGCGTTAACTGCCTACAGCCAGGCAGAAGACAATGTTCCGCCCACTGTATTAAAACAGTCCAATCCGGCACCTTTTCCGGGGCGGTACCAACAACATCAAAAGCCTGGCGGACATACTGCACAGAAGGGAAAGGACTCACCTGTGGAGACTCAGGGAACAACCACGCTGCCATGGAGCCCGAGCTGCATGTCTTCCCCATGCTCTTCTACGTCCTGCTCCACTACGAACACCAACGACGGCGAAGACGACCACGGTGAGTACAGCTGCCTAGCACATGGAGGGGGGAGGAAAAAGAGAGTGACACACACACAACACCCCCACCCTAGCACCATACACACAATCAGATGCAGCAACATAACATATTGACCTCATACCCCTCAGGAATAATGCAAGGACAACTGCAATAGAGTAAAAAGAGTGCAATAAGATAAAATAGTAGCAATACGTGCATCCAAATAAAAAAGTATATACATATTTAAAAATGAAGGGACACTGCCCAGTCCTCAATGTTCGTGGGCCACAGGACCACGTTACAAAGTCCAAGGCCCCACTTTACTCCTGCATCAACACGGAGAGAACACTGCAGGGGCATCAGGTCGAAAATAGGCAGGCACCTCAGGGGGACTGGGAACGGGGGGCACCTCAGCCGGCAGATGGTACAACGCCACTGGTCCTGGAGGGGGCAACATGCCCTGTGCCCTTTGTCCTGGGGAGTACAAGGCCACAGTCTCAAGAGGGTGACTTGCCCACTGGCTCTGGAGGGGACAACATGCCCTGTGCTTGGTCCTGGGGAGTGCAAGGCCACAGTCTGTCAAGTGGGTGACTTGCCCACTGGCTCTGGAGGGGGCATCGTACCCTGTGAGCTTCATCCTGGGGAGGATGGGGTGAGTGGATGTCATTTCCACTGGTTCTGGAGGGGGCATCATGCCCTGTGATGCAGATCTTGGGTAGTGCAAGGTCACAGTCTCTCAGGTGGGTGTCATACCCACAGGATTTGCAGGGGGCAGGCCGCACAACAGCCCATGGAGGCAGGTCTACAGAATGTCCGCCGGTGGTGATGGATGTTCAGTGGTGCTGCTGGTAGCGGTGGGGGGAGGCTCCAGTCCATCCCCTGCAGCCTCAGACAGCTGCCCCCTGGTGCTGCTGGTGGTAGTTGTGGGGGCAGGCCCCAGCCCATCCCCCACAGCCTTGGATGGCTGCCCACTGGTGCTGCTGCTGGTGGTGGTGTTGGTGGCGGTGCTGCTGGCAGAGCTGGTGGTGGTGGTGGGGGGGGAAGCTCCTGCCTATCCCCTGCAGCTTTGGATGGCTGCCCACTAGTGCTGGTGGTGGAGGCTCCAGCATATCCCCTGCAGCCTCAGACAGCTGCACCACCATGGTTGGCGGTGGGGGTCTCTGACTGAGTCCCAGCAACAGGCCCCTTGTCCTTACTACCTGCTAGTGAAGGCCCTTGCCCTTCCTGGCAGCAGCTTGGGATAGCTCCTTGCCCTTCCTTCCTGCAGCACTTGGGGCTGGCTCCTTGCCCTTCCTTCCTGTAGCACTTAGGGCAGGCACCCTTTCTGTCTGGCTGGCTGGTGGCCGGGATCCTTTCCCACATGTAGTTGCTGGGGACACTACTGTGCCCAAGGACTGGGTGGCTGAGGTGTTTGCCTGGGTTTTGACCACCCTGGCCTGACATGTAGGACGGGGGAGGGGTAGGGAAGAGGTCAATGGTGGACAGGAAAAGCTTCTTAGGGACATTGGGTTGGAAAGAGGGAGATGGTTTGGGAGTGGAGGAAGAGGGAGTGGTTGTAGGAGGTGCCAGTCTGCTGTGTTTGGGTGCAGGTGCATGGACTGGATGCTGTTGTGAGGTGGATGCCTTTGGGTGTCTGAGTGCTTGCATTTGTATACTTTGGGAGGAGGGGGCACAGACACAGTGGGTGAGGACACAGGGGACGTTTGCATGGATGTGGGGGTGGTGACTGCCAGTGAGGTGTGTGTTCTGATAGGTGTGCTGGTGATGGTGGTAGTGGATGAGGATGTAGTGCATGCAGGTGTGAGTGGAGACGCAACTGGGAGGGAGGGGGATGAGGAGGAGGAGGGGGCCACTGTGGAGGCAGTGGATGTTGGTATGTCTGCATCTGGATGGTGTTTGTGTGAGTGCCTGTGGGATGAAGTGTGGTGCTTGTGTTTGCCATGTCCACTCTTGTGTGTTGTCCTGTGTACATGCTCGTCTGCCTGTGTGCTTGGGATAGGTTGGGGTTGAGGGGAATGGGTTTGGGTAGAGGAAGTTGGAGGGGGTACGGTGGAAACTGGGACAATGGCTGCCATCAGAGAGGAGGCAATAGCCTGGAATGATCGCTGTTGGGCCACCAAGCCAGTGTGAATGCCCTCTAGAAATGCATTGGACTGTTGCATTTGGGCTGCCAACCCCCGGATGGCATTCAGATTGGTTGATTGCCCAACAGAGTTGGATCGCAGGAGGTCAATAGCCTCCTCACTCAGGGCAGAAGGACCAACTGGGGCAGGGCCTGAGGTGCCTGGGGCGAAGGAGATGCCCACCCTCCTGGGTGAGCGGGCATGGGAAACTCGCTGAGGGGCTGCTGGGAGGGCGGTGCTGGTATGGGGGGGTGACGGCTGTACCTGTAGCTGGTGTGGGCACAGAGGTGTCCACCAGCACCAGGGAGCTTCCATCGGAGGTATCCGTATCCGAACTGTCCCCTCCAGTCTCCACCGTGGTGCTCCCCTCGCCCTCCGTCCCACTGGTGCCCTCACCGTCGGTGGATTCGGCCTCCTGGGTCCTGTGGGATGCAGCTCCCTCCATCGCCGGTGCCTCTGCTCCTCCACCAGATGATGCTAATGCACATAAGGACAGGATGACAAAACAAAAAGGGGGGTGTCAGGGAGACCAGATCCTCAGGGTCTGCGCACATTCCCAACATGCCCACCACTAGACAGCTCCAAGACTCTGATAGATGAATCACAGAGACTGAGAGAGTCCAAGTGGAGAAAAGGGGAATAGGAAGGGAACAGCTGGGAAGGAGACCTGTAGGAAACAAAAGGTTAAAACACACAATATCAAGATTATATCACATTAATTACTAGACTATGGTGGTCATTACAACCCTGGCGGTCGGTGTTAAAGCGGCAGTAACACCGCCAACAGGCCTGCGGTAAAAAAATGAATCACGACCGTGGCGGAAACCGCCAACATAGACAGCTACTTTAACACTCCGACTGCCACAGCGGTACAAACAAACACCGCGGCGGTAACCACCAACAGACAGGCGGAAGACAAAGTTCCACCCACTGTATTACAACAGTCCAATCCGCCACCTTTTCTGGGGTGGATTCACCGCGAGCAAAAACACGGCGGAAACAGGACTTGGAAGGGAAAACGCTCACCTCTACACACCCCACGAGGAACCAGGACGCCATGGAACCCGAGCTCCAGATACTCCCAGACTTTATTTTCCTGCTCCTCAACCAGGAACAACAAAGACGGCGGCGAAGGCCACGGTGAGCACTGCACCTACGACACAGGGGAGGGGGAGGGAAAAAAGAGTGACACACACATGCAACACTCCCACTCCCACCCCCACCCTCACCCACTACAACACACACACAAGTACATGTTGATACATTACATTAACAACCCCCAACCCCCCCTGGAAGAATGCAAGGACAAAAGCAAATGAGTTGAATGTTTGTAATCTATTCAAATACAGTAATCAAACATATATATATATATATATATATATATATATATATATATATATATATATATATATATTTACACTACAAACAAATATATGCACCAAGAACACAAGTCCAAGGTATTCCACCATCATAGTCTGTGGACCACTGGACCCAAAATGCATGGGCGAGGCCCACACTCAATACCCGATCAAAACGGAGAGAACACTGCTGGGGCATCAGATAGAAATACAACAGGCACCTCACGGGGAAGGGAAGGGGGGTGCACCTTAGCCGGATGAGTGTACGACGCCAGATACACGAGGGGGCTCCATGCCCACTGCTGCATCCTGGGGAGTGCAAAGCCACAGTCTCACAAGTCTTTACAGTGGGTGGTTTGCCCACTGCTGCATCCTGGGGAGTGCAGAGCCACATTCTCACAAGTCTTTACAGTGGGTGGTTTGCCCACTGCTGCATCCTGGGGAGTGCAAAGCCACAGTCTCACTCGTCTTTACACTGAGTGGCTTGCCCACTGCTGCATCCTGGGGAGTGCAAAGCCACAGTCTCTCAAGTGGATAACAGTCTCCACTGGTTCTGGAGGGGGCTTTGTACCCAGAGTGCTTCATCCTGCCAAGGACAGAGGTAGTGGATGTAAATCTCCACTGGTTCTGGAGGGGGCTTTGTTCCCAGAGTGCTTCATCCTGCCAAGGACAGAGGCAGTGGATGTAAATCTCCACTGGTTCTGGAGGGGGCTTTGTGCCCAGAGTGCTTCATCCTGCCAAGGACAGAGGTATTGGATGTAAATCTCCACTGGTCCAGGAGGGGGCCTTGTGCCCAGAGTGCTTCATCCTGCTTGTGGCGGCCTCAGTAGCGCCAGAGGCTTTGGCGCTCATTGGCCTACGGTGCTGGTGGCGGCGGTGTCCTGTTCAGTGGTCCTGGTGGTGGCGGTGTCCTTGGCAGCGGTGCTGGTGGCGGCGGTGTCCTTGGCAGCGGTGCTTGTGGCGGCGGTGTCCTGTTCAGCGGTGCTTGTGGCGGCGGTGTCCTGTTCAGCTGTGCTGGTGGCGGCGGTGTCCTGTTCAGCGGTGCTGGTAGCGGCGGTGTCCTTGGCGGCGGTGTCCTGTTCAGCGGTGCTTGTGGTGGTGGTGTCCTGTTCAGCGGTGCTTGTAGCAGTCTTGTCCGCTGTGCAGGTTTTCGCAGACTTGCCTGTTTTTCTCTGCCCCTTCCCTACCTTGGATGGTGGCGCAGCTGTCTTCACACTCCCAACTGTACCCCTGGGAGTGGCTTTGGTGGTAGATATTTTGCCTCTCTCTCGCCGGGCACTGGCCAACTTTTTGTGCTTTTGAGGTGGGGGACTGTCCGTGGTCTGGCTCCTTGGCACACTGGCTGCCCTGCTGCCTGGCGCACTCCAGAAGCCGGTTACTACTGGCACCACTGTTCCCGCAGATGTTGTGGCTGAGGTGCTGGGTTGGGACCTGGAAAAGCGGGCCCTAGGAGACTGAAGGGGTGGGGGAGGTGAGGGAAAGAGGTCCAGGTTGGACAGGAAACGTTTTTTGGACACACTGGGACGGGTAGATGGAGGGAGTTTGGGAGTGGAGGAAGAGGTAGTGGTTGTAGGAGGTGTACGTTTGCTGACTTTGGGTGAAGGTGTATGGGCTGGAGGCTGTTGTGAGGTGGATGGCTGTTGGGTGGGTATGTGGCTGCGTTTGTGTACCTTTGGAGGTGGGCTCACAGACACACTGGGAGAGGACACAGGGGATGTGTGAATGGTAGTGGGGTGGTGACTGCACGTGAACGGAGTGTGGTGGTGGGTGTGCTGGTGATGGAGGTAGTGGCTGAAGATGTAGTGCATGCAGGTGTGAGTGGAGACGAGACTGGGAGGGAGGAGGGAGACGACGAGGAGGGGGACACAGTGAAGGCAGTGGCTGTTGGTATGTCTGCATGTGTGTGATGCTTGCGTGAGTGCCTGTGGGATGTGTGGTGCTTATGTTTGCCTGAGCTTCCCTTGTGTGTTGAGGGATGTGCATGCTGGTCTGATGGTGTGCTTGGGATAGGCTGAGGTACAGGGGTTTGGGTCTGGGTGGAGGAAGTTGGAGGGGGGAGGCTAGAGACAGGGACAATGGCTGCCATCAGTGCTGAGGCCAGAGTCTGAAAAGCTCGCTGTTGGGCTGCCTGACCAGAATGAATGCCCTCCAGGTACGCATTGGTCTGTTGCAACTGCCTCCCTACACCCTGGATGGCATTCAAAATGGTAGACTGCCCAACAGTGAGGGACCTGAGGAGGTCAATGGCCTCCTCACTGAGGGCAGCAGGGCTGACTGGGGCAGGGGCTGAGGTGCCTGGGGCGAAGGAGATGCCCACCCTCCTGGGTGAGCGGCCACGGGGCACATGCTGAGGGGCTGCTGGGAGGGCTGTGCTGGTAGGGGGGGTGGCGGCTGTACCTGTAGATGCGGGGGGCACAGAGGGGCCCGCCACCGCAAGGGAGCTCCCATTAGAGGAGGAGTCTGTGTTGCTGGTCTCAGCTCCTGTCCCCGCCGTGGATCTCCCCTCACCCTCCGTCCCACTGGTGGCTTCTGACTCCGTTGTGTTGCCCTCCAGGGCCATGTGGGTATGCAGCTCCCTCCTGCTCCGGTGGCACTGCTCCCCCGCCTGATGATGCTAATGCACACAAGAACAGGGAGACCACAAAAAGGGGGGGGAAGACAGAAGAAAGACATGTTGAGTGCATCCAATACCGCTACCGTTGGCGGACACTATAGACACAGAAGCCCCCTGCACTACACTGTGCACTTAGAATTCCCTAATTAATCACAGAGACATGGGTTACAAGGCCTATGCCCGATTGCTGCACACATGGAAGTCACTGGAGCCTGACTAGGTGTAGTTGGCTATGAACACAGGTGGGGTGGGGTGCCACAGGGCCTGCCTTAAGAAGGGACCTTGCCTACTAAACTCGCCCTGGCCTAGGGGAACCCACAGCCCACCTCCCCCACCCAGACACCTACAATGCGTGCTGAATCAGCAGAATGAGAGTGTACTCACCCCCTTGTGGCTGCTGTGATGCCCTCAAGCACCCATCCAACTCCGGATACGTAACCGCCACCGCCAGGATCTGGAACATCAGGGGGGTCATGGTGCGACGGGCACCCCTCCCACGTTGGGAGGCCATCCCCAGCTGGGCCTCCGCCGTCTTCTTGCTCCAGCGGCGAATGTCCTCCCATCTTTTACGGCAGTGGGTGCTCCGTCTATGGTGGACCCCCAGGGTCCAGACTTCCTTGGCGATGGCATGCCAAATATCCTTCTTCTGGTGGGCGCTGACCCACAGGAATAGTACAGGGGAAAAGGAGAAGATATAACCGTCCGCACCGTCACAGTCATTGACCCGCATCCCTACCCTTGCCGTGACGCACATGCACTCACCATCGTATCATGCACGCCTCATTCTCCCCCCCCCCATCTTTCATCAACACCACTCTAAATAGGCATTGCCCATACAGCATGCTCACAGTGTACTCACCTGTTTGTCTGGAGGACCGTGGAGTAGCGTGTTCTGGGGGAGGACCCCATCCACTAGTTTCTCCAACTCCTCTGTGCTGAAGGCAGAGGCCCTTTCCCCAGACACATGAGCCATTGTCTCTTCCCGACTGAGGTCACAGCAGCACTTGCAGTGTAGGTCCTCTCCTGTAGAAGATCAGGTATCAAGTGACTGAACAGACAGAAAATGGCAGTGACGTCCGCGGCGGTGCGTACTGTCACCGCCGGCGAACATCGCCATTGGCTCTGTTAACCAATGCAGGATTGCGCCGCGGTCTTCGACCGCCTACTGCGACGGTGTACAACGCCAGCGCAGTTACCTCATATCCCCTTGTCCCACATTACAGGTCAGGCAGCTGCCATTTCAGGCCAGGGGGCCACATGGCATTAATTTTGACTACGTCACACATATCTAGGCCTTGCTTAAACACTAATACAGCCATATGTAAATTTTCAAACATTTTTCTATAAAGTCGTGTTTACGTACCTCAGTGTTGGTTAACTCTCTGCTCGCTGTTCTCCTCCATAGAGCACGTCCGCTGGGGCAGGTGAGGAGATGGCGGCATTCTCCGGTGTACAGACCGCTGGTGGACCTGTCGACAATGGAGGAGCGACATGTAATTGTCACCTACAGACTTGATCGTACCACAATCCTGGAGCCAGACCTGATGTCAGCTATCCGCCATCCCACAGGAATCCCCCTCTAGTGCAGGTACTGTCAGTACTCCATTTCCTAGCAAGTGGGTCTTTTCAAACAACAGTGGCCATTGCATCAGGGATGTCCCAACCTATGTTCTCCAACGTGTTGTCCAGAGTGTTGTCTGCCCTGCTGAAACACATGCGCAGCTACATCGTTTTTCCTCATGTGGAGGATTTGCATACAGTGAAAGGTGACTTCTATGCCCTGGGACATATCCCCAACATCATAGGTGCCATTGATGGGACACATGTGGCCTTGGTCCCCCCACGCAGGAGTGAACAGGTGTACAGAAACCGGAAGAGTTACCATTCTATGAATGTGCAGATGGTGTGTTTGGCCGACCAGTACATCTCCCATGTAAATGCCAAGGTTCCTGGCTTAGTGCATGACGCTTACATTCTGCGGAATAGCAGCATCCCTTATGTGATGGGGCAACTCCCGAGGCACTGTGTGTGGCTATTAGGTGAGGACATGGACCAATACAGTGTGACTAGGTGTCTGGGTATGTCCCTAAGAGTTAGTGTGTGTCTAACAGTTGTCCCTCGCCATTTGCAGGTGACTCTGGTTACCCCAACCTGTCATGGCTACTGACCCCAGTGAGGAATCCCAGGACAAGGGCAGAGGAACGCTACAATGAGGCCCATGGGCGAACTAGGACGATTATAGAGAGGGCCTTCGGCCTCCTGAAGGCCAGGTTCCGGTGCCTCCATATGACAGGTGGTTCCCTATTCTACTCACCAAAGAAGGTGTGCCATATCATCGTGGCCTGCTGTATGCTTCACAACTTGGCTTTGCAACAACAGGTGCCTTTTCTGCAGGAGGATGGTCAAGATGGAGGTGGTGTGGCAGCTGTGGAGCCTGCGGACAGTGAAGACAAGGAAGCAGAAGAAGAGGACATAGACAACAGGAACACGGTGATCCAACAATACTTCCAGTGAGACACGAGTAAGAAGACAGCACTGTCTGCTACATCTGATTTAATTCTTCTACCTCTCATCTGTCTGTCATTTTCACCCAGTGTATGGACACTGAGTTGTCACTTTACCTTTCGATTTCACAGATGTGGGTCTCACTGTGTGACCTCTGCTTTGTTTCTGCATGGACTAGAGCTATGTGACATAGGTATGTTGACATTACATTGGATCTAGCATTTTTCCACAGTTATTGCAAATAAACATTTTCGAAAGCACAGACTGACTCCAGATTGTTTTGTGATTTAAGGGTGTTTATTTAAGTGCCAAATAGTGGAGGGGGTTGTAAAATGGTCAGGGGTGATGGTGGAGGAATGTCCATGGCAGAGTCCAGTCTATTAGTCTCACAGGTGCATTGTCCAAAGGGGCATAGGAAGTGGAGCTAGGGCAGTTTAAGGATGGACAGGGTGACAAAGTGGGACAGAAGGATGACAATCAGGGTGGTCTCATTTCTTGGCGGGGGTCTTGGCATTGTTCTCTGTCTTTGTCCTGGATCTCAGGGACCGCTTGCGGGGTGGTTCTCCATCTGCAGGGGGTGGGGTGCTGGTGTTGTGGTCCTGTGGCGGTGCCTCCTGTCCACTAGCGCCGGCAGAGGTGGTGGGCAGTTCATCGTCCAGGCTAGTGTCAGGGGCCCCTTGTTGTGCCACAGTGTCCCTCTTGGTGTTGACGAGTTTCTTCAGCACCCCTACAATGGTGCCCAGGGTGGAATTGATGGATTTGAGTTCCTCCCTGAGCCCAAATACTGTTCCTCCTGCAGCCGCTGGGTCTCCTGAAACTTGGCCAGTACCGTTGCCATCGTCTCCTGGGAATGGTGGTAGGCTCCCATGATGTTGGATAGGGCCTCATGGAGAGTGGGTTCCCTGGGCCTGTCCTCCCCCTGTCACACAGCTGCCCTCCCAGTTCCCCTGTTTTCCTGGGCCTCTGTCCCCTGAACCGTGTGCCCACTACCACTGCCACCAGGTCCCTGGTGTTGTTGGGGTGGTGGGTTAGCCTGGGTTCCCTATAGTGGTGGACACACTGATGCTTGACGTGTCCTGGGGACAGAGGTATGGGCCCGAGGGTGGGTGCTGTGCTGGTGTTTCCAGAGGGGGGAAGCTCTGTAGTGGCCTGTGCCAGTGTGAGGGGAACCAACTGTCCCGAGGTCCCAGATGGGCAGGGCTGGTCATCTTGATCAAGTTGGACAGAGCTGCTGTCATCATTGTGGGCCTCTTCTGTGGGTGGAGTGGACATGTCTGGACCCTCCTGTCCGGTGACATTGGGTAGGGGTCCTGCAGGGGTGTAAAGGCATGATTATTGCATCTGTATGTGCCATGGTGTGCAATGGGTGGGTCACCCTGTACCTCAGTGCTTCCATTCTTGTGTGGGACCTTCTGTGATAATGGTTTAGGGTGGTGTATGGGTACGTGCAGTGGACATGCTTTGGTAATGGGTGTCCATGCTTTGGTGTTGCATGTAGGGCTTGAGTTTGGGATGATGGTTTGTGATAGTGGGACATGTGTGAGGAGTTGGAGTGATGGGGGCGAGGGTGGAGGTATGTGATAGCATGCAGGTAGGGTGGGGGTTATGGTAGTTAAAGATTTGACTTACCAGAGTCAATTCCTCCAGCTACTCCTGGGAGGCCCTCAGGATGCAATATAGCCAAGACCAGCTCGTCCCATGTTGTTAGTTCTGGGGGAGGAGGTGGGGGTCTGCCGCCAGTCCTCTGAACCGCAATCTGGTGTCTTGAGACCACGGAATGCACCTTCCCCCGTAGGTCGTTCCACCTCTTCCTGATGTCATCCTGTATTCTTGGGTGCTGTCCCACTGCGTTGACCCTGTCCACGATTCTTCGCCAAAGCTCCATCTTCCTAGCTATGCTGGTGTGCTGCACCTGTGATCCGAATAGCTGTGGCTCTACCCGGATGATTTCCTCCACCATGACCCTGAGCTACTCCTCAGAAAACCTGGGGTGTCTTTGCGGTGCCATGGGGTGGTGTGGGTGATGTGTGTGTTGTGATGTGTGGGTTGATATTTAGAGGTGTGTTGCGTGGATGTTGTGTGAGTGATGGTGCTGAGTGCCTGTGGATGCTAGTGTTGTTTCTGGTGGTGTCTCTCTCTGCCCTTCAGTCGCAATTGTGGTCGTAAGGGTTTGTGGGTGATGTGGGTGTGTGTTTTATATTGTATTGGGTGTGTGGGAGTGGTGTGTGTATGTGTATCAGGTGTGTGTATTTTGATTTTTCCAATGTGGTAGTGTTTTGTATATGTGTGTGTATTTTGAGCACGGCAGTGTGTACTGCCAATGGAATACCGCGGTTGAAAGACCGCCGCGTGGATTCATGGGTCGTGATAGTGTGGGTGTATTCCTGTTGGCGTGACGGTGTCGGTTTTGTTATCGCCAGTTTATCACTGACCTTTGTTGTGGCGGACTTGTGTGGGTATCTAGATTTTGGCGGATTTCGAGCTATGTGTCATAATGGCTGTGGTGGAATTCCGCGGCGGTGTGTTGGCGGTCTTCTGCACGGCGGTAAGCGGCTTATACCGCCAATGTTGTAATGACCCCCTATGATTCTAAGCTT
The DNA here is from genome assembly GCF_031143425.1 of Pleurodeles waltl. Taxonomy (NCBI): domain Eukaryota; kingdom Metazoa; phylum Chordata; class Amphibia; order Caudata; family Salamandridae; genus Pleurodeles; species Pleurodeles waltl. The sequence goes on along the minus strand of NC_090450.1, from coordinate 422,789,471 downwards.
TGTCATACTGTAACCATGGATAACTTAAGCATGGACTGAATAACTAGGCTGCAAGACGTCTGGTTACCTGGGAAGGAATCAAGAATGATTAATACAACTTCTCAATGAACCTATTAATGAAATGGTACACATTGACTAGTATAGGAAAGTATCATCTTGCCTGGAATGTTACCCCCATTTTCACTGTATGTATGTTTGTTTTTGCCTATGTGTCACTGGGAGCCTTTCAGGCAGGACCCCAGTGCTCATAATGTATGCCCTGTGTGTGTTCCCTGTGTGGTGCCTAACTGTATCACTGAGGGTCTGCTAACCAGAACCTCAGTGTTTATGCTCTCTCTGCTTTTAAAATTGTCACTGCAGGCTAGTGACAAATTTTACCAATTCTCATTGGCACACTGGAACACCCTTATAATTCCCTTGTATATGGTACCTAGGTACCCAGGGTATTGGGGTTCCAGGAGATCCCTATGGGCTGCAGCATTTCTTTTGCCACCCATAAGGAGCTCAGACAATTCTTACACAGGACTGCCACTGCAGCCTAAGTGAAATAACGTCCACGTTATTTCACAGCCATTTTTTCACTGCACATAAGTAACTGATAAGTCACCTATATGTCTAACCCTCACTTGGTGAAGGTTAGGTGCCAAGTTACTTAGTGTGTGGGCACCCTGGCACTAGCCAAGGTGTCCCCACATTGTTCAGGGCAAATTCCCTGTACTTTGTGAGTGCAGGGACACCATTACACGCATGCACTACATATAGGTCACTACCTATATGTAGCGTCACAATGGTAACTCCGAACATGGCCATGTAACATGCCTAGGATCATGGAATTGTCTCCCCAATACCATTTTGGTATTGGGGGGACAATTCCATGCATCCCCGGGTCTCTAGCACAGAACCCGGGTGCTGACAAATTTGCTTTCCGGGGTCTCCACTGCAGCCACTGCTGCTTCCAACCCCTCAGACAGGTTTCTGCCCCCCTGGGGCCTGGGCAGCCTGGTCCCAGGAAGGCAGAACAAAGGATTTCCTTGAGAAAGGGTGTTACACCCTCTCCCTTTGGAAATAGGTGTGAAGGGCTGGGGAGGAGTAGCCTCCCCCAGCCTCTGAAAATGCTTTGATGGGCACAGATGGTGCCCATCTCTGCATGAGCCAGTCTACACCAGTTCAGGGATCCCCCAGCCCTCCTCTGGTGCAAAACTGGACAAAGGAAAGGGGAGTGACCACTCCCCTGACCAGCACATCCCATCTTGGAGACAGAGGTGTTGGGGCACAATTGACAGCTCTGAGTGGCCAGTGCCAGCAGGTGACGTCGGAGACCCCCTCTGATAGGTGCTTACCTTTCTCAGTAGCCAATCTTCGTTTTGGGGCTTTTTAGGGTCTCTCCTCTGGGCTATTCCTTAGATAACGAATGCAAGAGCCCACCAGAATTCCTCTGCACTTCCCTCTTTGACTTCTGCCAAAGATCGACCGCTGACTCCTCCAGGACGCCTGCAAAACCGCAACAAAGTAGCAAGACGACTACCAGCAACATTGTAGCACCTCATCCTGCCGGCTTTCTTGACTGTTTCCTGGTGGTGTATGCTCTGAGGGCTGTCTGCCTTCATCCTGCACTGGAAGCCAGGAAGAAATCTCCTGTGGGTTAACAGAATCTTCCCCCTGCTAACGCAGGCACCAAACTTCTGCATCACCGGTCCTCTGGGTCCCCTTTCTTCCTGACGAGCATGGTCCCTGGAACACAGGAGCTGGGTCCAAGTGTCTTCCACAGTCCAGTGGCCCTTCTGTCCAAATTTGGTGGAGGTAAGTCCTTGCCTCCCCACGCCAGACAGTAATCCTGTGTACTGCGTGATATGCAGCTGCTCCGGCTTCTGTGCACTTTTCCAAGGATTCCTTTGTGCACAGCCTAGCCTGGGTCCCCAGCACTCCGTCCTACATTGCCCAACTTGCTGAGTTGGACTCTGACATCGTGGGACCCTCCTTTGTGACTCTGAGTTGACCGCTGTCCTCAGATCTTCTAAGTGCCTGTTCTGGTACTTCTGCGGGTGCTGCCTGCTTCTGCAGGGGCTCTCTGAGTTGCTGACCTCCCCCTCTGACTCCTCCTCCAAGGGGCGACATCCTGGTCCTTCCTGTTCCCCAGCAGCACCCAAAATACTCAACCGTGACTCTTGCAGCTAGCAAGGCTTGTTTGCAGTCTTTCTGTGTGGAAACAACTCTGAATCCTTCAGCACACCATGAGACATATTCTGACCAAAGGAGAAGTGTTGGCACCTTCTGTTGTTGCAGAATCTTCAGCTTCTTCGACCTGGAGGCAGCCCTTTTGCACCTTCATCCAGGGTTTAGTGGGCTCCTGCCCCCCCCGGACACTTGCGTGACTCTTGGACTTGGTCCCCTTCCTTTACAGGTCCTCAGGTCCAGGAATCCATCTTCAGTGTTTTGTTAGCAGTTGTTGTTCTTGCAGAATCCCCTATCTCGACTATACTTTCTTTCTGGGGTAGTAGGGTAACTTTACTCCTACTTTTCAGGGTCTTGGGATGGGGTATTTTGGACACCCTTACTGTTTTCTCACAGTCCCAGTGACCCTCTACAACCTACCATAGGCTTGGGGTGCATTCGTGATTCGCATTCCACTTTTGGAGTAAATGGTTTGTGTTGCCCCTAGGCCTATTTCTACCTATTGCATCCTATTGTGATTCTACATTGTTTGCACTACTTTTCTTACTGTTACATACCTGATTTTGGTTTGTGCACATATACTTTGTGTATATTACTTACCTCCTAAGTGAGGGTATCCTCTGAGATACGTTTGGCATATTGTCACTAAAATAAAGTACCTTTATTTTTAGTAACTCTGAGTATTGTGTTTTCTTGTGATATAGTGCTATATGATATAAGTGGTATAGTAGGAGCTTTGCATGTCTCCTAGTTCAGCCTAAGCTGCTCTGCTATAGCTACCTCTATCAGCCTGAGCTGCTAGAAACACCTCTATTCTACTAATAAGGGATAACTGGACCTGGCACAAGGTGTAAGTACCACAAGGTACCCACTATAAGCCAGGCCAACCTCCTACAACTAGGAATATAAGAACCCTCTAGAATGACGTTTTCAAAATCAAACATGGGGGCATATTTATACTCCGTCTGCGCCGATTGTGCGTCAAAAATTTTGACGCACAATCAGCGCAAACGTTGCCCCGTATTTAAACTTTAACGCCTGAGCCCGCGGACGTCAAAATTCCGCTGTGTGCGTCATTTTTGGGATGCGGCAACCCGCCTTGCGTTAATTATATGCAAGGTAGGCATTCCCGTCCAAAAAATTGCTTAAACGGCCGTGCGTTGTATTTATGCTTTCGGGCTAAAATGCCGCACGGGTGGGAGGCGGAGCCAGAAAATGACGCATAGCCCGATTTGCGTCAAAAATTAACGCGTGAGTCAGGGCAGGCGTTAAAATGGGGCAAACACACCTGTATTTAATCAGAACACACAGAACAAACAGCAGAGCAGCAGAGCAGCAACAGGGAGCCATGGAGGTGATTCTAATCCAGCGTGCACGCAGACGCAGAGCCCAGCAGCAACAACAGCAGCTACAACAACACCAGCAGGGACCCCAAAGGCAGCGCAGAAGGCAGGAGAGGATATTCCGCCCAAGAACAACCCTTCAGGGCCTCAGGGAACATGACATCATACAGAGGTACCGGTTGAACTGGCAGGCCATTCAGCAGCTGCTGCGCAACATTGAACAGCAGTTGGCCCCCACTTTGGTGACACCCCGCACCATCCCAACAGAAACAAAGCTGCTTGCCGTATTTCACATGCTGGCAAGTGGCTCCTTTCAAACAACTGGTGCCCTGGTTGGCGGAATATCACAACCATCATTCTCCGCCTTTTTGCCCAAAGTACTGGATGCCATCATTCGACTGACACCCCGCCACATCTGCTTCCCTAACACACTGCAGAAGCAGCAGGAAACAAAACAGGGGTTCTACGCAATCAGTGGCTTCCCACACGTCCTTGGTGCAATCGACTGCACACATGTACGCCTTGTGCCACCTGCTGCAACTGAACACCTCTACCGCAACAGGAAGCACACACATTCCATCAATGTGCAGGCCATAGTCGATCACCAGGGATTGATCACCAACATCGTGGGTAAATATCCTGGGAGTGTCCATGACTCATACATCTTCTGTCACTGCACCATCAATGAACACTTCCAGGATGGACGGTATGGCAATGGACTACTTGTTGGTAAGTACAAAACCCTACTTATATACTCACTACACAGCAACCCTCTAGGACACACAACACATACACCACAACAACAACATGTCAACAGGAACACACTGAGGTCGTGGCATCGCTAGCCATGTTTCTTAAGTCACCATTGAACCTGTCACACATTGGAAAGTACTGTACAGCCTAATGTTAAGACATCAATGAGTGTGGTTGCCTAAATGTCACCTTGCAAATTGTAAGTGTCCAAATTACCTTTACATTAATACATTGCATACGTTTCAAGGTGATATGAACGTGTTAACAACACTTTCAATTTTAACTGTGCATGGAACTATCATCTCACCCCCAGTGAAGACACACGGACACCTGTATCACAAGTCACAATGCTAGGGAGGGCACGCTGTACTGCAAATCCCAAAACATACTGATGACAAACGGTCAGCAGACAAACACTCGTTCAGCCAAGGAAACAAAACAATGCAGATGGTACAGCCTACAAGCATAGGATGTCACATTAGTACACAAAAGAGTCACAGACAACACAAGACAACTACTGCCATTAAAGGTCTTTTCAATAGTGCCAGCTACATCAACATGATCCCATTCATTTTCTCTTGCTGCTGATCAGGGATATGGCATCCAGCCATGGATTATGACAATATTTGGCAACCCAAGTACAGCTGCAGAGCGTGCATACGACGACGCCCATAGGAGGACACGCAGCATTGTCGAGCGGACCTTCGGCATCCTCACGTCAAGGTTCCGCTGCCTTGACATCACTGGTGGTAGCCTCCTATATTCCCCCGAGATGGTCTGTAGGATCATCCTCACATGTGCAATATTGCACAACATTTGTATCAGAAAAACATTCCCCTCCTGGAACCAGAGCCACACATGCCTGAAGAGGAGGAAGAGGAGGATGCTGGCCTGCAACAGGAGGGGGAACTACAGAACACAGCTGCTGGTATACGCAGGCGGCAACAGATTGTAAATAATTTCTTCTGAATATGTTCACCTTCACCACTTCAGTTAACTAATTTAAATTAACACCTATTCTAATCACCATATCATGGTCTGGCTATTCCTTTTTGCACACCTTCATCTCTACTTGTCAGAATAAGAGTGTTGCCTCATGGAGCATTGCTGAGATACTGAGTAGGACACGGAACATCCCAGAGCTAATGTGATGCCTAACATACAATGGTCACATACACACACACTCTTAATGACATATATCATGTACATATCTCCTTTGAAGGCCAATAGCAGAGGACCACAACTATTTCACACATACATGTTGAAAGCAAGGTCCAACGCAGCATATGACACACAACTATGACACCATCACTCAATAAGGGGAAAACAAGACTCGTACATGAGGCAGTAAATGTGCTTTGGCATCACTAACAGGAATGTCTGACAAGACCCTTGACAGCAGTTAGACCAACTGCATCCAATATTTGCAAGGAATATCTGTGACTAGAGTTCCATAGAAGCAGAACATAGACAGAACAAGTGCCACACATATGACATGCATTGCGCACATGACGTTCCATGCACATGTCAGCCCATTTCCTAACTCCTGACACACCCATGCACCTGGTCAGAACCCACCTGTCGGAAGAAGTCCCTGGAATACTAAGATGTGTACCCTGATAATACCTCCTCTACACACACCGACCAACATTAGCAAACCAGTGTGCTACACCCTTTCCTAAGGTATGCCATTGTCATAGAACATCTGACTGCATGGACATCAGGTCAATTTATACACTGTCTTCTAGTTTCAAAGCCCTGTTAGCACATGTAGATTGCTTCCCCTTGTGAAAATGTCTGTTGGCCCTTAGAATGCAAGTCTTACCTACAGGACTGGTGAGAAACAGATGCAGCCCACACCTGTGACCACCTCCATGCACACCACCCATTTCAAAAAGCACTGCCCCTGATGATGCCTGGAACAGCATAGGAGTTGCCATTATGTCAAATACACCGTCAAGCATTGATACTAATTAAGCCGTGTAACACAGCCCTTGGGTTCATTTGTCACCTTCAAAAACACAGGACGTACACAGTTTGACATGTCAACTGTCTTTTTTGTCCTCCAAACAGTCTCAGTCAGACCACTGATTACGTAACTTGTCAAGTAACTGGCTCCTGAATCACCTTGCATTCTGTCAGCCTGACTGGCAACTGTCTGTGCGTCACACTAAAGTATCCCTGTGTCTACATATGTACCACACGTGCGTAAGAAAACCTCCCATTCATCAGGGGGCATTGGGCATGGGCTTCTTCCATGCATACCCAAATACATTGTATAGCATCATCTGCCTTTTAACTGTACCATTTGAGTTACATCCTCTTGGAAATGCAAAATTCATGGCCCATCCCTTGTCTGGGTTGCATTTATGCATGAATGACAAAGTGTGACAGTGTCCCAGGGTCATAGGCAGGGATTGGGTACAGGGCTTTCAGCACAACCAGCAACCTCTGATAATGTACATGAATAATACACAAATGTCAGAACCATGACAGTTCACACACAGCATCACAGTGCGCACAACATAGTGATGGGCCGTGTGTGGTGAATAGCTGCGAGAATAAACAGCACAGAGGCTATGATGTTCCCAGATGCAGTGGGAAGTGCAGAGGCCAACCTGTGTACAAATGTTGTAATGACAACTGCCGGAACATGACAATTGAGACATTATCTCACTCAGCACACCAAGGTTGCCCTGTTGACTGTCTCATTACACGTCTTTAGTGACAGGGTGGGACCATCCACATGTTTGTTCACATGTCCACATCTACTTTACTCACATTGATCAACAAAGGATACTCAGTAGTTACAGTAATAGGTGCCACTGACTCATGAGGAGTCCTGGTCTGAACTGTGACAAATTACACTCCAAACAATCTACTGGTTCATCATTGGACCACACACATGAACAAGACACCTATGTGCAATTGATCACTGGAAATATGTGGACACGTGCTGTCTTGTATGCTGGTCCACCACAGTCACTTGATAGTTGGGGCTTACTTCTATGGCCTCAACTGTGGTGTCATCATACATATGAGATTGACCCTTGTCTGTCTGTGCAAACAACATGGTACCCACTTCCTCAATGCATGTGTATGACTCACTGTGGGATTCATCAACTAGTGCCTAGGAAGCTCTTACCAATACTCTAGGACATAGGATGTAGAAAATGTGGACCATTGACATGAACATGAGTCTGCCATCCATCTGGTGCATGCTATGTCACATGTGGTGTCTACGTGACCCTAAAACTTGGAAGTATACTTTACGGGTGTTGTTACATGTATGACTAACACATGTCCTTGCTCATTCCAAATTTTACTTGCATCTTAGGATTGTACACATGGACGTCACATTTAAACAACCATATGTACAATAATGCTTCATGTGATATACACACACACTTGGACAACCAACAAATTAGTTGTCAAAGCACACACTTTGAGCCAAAGGCATTTAGGTATTGTACATATGTGTGTCACATTGCTATCCTCCCCTTATGACAAACATGCACAATTTGTGCCACACATATATGTAGGCCACACTTCTGACCATCTATGACGTCAGCCAACTGTACACATACTGTGAAGGGTGTAGAGGATGATGTTCCGATGCAGTATGATGTCACATGTGAACATACACCATCAACACCATACTGTCTTCAATTAGCCAATCTCTGATGTGTCCCAAATGTAAAATAAGCAAAAAACAAGTAAAACTGCCCCAAACCAGTTAATGCACTGTAATTTTGACGTCCCTAGCGGTGTGCGTCATTTTTTGTTTACCAAAACTGTATTTGCGTAATTGTTTTAGACGCACAGGAGTGAATTTTAGCCCGCATCCAGATATTTGTACAGTCCATGTATCATTATGTGGATGCGGGTTAATATTCACGTCTGTGCGTCAAAAAAATGACGCAAATACAGTTTTGGTAAACAAAAAATGACGCATAACGCGAAAAAGGCGGGATTTTCCATACAGGAAGTGATGTAATAGGATATCCTGTTTACAGATCATGTACAGTGGGTGTACTTTCACTTTGCAGTCTATGATCCTTCTAGACGGCGTGGCTATGTAGAGAGTGTTGTCCAGAGATTTTGTGCTGTATTTGTCCTGTGTGCTATCTGTAAAGTCCTTTTGTGAAATAAATATTGTTTGTGTATACTGTAGTACTGTGTTTTGTCTACATTTGTCCATTTATCTTGTGTATTTCTTGTTTGTGGGAGTCTGTTGTGGGTAGTGTTAGTTTGGGGATAGTTGGGCTCTTTTAGTGTTTAGGTTTACTTTTTTTCTGTCTTTTTACCCCTACTTTCACCCATTTCCACTTTCTATTTCTTTTACCCCTATTCCATATCTTCAACTATAAGTATGTCTGGTAGGCCAAGTCTTGGCACGATGGGGGAAGAGGAATTGGGGGGCTTCATCTGGCTGGTGACACATTTCTTGCCGCTCATGATCCAGGCAGGGTCATACAGGGGTACCCGACAGAGGCGCACAGAATCCGGTGGGGAAAGGTGCTGCATCACCTGCAGAGTGTGTATGCCAGCCAGAGGAGTGACCACCAGCTGAAGCACCGGTGGGCTGACCTCATCACCAGGGAGCAGGATCTCTTGGACCACCTGGGAATCATGATTGGTGGCACTGTTGGTGAGTACGACAATTGTTAATGTGCACGATTAAATGCTCTGTAGTGACATCAGGGGATTAGTACAATGTCTGCCAGCTAACTTGATGACTGTGTGTGATGCTGGGGAAATATAAGGGGATCATTGATGCACTATGGCAAGGATCACAACTGCTAGCTGTCAGGTAGCACGTGCTCAGCAAACTTACAGGTAACTTCACCATGAAGGAAATTGGTGCAGCCTTTTTGTCAGCACAGCTAACAAAATAGGAGCCAATCATGTCTATATAGGGTATTATTGACAGGGAAGTACAGATGTACCAACATTTAGGCCAACTATGTTGACGCATTTGCTAGACTGACTTTAGAATTACTACATGATGCTGAAAATGAGTGCTGCCTTCACGTCAATTGATAATAGCAAAGTGGCTCAAACATTGGTCTCATGTTAGTCTGGTGAGTGTGGAAGGAAAGCGTTCACAGAAGTACTATGAATGTGTGGGATTATTGTGTTTCTTGATCTTTTTGGATACATGTCAGTTCATGATTTGAAAACATTGTGAAAAGGTGTAAGGTGCCCTCAGCTAACATCTTAAAATGTTTGTTGGAATTAGTTGAGCCACAATCCAATTACGGATGGCAGTCCAAGTGTATGCACATGGCTTCACATCTCCATGGTTGGTGCAAATCACCCTAGCTGGGCCACATCAATTGACTATACTGTAACAACAGGATGGCTTACAGGAGTCCCTGCCCCTCCCTCTGTACATTGGGCCTATGTGCAATAAATGTGTCATGGACACAAGGCATGTTTGACTGGTAATGCAGTCCTCAAGTAACCAGGCGTTGGATGTTTCTCTTGGATGCACATGATGAGACGATTACACTCCATATTTTTTAGTGCTCACCAATTATGGGGCAAGTTTGCAACCACATGATAGTTAGGGCCAATGTATGTGTGCAGATATGTGTGTAACTGTCACAGGAGACCCATGCTATGTACAAGTTGGCCGTGAAATATCAGATGCAGTACCATTATGTCTGAATGGCTGCCATGTCCTTATTCAGCCTACACATTGTAAATGATTATGAAATTGTTGCACTGTGCACAGATTTTGACCACATTTCTTCCTTCCATACCTTACAGGTGGACCGGCACCCTGCACTGTGGGAGAGGTGGCGACATTTGAGGACCCCGACCACTCCAGTAAGTGTTGATATGTCTGTTATGTGTTGTGTTTGCTGGTTATGGACTTGTGTGAGTTGGACGCATAGCAAGGTGTGATGCGTTGGGCAAGTTTTTCACTTGTTCCATGAGTGGGAATGCAGTTCTCACGTGTTTTGAGTTTGCCAATGTGTATCCAATGGTATCATGTAGGGATTGAAGGACATCCCTGTAGGCCCCACTGTGCGTACAGGGGATAGTCGTGTCTGACACTTGTATCACCAAGAGTCGCAATGGAAGTCAGCCCCTATTTAGTCAGCCTGTCAGACCCACATTCTCTAAGATTGGTGGAGCTAATAGCTTCCCAATAGACATCTGCTTCACTATTTACCTACGTAAGTTTGAAACAGTAGGTAGAACCTCCTAGCAGCACGTACTTCCACATGTAGTGCATCAAGTCTGTGGAACCTGAGTGTAATGGCCTAGTTGTGCATGCAATTCATGATCATGGGTGGTCTAGCAACTCTGTGTCTGATGTAAGTCAGGCCTCACTGGAAGTATATGTTGTGTATTAAGTTCTGCATTTCCTGACATGTCTGACCCTATGAGTGCTCTAGGGTTTGCTGACTCCTGATTGTAGATAGACCTTACCTGTGGTGTATCTGTAGAGACAAACATGTGTGGAGTTGCCTATAAACTCCTTGGTGTACATGTTGTTGGCAAATTATAGTTGTGTATCCACCGCCCCCCCTCAAACACGGCCATGGGTTTGTGAATGGGGTTCCTACTATTGAGGCTACCAGTATGTTACACATACCTGTGAATAAGTGACGGTTTGGTTGCATACTAGTATACACACTCAGGTTTGGCACTTGGTACCATACTGGAAAGTCCAGTTACAACTTGCAGACCATGTGGCTTTAGTTTTGCTTTCCGTACACTAACATTTGTAGCCCAGCTCTTGGTGGAGGATATGTAGCATGATTCTTAGATGTTAACTGTCAGAACTCAGATTGCAAGTCAAAGCAAGTTGTTACCCATCTTGTGGGTTATGAATGTGCTTTGTGTGATGTGACCTTTGTTGTCTGGCCTGCCATATACTTCCTCAGAGACATTCAATGCTCTGTATCGTGATATGAGCTGTTACAAGTACAGTAGATGTAATGTCTGATTAACTTGCTGTGCCGTTTCACACAATGCAGTTACTAATGTAGCATATCTGCATTTGTCTTCACAGCAGCTAACATGACTCCAGACCGGGTCCGTCAATTTCAGCGTCGGGCCATGCGATACCAGCACATCCTGCTGGTGGAGTCGGGTTCTGGAGGATGGCCCGGCGATATCGCCATGAACGTGCCTCCGGGGCATGGCGAGCCTTCCCACAGGGTGGGCCTACTTTGCCCACCACAGCCACCACAGAAACAACCACCAATCAGAGCCAGGTGGTCCCACCCACAGCTGCCTCTGTTGATCCAACATTTGCTGGACTTCCTGGCCCCAGCATTGCCACCGGTGCAGGACAGCCCACACAGACCTCCTCCACCGGTACCCAGACTGCCACTGCTCCAGCTGTTGACCCTGCAGCCTTCAATAGACTTGAACATAAGATGGACAAAGTGCTGCGCAAGGTGAGCCACCTGAGCCGGGACTTGCGGCACATTAAACGGCGGGTCAAGGATATAAAGAGGACCCTCCGGAGGGCCAACCTCTAGACAGTTGAATTGATGGACATGATACCCTCCCCTCCCTCCTCTTTCCTTGTTCTTATAGTTAGTGGGCTTAGGGGGCTTAGTGTTAGGTTAGTATAGGCTGTTAGTTTAGTTAGTGTTAGTGGGTGGGGGGGTAGGGGGTCCTGCTTGTTTCTTTTTTGACTTATTACATGTGTGGGTGGGTGGGTGGGGGTCTATGTTGGGGTTCTTGTGTGTAAAAAAAATATATATATACAAAAAAAGTATTTATTTGTTTAGGATAGTATAGTATGTGTTCAGGTTAGTACGTGTTGTCCTCAATGTATCCCGTCTCATAACGGGGGTGGGGGGTAGATGTTTAGAACGTTTCGTTACATGTGATTAGTAAGTGTAGCTTAGGTTAGTTAGGGACAGTTGTGGGTAATGAGTAGTCAGGGTAGATTAGGGTAGGTAAGATTTTTCCTTCAGTTTCCTCATCTATGGTTAGCTTTTAATAAATATTTGGTTACCCCTTAATAGTATGTGTTGAATGGTACTTGATCGTGGGTTTGGATTCAATGTCCATCAATTTTGTTCTATAACATCTGTATCCTATGCTACAAACAAATCCCAAATGAGCTATACGATTGGCAGCTACCCCAGAGCTACCTTGCAAATTGTCTACTCTTTGTTGCAACCACCAATCACAGTTAATATGGTTCCCAATGTGTTTCTGTTGATAAGTGTGTTTTCAAAGTCACTAACAGTGCTTCCAGACTTGATATTGGGGAAACAGTTTTAGGTCCGACTGCAGTGTGATGACCATGCACACCCTTATAAGATGAGTTTTCATGGGCAATCTTGTATTCTTGTCTTCATGACCCTCATACATCATTTGTGACACAGTTTGGCATGATTACCTATTTGTATGTTAATTGAGACACCTTCATTTGTGCAGTTTTTTTTTGTATTTACTTAGATTAGTGTGGCATGTTTATTGTGTTATTTTTGCATGTTGACAACATTTAGCGGGCACTATTTGATGACTTAGTTATCCCCTGAGGAAGCATTCTTCTGTCCTACACAGCATGGTGGTGTATGGTTTCTCACTTCATCAGATTATTCCCTCAGGGTGGGCAGAGTATGATGCAATCATGGTCACTGTGCAGATTTCTCTAACTACATAATATCTGGACAGTTGTATTGACAAGCTACGTAATTCGACAGTAGGCACATTTCAGTTATCTACTGCACGGTTGATGTGTCACATTACACAGAGACAAAGTGGTTGTGTTAGTGCTATTTATTGAAAAGTGCTGTAGTGCTATATGTACATTGTCCATGATTGTGAGTCCATTATAGTGATATCTTCCATTGTGATCCAAAACAAGGGTTTACCAAAATGCTTTTGTTATGCTAGGGTTGCTGTTTCAGACAGTGCAGAGGGACAGACTTAGCCAATGAGTAGGAGAGAGACAATCACTGGGCGCTGGGTGACAAGATATACAGTGGTTAGCAGAACAGTGCTTGAGTACAGTTGTTGTAAGACTGTCATGTTTCAAAACGCAGGACTTTGGTAATAGTTGGCCATGTGGCAGGGACTAGTGCTTCCGGGTACTTTTCCTTGTGAATGTGATCTGTTCCATGTCTTCTTCTTCTGATGTGTGTGTTGCCTGCTTTGTCCTTGTTGTTGTTGGTTGTGAAGGGGCAACACACACCTCAGTGTTAGAAGACGTGGAGTCAGACATCCCAGTCGCTGCTCCCTGTGAAGGTCTTAAGGGCAGTACTGCTGCAAGGAGGGCCTGCTGGTTCTTGAGAATAGCAGCCACATCACGATGGTAGGCAGCCAGGTCGGCCCTGAGGGAGTCATGATTGCATTTGTGCATGCAGTGGAAGGTTTGGTGGTGCGAGGTGTTGTGGCAACTCCCTTACTGCACTGGTGAATTCCTTGACAGTTTCTTGTAGTCCTTGCAGTATGGATGTTAGGGCTTGCATAGCTGCTGCCTGATCTGCAGATGACATCATGCACGAACGCATCCCCTCAAGGCTGGCTGCCATAGTTTGCATCCCCACCCGCACCTCCTTGGCCAGCTCCCGCTGTACACCAACTACAGTTCTCTCAAAGCTGGTGCCAGTGTCGTCTGAGTCCTCAGCTGTATTGGAGCTGGCAGGTCTTACAATTGGGGTGGTGGGTGGATCCTCTGCGATAGCTGCTTGTTCGGTGCTCCTCCTTGTGACTCAAGGTGGGGTCTGGAGGGTGTCAAGGACCTTTTGGATAGTCTCCTGGGGAATGTTTATCGGCTTGTCATCCATGTCATCAGGGAAATCTGGGACAGGCATATCGGCAGGAGATCCATCTTCCTCTGCAATGAAACAGGGTACAATTAGTGTGTCTGTGTTGTGGCAATTTTTATGTGACGTGCCTGCCTTTTGATGAATTCACTTTGTGATCTTGTTTTGTGTTAATTTCTCCAGTCCTTCAGATGGGCATTCTTCCAGGCCTATGGCCCACCTGTGTGTCACATGTATGTTATTGAGTTATCAGACTTGTCAGCCTCATTGCCTCTAGGTGTTGGTTTATGCCAAATAGTGAATTGCCACCTTCTTTTCCTACTCGACCCTCCGTGTAAATCCATTCTCATGGTGAGACCTTTCACTGGCTGTGGGTGTTCTGATGGCCCTGGCAGCACACTTAACAATCTGGACCTGCCCCAATCTCTGATCTTTCACATCCACTTAAATGTAATTGACATGTGGCATATCCTATGCATGGCAATGTTATGATCCGATATGGATGCTGACATTGGTAATGTGTCCTGCTGATGTTGGGGAATGTGTGTTACATTGGATTGTCCTGATAATCGTATCAGTGTCCTATTTCCTCCTCTGACTGTGCAGGTGTATTTCAGTGACCAGTTCCATGTGTCCCCCCCTCAATGCTGTTGTCTGAGCAGTATGAGATTTGGGATGTTGCATTGTTACCCAGGCACAGGATGGACCCTGACATATGCAGCATGGGTGTTTCCTTAGTGCTGTGTAGCTCCTATTGGTGTTTGCATTGGCTGATGTTTGCAACAACTATGGGCATTGACATTTGAGAGTACTGGGGCCTTTGTCTTGTTTCTGGGGATTGTTGCAGTTGTCATCCTCACCCCCTAATTTAGGTGTGTATGATCCATGGGGAGGTTACTGCCATTGGCTACTTGAGCTGCACACAGAGCAGAGGTGGTAGTGGCACCTGTTGTCGCAGTTACATTCCAGTTGTCGGTATGGGTAGAGGTTGTTAATAGGGCCCTAGTTAATGTAGGGGGTATGTTGGCTGACGTGTGCCGGGATGTCAGTTTGACGTAGTGGCCTTCCCACCTTGCGTGGATTTCCCTTTGCTCCACTGTTGGCATGACAGCATGCCCCCATGGGACTGTTCTTGGTGTTGTGAAATGGTGTGCCCCAGGTCTTCTCAGAACGGGCCATGCCCCCCTGCCGTGCCCCTTTGCCCATGACACTCCATGTATTAGATGACTTCCATGCATTTAGTGGTCGGTATCCCCCCCGGTTGTAGTTGACATTAGTGCATTTTAATTCCCCATGCGACTTACCCTGCATGTGCGTTGTCTCCTGGTAGTCTACGCTGTCCTGTCCTTGAATCCCTGTGACGATCTCCTCAGGGATGACGGCTGTAACCATCTCCTCCATGTGGTCCAGGGCCTCCTGGTGTGCTGGACTCCCCCCTCCAGTCTGCAGTGCTGCCTTCCTGTTCCTGGCCATCTTTTCCTTGGTCCTGCGCTTGCAGTCATGCCAGCGTTTCTTGCACTCGATGACTGTTCTGCGTACTTCTGCCACACTGTTAATCTTGTCGACAATTTGTTGCCATATAGCCTCTCTCCTACTGATTGGCAACTTTGATGTGACAAACAGTTGGTGCTGATGTTCCGTCACATCTTTAACCAGAATTTCTTGCTCCTCTGCACTAAAGCGACACTTTCTTTTCTTCTTAAAAGTGTCCTGGTTCTTGTGTGAGTCCTCCTGGCTGGTTCCTGCTCTGCTGTCATCTTCCTGGGGTCTGTAGTGGCGTCTGGGATCTATTTTGGCTCTCCTCTGGTGAAATGGCTGTGTTCGCTGTGTTTTTTGACACTATTGCGTAAAAAAAAACGGCGCATATCCGGTTTGCGGTGTCGTAAATCGACCCACAGTCATTTCCGCCGCGTTAACGTCATTTTCCTTTACGACTTGACGCCGCAGTGTGCGTCAAAAATAATGACTCCCATCTGTTGTTTGCGCCGCCGTGCGTCAAAGTATAAATATGACGCCCGCATGGCGCACCAAAATGGCGTTAGCCGGCGGTAATATTTTTGACGCAAAACTGCGCCGTTGCAGTTTTGCATCAAAAAGTATAAATATGGGCCATGGTCTTTTTGCATGAGGACAAGAAAATAATCTGAACGTTTTCTGGAACCCAATAGGAGTTGTATTAAGGAACTTATTATGCACATATAATGTAACATCTAGAATTTTAACACTTAGTTTTAAATGCAGAAACATGAATCGCGCACATTGCTGATTTCAACAAGAATATGCAAATGCCTTAAATGATCGCGCACACTGCAAGCGATCTGAAACATCAAGTTTTAATTGCCGTAGTGAATCGCGCATCTTGCCGATCCGAATGTCACCATGTAAAAGCCAAGAAATGCTTGCGCACAATGCGTATCAAGAATTAAATGCACGGAAAATGAATCGCACGTCTTGCCGATTCGAACACCACCATGTAACTGCCAAGAAATGGTATCGCACACTGCATATCAAGAGTTAAACACGAGGAATGAATCGCACGTCTTGCCGATTCGAATGTCAACATTTAAATGCCAGAAAAACCAAGAGCACATTCACACGCACAAGGTAAAATCTCTCAACATGAAAATTAGGCCCAAGAACTCGAATGCCTACGAAAACGGGATCGGGGGCCCAGCCCGACCTCCGTCTTACCGCCCTGATCAAGGATCACCAATACAATGAAGGGCAAGGCCTGGAAGATCAAAGTAGGCCTCAGGAAGTTGCTGCTGCTCTGCACCGGGACCTCTGAAAAGTGAGCACGTGGAGCTGGGCTGGCTCCCTTATATAGAGTCCGGCCCAGCCCACAAACCACACCCTGCAGAGAAAGCTTCTAGAAAGCCCTGGAAAGGGACCACACCTTGACACACTCTGAAAGCCTGCAGCAATACATTGCAAATGAACAGTATTTATAAGAACCTTGAAAATAAGTCTTCAGGATTAAACTCTGCAATGCAAAAGGTTAAACAACAGCATATTAGCATAATGCATGAATTACGTTATCTCATAAGTGCTGGGTTTTTGCATTCCAGTCGCCTGTAGAGCGCACACTGCCCTGATGTTGACAGGGGGAGACAAAGGATGCACTTGGTCAATGGCGGCACCAACACCACTGTTGGCGTACACAACACACTCACACCCAGGGAACAGCCCTACGCACTATGCTTTGCACTACCAGTTACAATGCTAGTCACCACACCATGGGTAGGGACACATACCGCCAACTGCAGCATACCTGAGACCCACACCCCCCTGCCCAATAGTGGATGCCTACTAGCTAGGTTGGAGGAATTTCACATCAGAACCCTGCCCAACATGGGACCTACTCTGCAATGTCAGGCCTGGCCTAGGGGCACCCACAGGCCCACATCCCCCACCCGGATACCACACACCAGGTGTAAGTAGTAATGAAGGGCACTGTACTCACCCCCTTGTTGCTGCTGTGATGCCCCCAAGCGCCCATCCAGCTCCGGATAGGCCACTGCTAGTATGCGGGCCATCAGGAGGCTCAGGGTTCGACAAGCACCCCTTGCTCGTTGGGAGGCCATCCCCAGCTGGGCCTCTGCTGTCTTCCGTACCCGGCGTCTCAGGTCCTCCCACCATTTCCGACAGTGGGTGCTCCGCCTGCCGAAGACCCCCAGGGTCCGCAGGTCCGCAGGTCCTTGGTGATGGCATGAAAAATACTCTTCTTTTGATGGGCGCTGACCTGCAGAGAAATACACACAGGGAAAGGTATTAGTCCGACCGTCCTGCCTGTTACACTCATGGCCCACCATGCCCCTTCCCATCCCCATTAGCACAGACATGGCCCAGCATCCATGCTGCCCAGGGCCCATCCACCAACTCCCCCCTAAACAAGCCCTTCACACACAGCACTCCATGCATTCATGCCCCATGCATCGTACTCAGAGTGTACTCACCTGTTGGTCTGGAGGCCCATACAGCAGTCGATACTGGGGTAGGACCCCATCCACTTATCTCTCCAACTCTGCCGAGGTGAAGGCAGGGGCCTTATCCCCAGTCACACGCGCCATGGTAGGTTCCAGACACAGGTCACAGCAGCACATGCAGTGTAGGTCCTCTCCTGTTGAAGGTCAGGTAGCAAGTGAGTGATCAGATAGAAAATGGCGGTCATGTCGGCGGCGGTGCGCACTATCACTGCCGGCGTACATCACAATTGGCCACTGTACCCCATAGGGCCCAAAGATAACCAATGAAGAGTTGTACGGCGGTTCTCGACTGCCTCCCGCAACGGTGCACAACATCAGCGGAATTACCTCATTTCCACCTGTCCCTCCATACTGGGCAGGTGAATGCCATTTCAGGGGGGGCAGGCCATGGATCCTAACTGCGTCACAGTTCACAATTTCACAATCTGGACATATGCCACCAAAACATTGTAACAATCACAGAATGCATTGAATTGTAGTGGTTACGATGTACAGCTAATGACCAGCTGTTCACTCTTTTACCCCATAGAATGCAGCTGCTGCAGATGAATAGGAGATGGTGACATCCCCCCGTGTACAGAACCCTGGTGGACTTGGCAACAATGGAGGACAGGCACATTATCCTCACCTATAGACTGGACAGGGCCACAATCACAGAGCTGTGTGTCCAATAGGAGCCTGACCTGATATCTGCTCTCTGCCGCCCCACTGGGATTACCCCTCTTGTGCAAGTGCTATCAGTTCTCCATTTCCTGGCAACTGGTTCTTTCCAAGTGACAGTGGGCTTGGCAGCAGGAATGTCACAGCCAATGTTCTCAATAGTGCTGACCAGAGTGTTGTATGCCCTGATTAAACACATGTGCAGCTACATCGTTTTCCCCAGGTGCAGGATTTTGGCCACAGTGAAGACTGACTTCTATGCAATTGGTCATTTCCCCAACATCATTGGTGCGATTGATGGGACACATATTGCATTTGTTCCCCCCGGCAAAATGAACAGGTCTTCAGAAATCGTCAAAGTTATCACTCAATGAATGTGCAGATGGTGTGTTTGGTGGACTAGTACATCTCCCATATCAATGCTACGTATCCTGGGTCGGTGCATGATGCTTTTATCCTGAGGAATAGCAACATCCCAAATGTGATGGCCCAGCTCTAGAGGCATAGGGTGTGGCTAACAGGTGAGCCCTGGTTCCGACCCAGTGGATGTTAGTGAATGGGTATGGTGTGGGCCATAAGGGTTAGTGTGTCCCTTGATATTTGTAGGTGACTCTGGTTACCCCAACCTCTCATGGCTACTGATCGCTTGTCCTGTGAGAAATCCCAGGACAATGGCAGAAGAACGTTACAATGAGACACGTGAGTGAACAAGAAGGATAATAGAAAGGACCTTCGGCCTCCTGAAGGCCAGGTTCCGGTGCCTCCATCTAACAGGTGGATCCTTGTGCTACTCACCCGAGAAGGTCTGCCAGATCATCGTGGCATGCTGTATGTTGCACAACCTTGCCTTGCGACGCCCTGTGCCTTTCCTGCAGGAAGAGGCTGGAGATGGCTGTGTGGCAACCAGGAACCCTGTGGACAGTGAAGATGAGGAGGCAGAGGATGAAGACAACAGAAGTGCAGTCATTCGTCAATACTTCTAATGACAGACAGGTAAGACAGTGTTATTTCACATTTCATTGACAGTTTGACGTGTGACATTGTCACTGGCAGGCTTTGAATTCCTACTTCTATGCCCACTCACTGTACCCATTGGCATCTCTTTTTGCAGATGTTGGTTTCCCCACTATTGCTTCTACTGTGTTTGCAGCCAACTACAGGTCTTTCCTATGTAAACATTACTGTACAGTTGAATTGCAATGTTTGAACCTTGTTAAACGAATACATCATTTGACATACTCCACACTTGTATTTTTTCAAAGTGTGTTTATTGCAGTTCTCTGAGGAAAAGGGGGAAGTATAATGGGCTGGGGTGATGATGGAGGAAAGTCCAGGTTAGAGTCCAGTCTGTTTGTGGCGCAGGTGCATTGTCCAAGGGGGCATAGGAAGGGGAGGCATGGCAGTTCAAGGTGGACAGGGTGACAGAGTGGGACACAAGGGTGACAATTAGGAGAGTCTTATTTCCTGGCGGGGATCTTGGCAATAGTCTCTGGCTTCTGCCTGGATCGCAGGGAACATTTGCGGGGTGGTTCTACTTCTGCAGGGGGAGGGGTGCTGGTGGCCTGTTGGTCCTCCTGTGGGGCCTCCTGTCCACTAGCGGCAGCCGAGGTGGAGGGCTGTTCAGTAGACTGGCTAGTGTCAGGGACCCGCTGTTGTGTCACTGCCTCCCCCATACTGTTGGCCATGTCTGCTAGCACCCCAGCAATGGAGGCCAGGGTGGTGTTAATGGACTTCAAGGCCTCCCTGATCGCCAGGTACCGTCCCTCCTGCAGCCGCATGTTCTCCTGCATCTTGTCCAGAATCTGGCCCAGCGTATCCGGGGAATGTTGGTATGCTCCCAGAATCGCAGTGAGTGCCTCCTAGAGAGTCAGTTCCCTGGGTCTGTCCTCCCCCTGGCGCACAGCTGTCCTTCCAGCTTCCCTGTTGTCCTGTGCCTCTGTCCCCTGAACCGTGTGCCCACTGCCACTGACCTCAGGTCCCTGATTGTCCTGTGTTTGTGGGGTGGCCTGGGGTCCCTGTAGTGGTGGATACGCTGCTGATTGATGTGTCCTGGGGACAGAGGTATGGGCCTGCTAGGTGGGTGCTGTGGTGGTGTTTCCTGAGGGGGGAGACTCTCTGGTGGTGTGAGACTGTGCCTGGGTAACCGACTATCCAGAGGTCCCTGACGGTTGGTCATCCAGGTCCAGGCGACCAGAGCCGCTGTCATCACTGTGAGCCTCTTCTGTGGGGGGGACTGGATGTTGCTGGAACCTCTTCTCTGGTGACATTGGGTGGGGTACCTGTGGCGATGTAAATGTAGTGTTATTGTTTTTGTGTGTGAGATCTTGTGCATGGGTGGGTTGCCCACTATGGTTGTTATTGCCCTGGCAGCTTTGCCTTATGTGAGTTCTTATTTATTGGGCTAGGTGATTCTCTCTAGTGTGATAGGTGTCCCTGCAGAGCTGTGAATGGTGTCCATGCATTGGTATGGCATGCAAGGCTTGGCATTGGGATGAGTGGGTTGTGATGGTGGGGTGTGTGGGAGGTTGTGGAGTGATGGGAGTGAGGGTGGGGGTATGTGATGGCATGCAGGTAGGGGGGTGATAGTATTGAGAGTTGACTTCCCAGAGTCCAGTCCTCCTGCTACTCCTGCCAGGCCATCAGTATGCATGATTGCCAAGACTTGCTCCTCCCATGTTGTTAGTTGTTGGGGAGGCGGTGGGGGTCCACCGCCAGTCCTCTGTACAGCGAGTTGGTGTCTTGCTGCAATGGAACGTACCTTCCCCCGTAGGTCGTTCCACCTCTTCCTGATGTCGTCCCTTGTTCTGGGGTGCTGTCCCACAGCGTTGACCCTGCCCACGATCCGCCGCCATAGCTCCATCTTCCTAGCAATGGATATCTGCTGCACCTGTGATCCAAATAGCTGTGGCTCTGCCCAGATGATTTCCTCCACCATGACCCTTAGCTCCTCCTCAGAGAATCTGAGGTGTTGTTGTGGTGCCATGGGTGTACTGTGAGTGGTGTGGGTGAGGGTGTGTAGGGTGATGTGTTGGGGTGTGTGATGTAAGGTGCATGGGTGGTGTATACGTGATGGTGGTATGTGGCTCTAGTTGTGTGAGTGCTCTTGCTGTCTCTGCTGGCAATTGTTTGTAGTCGTAAAGGGTTGTGGGTAATGTGGGTGTGTGTTTTATAGTGCTGTGGGTGTGGTGTGTGTATGTGTGTCAGGTGTGTGTAGTTTGAATTGTCGAATGTGGTGTTGTTTTGTATGTGTGTGTATTTTGAGCGTGGCGGTATGTACCGCCAATGGTTTACCGCCATTGAATGTCCGCCGTGGTGATTCATGGGTCACAATGTTGTGGGCATAGTTCTGTTGGCGTAACGGTGTCAGTTTTGCTACCGCCAGTTTACCACTGACCTTTGGGCTGGCGGATTTGTGTGTGTGGCTGAATAGTGACGAATTGGTGTGTGTGTCAAAATATGGTTAGCGGACATCCGCAGAGGCGGTGGTATGTTGGCGGCAGTCAGCATGGCGGTAAGTGGGATTTACTGCCAATGTCATAATGAGGGCCTTTGTGTTTCGGTGGCTGTGTTGACGGAGGTGCAGATGTTTCGTCCTATGTTCTATCGACAGACTTTCGCAAAGTGATTACATTTGCCACACCCTGCACATTTCCGGCCTTTTGAGGGGCAGTCTGTGGGGGATGTGTGGGACCTCCACAGTATCCACCCTCTTCGATCTTGGGGTAACTTTCTTTGGCTTTTCTGGTCTTGGCTGCAGTGCGACTGCATTAATGGGTCAGTCTTCACAGTTGTTTGCAGAACCGCCTCCATGTGTGAAGCGCAGGATTTAGATAGTTCCTTGGTCCTTCCCATTGTTAGGATATCTGCAAATCCGCTTGCCATTTCTTTAAGCTGTGTGCAGAAGGCATCTATTGATTCTTCGGAGTGTTGTCTGGCTTGGCGTCATACGAATCTTTCATAGTCCTGATTAGTCTTTGGCTCAAAATATGAGTTAAGAGCAGCTATGAGTATTGCATGTGTTTTTGGAGTGGCTTTTGTGATAGTTTTGGAGATTTTATGGATGGTCTTGCCTCCCAAGTGTAGGATAATGGCCCTTTTTCTTTCATCTTCAACTTTTGTCACCTCGAAATACAGCTCCACCCTTTCAACCCAGTCTCCCCAACTGGGCACTTGCGCCCGAAGGGGCTCCCCCCCTCCACGAATGGTTTGATTAGTGGTGTTTCCACCCTGGTATGTACCACACAGACTTTTGAAGTGTTCTGTCCTCCTTGAGGGGATGGAGATCTTAAACTATGCTGTGGTTTTCTCCGTGGCCACTCTCACAGGTGTTAGCCTCATTTAGTGCACAGTTACTCACTTCACTGCAAGTGTCTCTCTAATGCAGATAATACAAGGTCCTAACCAGGGTCTGGGATTGGAGTTAGACTGGGAGGCCTAGCCATGTGCTGACTTTCATTGTGTACGTGGGCATTCTGTGGAGAGGAGCTTTATGCTTATATTCAGCAGTCACTGGTTCATTTAATGTTCAGCATGCACATGGTTGACATTGTGGAATGGGGCTTAGTGCTTACTTTGAGCCTTCAAATGTGCAGTTTGTTTTTATTGTTTCTTTTTTTTTTTAGCAAAGCATTGATGGGCTTTGTGGTGCATGTCGCTCGGCCCAATGTTTCAGGACATGCAGCAGCACGAGCACCGCGTCCTCCAGGAGGGAGTACGCAGCCGCCACTCTCCAGGTCTCCATGCCAGGGACACCAGTTCGGAGGTGAAAGGCCCCCATGTTGCCAATGTTCTTGTGCATTCTCAGGCCTATTAGAGTGCCAACACAACTAAGGTAAGGCTCGCCGGCAGTTCGGTATGAAGGCCTATATTAATAAAACACAGAGACAGTAATGTATTTGCTACCTTGGATCCTCTTTGACCACGCCTGCCCCCGCCCATCATTTATTAGTTGGGTATCACGTGGGGATGGGACATTACCATTATTTCTGGTCGTGAGGGGTCATAGTGAAAACACATCTGGGTTAACCGATCAATATCCAAAAGAGCACACACCAGTTACGTCACTATGGCGACATTACAGGCTGGGCAAGACTAGAGTGTGATTATAGACGCAGGATTTACCGAGTGGCCGCCATCCTGAATGGAGTTGCGGTGTATATACAGAGTAATCCTTAATCGTAGGTTGTAACAAGCATTGGCACAGCCAATAAATCTCGCCTGTGGCTTTGCCAGCATGTTTTAGTTATGTCGTTTATTAGTGTTGCAGTTATTTAGTATTGGCTAAAAGGTATTGTTGGAAAGTGGCTTGGAGTGAGGCCCAAGTTAGGTGTGGATTGACACGTGGATTGGGGAATTGAACTTCGATCATTAGTCATGGAATCTCTTCGACCTGCAATCAGCTGAATCTAAGTTTGTTTGCATCTTCTAATGTTTAATGCCATTTTTGGGGATTTGGATCAAAGTTTGAGCAATTAAATGTGACAATCACACTTCCAGTGGCCCTATGCTGTTTCTGTCACTCGCTTGCTGCTACTGAGAGCATACATGGCAATGCATAAGGTATACCTACTTAAATGAGATAAAGCACTAAGCAATTTTTTCCAAATAGTCCAGCTAGAATAGTCATAGTTTGCAAATGTTTTTGTTTAGTCAGCTTGTTAATAGAATATATGTAACTTATTTATAAAATGGCCTCTTTCCTTTGTTTGCATACAATATTTGAATACCTGAAATTGCTCTGTCCGCAGGTGGTCAGAGTTTCCACAAAGTATACATAACGTTATTTCCCAAGTTTAAACAGTTCAGAGATTGTAATGCCCCATACTGAGCAGTATGCTGCATAGCAATGCAAGAGCTTGGTTGGTAATCTGACCGTTTTAGTGTTACCTCCATGCTTATTGTTACTGGAAGCTCTGATTAAACATGCATACTGATGATATGTTTTTTCCCGGAGAGAGTCCACTAAAAAAAAGAAAAAAGGAAACATTATTTAAAGGTCGAGATTGACTGTCGGGTAGCACGGCTGAAGTGTAAATGCTTTGTAATGCGACCCAGAATGATTGCTCGGCTCTCCTGACAGTCAGTTTTGCCCCAAGTAGGACACAGATGTGGCTGCATTAAGTCAGAATGGCATAAAGGGGCCCTGTAGAGCACAGGCAGCCTCAAACATGGCTCCCAAAGCCCTTGCCTGCTACCACTTCTCATACAACGAAAAATGTTTGGGAGCTTTTGATCATGCAGAAAATGGCGGCTTTTTTTTTTTTTAATGTTGGCAAACCAAGGATGAGTGAGATGGAGAGGAAAGGTGTGGGGGCCTCCAGTGAGTACAATATGATTTTCCCTTTTTTTGTTTTTCCTAATTAAACCTAATTAAGGTGCTGGACACTCAGCTTTGAAATCCTCCTCCAAAGTTACGGCGTTGCTAAACCATTCATCACAGCTCTGACCCATTCAAGCTAGGGAGTAGCTACTATAGTCTAATTAACTCATTAAGGGTGATGAAGCAGAAAATGAAGGTTTTACATTTATTAAAGCTTAAACGTAGTGCTGAAATAATCATGTGTGACTTTAACTGAACTAATAAAGATTGTACGGGGACAAAATGTGCCCTCAGAGTAGTTTGCCATCATTTATACGTGAGCTTAATATAACGTGGTGTATTAGAATTGCACTAATCCGACATAATCATAAACGTGTGCTACGATTTGCTTGCTTGAAATGCCTTACCTTAGCATTACTTTAGCGGAGGCTTTGGCCTAGTTGCCTGGTCTCACGGTTTAGATGCTCGTATTTTTCCACTGTGCTAATAAACGTGTATTTTTGCTTGAAGCTGTACTTTTCCACAGAAACTGTTCACATGCTTATCTTAAGGTTTCGTGCCAGCCTGGCATATTTTCTTTTCCTTCAAGGTCGACTTGCAGGTGCGGACAATGGAGGCTCTGAAAGTGAGCTAATTGGTAGACAATGTTGCAACTTGCGTACCCATCTCCAAGGATAATGTATGCTTAAGTAAAGGCTTGAGAACTGTCGTTTTTGATTGGTCAATTTGAAGCTAACCTATGAACCCTCCAATGGAGACCCTACTGGATTCGAACTGTTGTCTATAAAACCCAGGTGCACGAGAAGATGGTTGCCATTACGCGCCATTATAGTCATTATAGCCATTACGGCCATTATTGGACATCCCGCCATTTTGACTTCGTAGCTACTATGGCCCACTTTGCTGCGACGCCATTTTGAGAGACTTTGATGCTTTCTCTAATCGAGAGAAAGAGACTTTAATGATTCTTGCCCTAGAGACTTTAACTTTGATCCCTTTGCATGAAGTAGTAGTTTACCTTGCCGCCGTGAGGCAATTGCCTCGTCCACCCCTGCCCCTTTGTCCCGTCCTATGCTGATCGAAACGGTACCCATGATGACCGGGGAACGGTACCTGTGAGACGAAGACTTCCTTGTATGCTGATCGTAATTTGTAAATATGAAAGGAAATTGTAAAATTGCATTTTGTTTCTTTTAGGTAACCAACTGCTGATTTTGATAAGATCCCTAGTTAGGAGTTTTCTAAATTAATGTTGCTAAATTGTTTTGCATGAAGTCCCACATGCCGATGCTAATTTGAGGTTAGATGAGGATTCCATATGTCGCACGATGCAATTTGAGATCTTGTTATGCTGACTAAATGTATGCAATTAGTTCATTACAGATTATCGTATTAGTGATTTGCATTGCTATTATCGAATGCCTTGTGATTCAAATGCTACATAGATTACACTTGTTTCGCCGTTATGGACAGCTATTAATGTTCATATATGTTTACCATTTGGTGTTGAGACACATTTATATCGTGCTAGCTTTGTTAATATAGGGAAATAAAATTCACTAACTTTGCAATAAACTGGTGTGGTTATTCCTGACTGAAAGGTCAGGGTTCGCCGAAATGTATTCTGGATTAATTGTTAAATGTTATGTTGATCAAGGTATTGCCTATGTTCGTTATTGATTATTGATTTTGATGAAACTGATCGATTAAGAGTACAAAGAGTTCCCACTAAGTCAAAAGATTCATCGGCCTAAAGAGCGTCCGAACACAGGTAAAATATTACTACGGACCGCTCTATCAGTAGATGGTAGCAGAGGACGGTTTCGTCTTTTGGGACCTTGTACTCTTAAAGTACATGGTGTTGAATTAACGGTTACGCATTTTGAGACCCCATTCGAGAAGTTGAATTAGATTTTTCTTGGATAAAACGATTGACAGAATGATGATGGGCTAGGTCCACCGCGACTTTCCCGGGATCTCGGAGCTTGCGAATGGAGAGAACGGAGGTGTGGAAACAGCGTTGGCGGTACTAGTGATGATATGAGTGAAGTTAGGGTTTTGCGCTTGCACAGCTTATTGCCGCAGGGTGTGTGAAAAGGTTGCGAGGATTTTTCTTTTTTTGAGGATAGCGGAGGTGCGAATCCGAGTGTAGAAGTAGTGAAGTCGTCGAACTTCATAGAAATAGCAGAGGTGCGACTCCGAGTGTGAGAGTAGGGAAGTCGTCGAACTTCATGTGCGTGTGGCGCTTTGTGCATGAAAAGGTCCACGTGGTTGTTGTTGTTGAGACGGGCCCTGCGAGGTCAAGAGACTCCGGAGTATGTTGATCCATGTTGTGGTCTGGGCGGTTTAGTAGGTTGATCGGGCGTGGTCAATGAGTCGGTACGTGTGTTAGGGAGTGAAAGAAACTTCGACTTCGGGCTTTGACAAGATTCTAAGTGCACTAGAACAGATCATTGACAAGTTGAGAGTAGATCTGCGGGTCAGATTTGCTTGCGAATGTGGGGACTGAGAAAGACGGAATAGCGGCCGAGGCTAGTGAAAGGTCCCTAAGGTCCTGAAGCGATTGTGTTACCCTTCCTGTAGTAAACCGACAGATCTGTTTTATTTTTGGTAGCTCGCGATACATGCAAGAAGTTGTTACGAGAGGAGCTGAGTGAAGGAAGACTAGCCGCGAGGCTTTGTCAGCCGCAGTGTGTGTGAGTGTGACGTCACTAGGAGCCGCGCTGGGATAGGTTGGTTGCAGAGAAGGGTCGCGCACGGATTGGACGCAGTCCGTGGGACTCGTTTGGAAGGAGAAAGGCAAGCGAAGAGTATTCCGGGAATTAAAGTCACCTATTGATTACAAACTTTGTGAAATAAAAGACGAGAAAATGAAATTCTTTAAAGCATTCAGCAGCGCGATGAAGGGGGAGTCTTACATTAAAGCGAGCGTAGGAGAAGAGACGCCGCCCGAAGGTACACCAGCTTACATTGTAATGGAAGAGAAGGGGGTAGCTCCGTGCCTTTGGCTAAAGCAATGGCACAAACTGACAGAGAAACATGGGAGCGTAGCGTTCCCGATACATGGGACATTCAATATAAGGATTCTAGAGAATTTGAGATTCACGATGTACGACATGAAGGTGCCTCCAAGGCCAGCACAGTTTGAGGCTCTAGCGATTTGGGAACTAATGGCCAGACAGCAACAGCAGAAGAAGTTTGAGACCAGGATGAGGAAAGTAGAAAAGACATTAGCGGATGCTAGGTGGGACAATGCACAAAAGGTGTGGAGGTCAGATGTATTGCAGGGGATTAAATTGTTTCCCGCAATTACTAAGGAAGGAGAGGAGACAGGTAAGAAAGCCACCTGTAAGACAGACAGAAAGTGTCCCAAGGATAGAGAGGACGAGGAGAAGTTGAGAAGAGAAGAGGAGTTAGAGGATGAGGAGTTGATAATGCAATTGCTGAACGACCGTCCACCACCTTATGCGGAGAATGGACAAGGTCCAAGTACCAGTTCTGCCCCTCCGGCATCGATACAGAACAGTGAAACTCAGAGTTCAGGAGCATCATCGGGATCTAAGGACCCGAGTCTACTGTTCACCCCGCAGATACCGCAGGTTAGGAGAATATATCCAGATGTGCCCGTGTTGAAACCAGCAGAAAATTATCAGCCGCAGATGCCAGGGTACTACAGCAGTGATAACAGTGCAGGAATGATTCTAGATCCAACCGTAAGGGGCGTACAGAATGGTTACAACCCAACAATGGCACAAGCTGAATCAACTCAGTTTTTGATGCCCCAAAAGCAGATGCAGGGAGGAACTGCACATGCTCAGATGACGGGGAGTCAGATGGGCATGCCGGCAATGATGACCCATGGTGTGGGCATGAACATGCCACAGAACATGGGAAATGGACAGAACCCTGACGCGATATCACTACCCATTACTGTAGGTCCACCGATACCTCTGTATAGTCAGCCTAACTTGGGTCCGAGCAGTCAGGGATCAATGCTGCAGAGTGGGACAGAAAGGAGGTGCATAGAAAACACTCCAGGGATAACTCCGATAGCGGCTCAGCCAACTGGGTCTGGGTCCTTGATGGAGTTTAGTCCTATATGTGCTCAGTCAACACTGGTGAGGTCGAGCCCCCCACTGATAATACCCCTAACATCGAATACTGAAAAGTTGCTGCAACCATCAATGGCAGTCGATGTGAACGCTACACTGATGGGGTTGAATGCGCAACAGCTGACACAGTGGTTCAACAGTCTAAACTCCACACAAAATTCAGCCAGTGGGAAAGGAGAAGACTATATGAATAGGGTCAGGTTGAACATGGAAGCACAAGAATTGGTGGAAGGGACTATGGGTGTGAATAGGTTAGAGTCCTGCACGGAAGAAGAGCTGAGGTATCTATGTCCCAGGATTACGAAGGAAGTGAACAAGGTACATAAGAGTCTGCAAGAAGCAGCTGATAGAAACGGGGTTGACATAGACAAGATGAAACACTTGAGCAGGAGCTACAGGTTAGATTTTGGGACCACAGATTTTGAACACATGAGGTCAGCAGGCATGAAGACACACCTTAGAGAATTGCTGCAGAGTGCACAAGTGTGGAGGTGCTTAGACAAATGGGAAAGCAGGTGGGTAAAGAGAAAGGAAAAGAGGAGGGACAGTGCTACAGAGCACAATGAGAAAAGACCGCAGAGTAGTGATACAGTAACAATGTTACCAATGAGGGAGACAGCAGGGGGAAAATTAGTACATGTACCATGGCACAGAAGTGACATTCAGTCTTTTACGGACGATTTTCCCAAACTAAGAGAGAAGCCGATTGAATGGTGCCAGCAGACTGACCGGTTTGTGAAGCTTGCAAAATGTCTCTGGGAAGACCTAAATACTCTCTTTGAGATTGTGGTTCCGGCAGATTTGTGGGAGGATTGCAAAAGAGCTGTAGGTTGGCCGAGAAGTGAACCAGAGAGAGACAGGGAGACGGGTGCACCATCACCTATGGTGATGAGCTTGTACTATAAGGTGATTGAGCATTTGAAAACGAAGGTACCCGCGAAAAACGTGGATTGGCAGAAGATCGATCGAACTGCCCAAGAGGCTAAAGAGTCGATTCATAGTTATTATGAGAGGTTGTTGAAGGCGTTTAAGAACTACAGTGGCACGGAAACAATAGAGGCGAAGGACATGCTCCATTTTGTCTTCAGATTTGTGGAAGGGCTGAGGCCAGAGATAAGTCAGATGATAAAGTCACATTTGATTTGTTGGCAATCGAAACCGATTGATGAGGTGTTGAATTATGCGAAATACTGTAGCGACGAAATCGAAGTGAAACAGAAAAGGTTGAAAGAGAAGGTGATGATGATGCAGCTTAAGGCAGCTCAAACAGGTTTGCAAGGTTTGCAGGGTTCGCAAGGGATGCAAGGGTTCCAACAGCAGGTACCGCAACCGCAGTTGCAGTTACAGGGAAACATGGCGTTTCAGCCACAGGCCAGAGGCAGAGGCAGAGGAGGTTTTGTGAATAATGGTCCGGATTTGTACACTGTTGTGACGGGTGTGCAGGCAATGAAGAAGGTGATGCCGTGTCACGTGTGCGGAATTGTAGGTCATTGGAAACGCGAGTGCCCGATGGTGGTGCAGGAAGGTGCAGGTGCAGGTGCAGGTGTTGGTCAGCAAAACAATGATGTCAATGCATTTCAGACAATGAGGGGACCGAAATTGAGAGGTCCAAGCCCAAATTTTCAGACCGTAAATCAATTGCAGGGATTACAACCTATGCAGCCGCAGCAGATGCAGATGCCTCGTATGCAGATGACGCAAATGCAGCCAATGCAACAGCAGTTACCTATGGTACCTAATCAGCAAATGCAAATACCCTTGGCACCAATGAGTCAGCAGCAAGTGATGGTTCCTCCACAGGTAACGGGTCAGGTAATGAGCACAAATGGCACCGTACAACAGTTCCCATTACATAGTGAGAGTGGAATAAACAATGTATGGGAGAGTGAAAGTTCAGGAGAAGAAGGAGATTGTGTGCTTGCAGCATCCTTGGAAGTTGATCAAAGGGGTACGTACGTAGAGGGAAGAGTAATGGGTCATCGTGTCTCATTCTTGGTTGACACGGGAGCCACAGGTTCAACAGTTAAGAGCAGTGAAGTACCAAATTTGCCACTCTCAGGGAGGACAGTTCAAGTGGTGGGAGTAGCAAACAGGCATCTGACGAACCCAATAACAGATCCGGTACCAGTCAGCATCGGTAACTATCAAGGGGTACATCAGTTTGTGGTATGTGACTCAAGCCCGATAGCACTGTTAGGGAGAGACCTATTGTGCAAATTGGGTTGTTCGATAATGTGTTCGAACGAAGGAATAACAATCCAGCAGAGCAGTGATGGGGAAGAAGAGGACAGTGTAGAGGGGGATGAGGTGGAAACTGTCGATGAAGAGTATCCTCTGATTTGTCTTTTCCCGATGATAACTGAAGAGGACATCCCAGCTGAATTACGGGAGACAGTCGGAAAGGAAGTGTGGGACATGACAGGGAAAGAGGTGGGATTGATGAAAGGAGTGGAACCAGTGAAAGTGGCTGTAAAGCCCAATGCCATCTTTCCCCAGACCCCACAATACCACATGCCACAAGACACCCTCATGAAAGTTGCTCAACTCATTGACGAATTTGTAAAACAGGGGGTACTGAAAGAAGTGTTAAGCAGTCCATGTAATTCACCAATAATGGGACTAATAAAGCCGAGTAGAAAGGTCCGACTCGTGCAGGACTTGAGGAAAATAAATGACATCATAGTCAAATGTTGCCCAGTAGTACCGAATCCAGCTGTGATAATGTTCCAGGTCCCTTGCGATGCTGAATGGTTCTCAGTCATCGATTTGTCACAAGCGTTCTTCTCGGTGCCTCTTCATGAGGACAGCCAATTCCTCTTTTGTTTCAAATTCTTAGACAGAGTGTACAGTTGGTGTCGAATTCCTCAAGGGTTTTCTGAGTCACCGTCAATATTCAATCAGATTCTAAAGAAAGATTTGGAAGCATTAGAATTGCCATTCGAGTCAACCCTAGTACAGTACATTGATGACTTACTGGTTGCATCAAAGACAGAAAGTGGCTGCACAGCCGATACCATCGCTCTGTTGAACCATTTAGGGAGGAATGGACATAAGGTGTCTCCTTCCAAATTGCAGTTCTGTCAGAAGAAAGTGAAATACTTGGGTCACCAGATAGAGAAGGGGTCAAGGAAAATAATGAAGGAAAGAATAACGAGTGTACTTCAAATGAGTCCACCAAAGACGAGAAAGGAGGTGAGGAAGTTTTTGGGAATGGTGGGCTATTGTCGCCAGTGGATTCCCAACTTCTCGACTCTAGCAAAGCCTTTACTGAAATTGACCCAGAAGGATGCCTTGGATGAAATTGAGCTGAAAGGAGATGAGATGGATGCTTTTGTTGAACTAAAAGAATGCATGTGTAGGGCTCCAGCATTAGGTATGCCTGATTACACGAAGCCTTTCACATTGTTTTGTCATGAACGTGATGCATGTTCTCTGTCTGTCTTGACCCAAGCCCATGGTGGCGTAAACAGACCAGTAGTGTATTTTTCAGCTACTTTGGATCCGGTCGCAGCAGCACTCCCAGGGTGTTTGCGCGCCGTAGCAGCAGTTGGTATCAGCCTCACTCAGAGTGAAGGAATAGTGATGGGACACCCAGTAACAGTCATGTTCCCTCACTCAGTTGAGATACTTTTGACCCGCTCCCGAACGCAACACATGACTGGAGCAAGACTCACAAGGTATGAAACGATAATTCTGGGCTCACCGAATGTGCAGCTGAAAAGGTGCACTACGTTGAATCCAGCAACCTTGCTCCCTGGAGAAAATGCCGAAATTGAGAACGCTGAAGACGTCGAGCATGACTGCCTTCAGGTGACTGAATTTTGCACAAAACCTCGACCGGACATCAAGGATACTAAACTTGATGAAAATGACCAAATTCTTTTTGTAGATGGTTCATGTCTAAGGGACGGAATGGGGATTTTGAAAGCAGGATACGCTGTATGTACTGTAACAGGGGTCTTGGAAGCGGGATGGCTTCAAGGAGTCTATTCTGCACAAGTAGCAGAACTTGTAGCCCTTACCAGAGCGTGTCAACTGTCTGCATTGATGAAAGTCACCATTTACACGGATAGTCAATATGGGTTTGGGATTGTGCATAACTTTGGACAACTATGGTCACAGAGAGGTTTCCTGACTTCTTCAGGATCCCCAGTGAAGAACGGGGAGAGGATAAGGGAATTGTTACACGCCATTCAAGTGCCAGACGAAGTTGCAGTGGTAAAGTGTAGTGCCCATACGAAAGGCCAGGACTATGTGTCTCTGGGAAATGCATATGCGGATCAAGTCGCAAGATTTTGTGCCTTGAACTGTATATTACTCAGGGATGATTGGAATACGATAAATGAGCCAGAACTCGAACCAGCTGAAGCATTTGCCTTGAAGGTCGTAGATACAATAGATGAACTAAAAGCATTACAAAATAATGTCAGGGAGGATGAAAGAGATTCCTGGATTAAATCACAATGCATAAAGAGACAAGACGAGTTATGGGTTTCACATGAGGGAAAATTTGTTTTGCCAAACAGTCTCTTATCACAGCTTGCGCGGTTCTATCATGGGCAGGCTCACCTAGGGAGAGATGCCATGATAAGATTGTTCAAAACTGATTGGTTTAACCCCAGATTTCGTCAAGCTGCAGAAGCAGTTTGCCATCGATGTGTCACTTGCCAGAAGATGAACCCAGGGAAGGGAACAGTTGTGAACGCGAGCCACATTGGTAGGGCAAGCGGGCCTTTTAGTCGAATGCAGATGGACTTCATTGAGATGCCTGTGCAGGGAGGTCTGAAATATGTGTTGGTGATTGTGTGCATTTTTAGTCACTGGATCGAGGCATACCCAACACGTAGAAACGACAGCCTTACAGTTGCCAAGCTATTGTTGAGGGAGTTGATACCACGTTTCGGATTCCCGATCTCTTTAGAATCAGATAGGGGAAGTCACTTCAATAACGAGGTGATAAAGTTACTTTGCGAAGCGCTGAACATTGAGCAAAAACTGCACTGTAGCTATCGCCCTGAAGCCTCAGGACTGGTGGAGCAGATGAATGGTACGCTGAAATCAAGAATGGCGAAAATATGTGCATCGACAAATTTGAAATGGCCTGACGCGTTGCCCTTAGTGCTAATGTCAATGAGAAATACTCCCGATAGAAAGACTGGATTGTCTCCGCATGAAATTCTCATGGGCAGGGCTATGAGACTTCCTGCAGTTCCTGCAAACGCGCTTTTGAATATTACAGATGATATGGTGTTAGACTACTGCAAGGGTCTGGCTGACGTGGTTCGCTCTTTCTCTCACCAGGTGGAAGCGACCACCTTGCCACCGATTCAAGGTCCAGGACACGCACTGAAAGCAGGTGACTGGGTCGTGGTAAAGAAGCACGTGAGAAAGTCGTGTCTGGAACCCCGTTGGAAAGGCCCTTTCCAAGTGATCCTGACGACAACTACCGCTGTGAAGTGTGCGGGGGTTCCCAACTGGATTCACGCCAGTCACACAAAGAAGGTGTTGTGTCCCACAGATGAGGAAGTTGAAGCGCTGAAACTACCAGTGCCTGACAAAGCAGTGCTGAGCGCTGAGACAGAACAAAACCGAACTGAAAGCGAACAGGCAGAAATTGGAGAAAAAGAGATATTCTCTGAAGACGAAGACACCAACTCGCTTGGGGGAGACCAAGGAGAAAGTTCAGACAGCGACGCAGAAGCTGAAGGTGACAAACAACCTGAAGCAGCTGAGGGAAGCAAAAAGCCTGAAGCAGCTGAGGGTAGCAAAAAGCCTGAAGCAGCTGAAGGTGATAAGGAGCCTGAAGCAGCTGAAAGTGATAAAGAGCCGGAAGAAAATAACTGTGACGAAGGGCTCGAAAAAGGTGAAAAGGCAGGAGAGCCTGATCAGAGGAGGGCTTTCCCAGAAGCAGACGATACAGAAAAGGAAAAAGAGAACGTGATTGATTCCCCAGAAGGAGGGAACAAGGGAGAAAAGAACGAAAAGGTTCAAGCTTCCACAGAAAAGACAGCAGGTCCATCAAATGGACACGGTGCAAAGAGAAGACTAAGTATCTCACCAATAAAAGAAAAGGGTAAAGAAAGTTTGAACGAAGGAGGAAGGCCAAAAGTGAAACAGAAAAGAAAGGAAGTGACTGTTGTGGAACAATCGTCAAGTGAGGAAAAAGACTTGACAAAAGAGGAAAGTGCCAGCGAAGCAGAGTCGAAAAGAGAAGCAAAATTGAAAAGGAAAAGGATACCAAACAGGAGATATTCCGGTCCTGAATGGGCATATGCAGTCAATGACGATTGGACTGACGAGTTTGTATCTCTAAGCATCGAGAACGAAGAAGAAGAAGAGATACCAATAGAAAAGAAAAGTTTCATAGACTCTGTCGATTGAAAGAGCAGTAAATGATATTGCTTGCTACAATCTAACGTGAAACAAACAACCAGCTGAGACATTGCTAAACCGGATGAGACTTGCTAAACAGATAAAGACTGAGTTATTGCCGAATTGAGACAAATGCTGCTAACCGATAAGTGACTGGCCTTTTGAAGAAGACGGTGTGAACATTGCGCTCGTTCAGCTTTGAATACTGAATAGCTAAATAGTTTCATTTATAGGTGCTTCTAGCTCTCTGATTCTATACAGATCATGACTAGGTACGCTACGCAAAATAATAGAAAGAAATATTGTAAATATGTGTGTATAGGCTTGGTAATTACTTGTGTACTAATAATAATGGCAATTGTGCTTGGAATGCATGGAAAGGGTGAGAATGAGAATATTGAGGCTTCTACTTTTGCTCCTGTTACTGTCACTGAACTGACACCATTGAAAAGACTAGCATTGGATGAGAGGCTCTTGCACGATAAGAAAGAGCTTTCGTATAACGTTTTCTATCGCTTGCTAACAGAGTATGTTGAGACTATGGATGCGAAAGATTGTTATGTGTGTACACAGATACCGACATCAGTAAAGGAAGGGGTAACTTATCACCACATGCCTCTTACATATGGGATTACATGTAGTATAGTAATGTCTAGATTTTAGGGTCAAACTAACATACAGTATTTTTACTCAAATTATGATGTTACCTTTGCTTATGTTCCTATAATAGCGCAGTTTAGCCAGATTGCTAAAGATTGGGATGCAAAAATAATGAGGGAATTTTTCGAGCCAATGCAACCTTTTGAAACGGCTCATGCTCATAGGGAGAACCTTACTTGCTCAGTCTCTGCTGTAGAAATAAGCTTTTTAGATCACACAGATGATAGAAGGGCACAAATGAAGGCGAAATTAGAAAAAGAGCTACATAAGAGGACTTCAGTAGATAATTATGATTTTGCTGCAATAAAGACACAAGGGAAAATAGCTTTAGATGCTTGGCATGTAGGGAAATTTTGTATATATCGAGGTGAATCTTATTATAATAATATTTTTGTAGGAGCAAGTGAGTGTAAACACACGTTTATTTTTAAGGCCAAATGGACATTCATGATGAACGGACTTGACCCTGTCATTCCAGGTGTATATTACATTTGTGGGTATAATGCCTATTATCGTCTTCCAAAGGGATGGTGGGGGAGATGTTATTTGGGTATAGTGTTCCCGAAGGTTTATCAACTGGATGACGTATCGATGATTCAAAAGACATCTGGATCCCATCGTATCCAGAAAAGAGAGACCGCAGCTGCTGTGGTAGGAGATATATTTGGAGCCATGATTCCTTCATTGGGAGTTGTGTTGAATTCCATCAAGATACGAAAGTTGTCTACTATAGTGGATAACATGTTGACAAAGTTTTCAGGTGCTATAATCCTGATAGATGCTGAACTTGCAGCGGAAAGAGCTATGACTCTTCAAAATAGGCTTGCTTTAG